>NC_061492.1:7887357-8194499 GCF_022539355.2 Hippoglossus stenolepis
TACACACACATTGATAATTAAGTACACACACACACACACATTGATAATTCTGCAGCAGAACAAGTCAGAGCAGGTAAATTACAAACTACATTAACCTCTGACATAATTTCAGTTTAATATCTGGCCAATTATCCACTTCTGTACTTTATAAAGACAAAAAAACAATCCACACATGTGAAGTTCTGAGTCAAATCCCCTGTGGGCTCAGTTAAATACCAATAAATATAAAAAATGACTCTCAGATGAATGTAAATGAGAACACATTAAGTGACGCTTGTATTTGTTAATGTGTTTTATTGTAGATTTTGGCAAAGTGCAACCGTCCACAGTACAAACATCAACAGTTTGTGACAGGGATAATGGACATGCAGTTCAAATCTCAAGCTACCTTTTATGGCAATAATAGTGCAGAGGCCTGCAGCAGCACCCAGGGACCTTCAGGTCTTTGGTCCCGGGAATAACAGCAGAACACAAGAGGAAGAATTTTTTGTTTTGTCACTTTAGTTAAAGTAAAATTAAATTGTTGCCTCGTTAATGCTCCAGTGGAAAACTGGTGCATATACTTCCTGACTCATCCCATATATTCACGCAGAGTTTTACTGAATACCAGACGAATTTACATACTATAATGTATTTAAAGTAAAATAATCAAGGGTGTATTTTTATTTCTTTATATGATACGTCAGCACTGAGTACTGCACTTTTTATCACTTTATTATTGTGGCTACTTGTCATACTCCAAAATCAGATAATATTTTCTTAAACTTTTTACGTAAATATATCTAGTAGCATCACTTTTGTGGAAACTTATATTACTATGAAACTCACACTTTTCTCCAACACGTACAAACTATTTGACTCTCACACAAGTTCGGTCTTCGTGCTTCATCGGACAGTCGATAAATTACAGAAACTCGAACAGTTTTTACTTTGATTTACTAATAAAATTGAACACATGGAAAACTATCTGCAGAAGTGTCTCATGCTGACAATAAGCCATGGGGTTCACATCTTCACCGCTTCAGCTGACAAATAGCATTTTATACGAGCATTCAATCAAATGATCACACAAACGACTCGTTTGAGGGGTTAGATGCTGTTTCCATTCTCCCCACAGCAGCAGCAGCACAATGCACACTCCAACCCACACTCTCCAAGTGGTCTGCAGGGAAGGACACATGAATCATCTGCGTTTCTGGCTCGGTCCCCTGGTGAACTCGCTCCAGCTCGTCCTCCAGCTCAGGAATCTGGGCCTTCAGACGACAGGTCTGCATCAAAGCGATTTATAACCTCTCTCTCCCTCTCTCTCCCTCTCCCTCCTGCAGCTCTGACCCCCTCGTCAGTGTCTGGCGGCCGACCCATTGCCTTTTATAGGCCGTGTTTTAATTGCAGGGTAAACATTTGAGTCAGGCAGATGCGGAGCTGGCTTGGCTGCTGATGTTGCTGATGTGGATCAGGAGGGAGGAGGTGAAGGAGACTGAGGCAGAGAGGTGGAGGATGTGAGGGGAGACCAGGAGGTTTACACCATCTCCACGGCTAAAAAATTACTTGGGGAGTCAGCTTCTGGGTTGTATTTTGTGCAATATTTACATTTTATGTATATTATGCTTATTTAACATCATATCTTAGGAACTTAAATTAGAAATAAGAGCATTAGCAACTGTCTAAATGGCTAAATTACTTAAAGGCAATAAATGGAAAAAGGTTAAGAGAGCACAAAACAGCAAATGGTCAGTAGGGGCCTTTGTTCATGTTTTAACTGAGAGATGGCTGACCTCTTCTGGCCAAACAAAGAACAGCAGGGCTTAATCCATTATTTATGAGAATAACCCAATAACCCCTGTGCTAACTGGTCCCATCTGTGAGTCTCGCTCTGCAGATGTTACTAAACTGCATTAAAAAACCCTCAGTAATTCATCTGGAAGCCGTGAGGATCACAATGAATCCCATTTAGGATCTATAATTCAGCTTTGATGTTCTCGTGAGGGGTCCCTCGGAAGGAATCTGACCCGGTTCAGAAGAACAAACAGTTCTATTGTCCAAAAAAACATGGAAACGAGCAGCGGGACTATCTTCCTCTGATGATTTGCAACCTCCTCCTACGCAGCAGCTACAGTCAACATTTCCCTGGTGATTGTCTCGGACATATGGCAGACAAAAGAAGTAGTCATTGTATCCAAAAAGGAAAAGAAATACTTTAATAAAAGGAAATAAATACAATGCTTTGGATGGCAGTTAGAATCCATTACAGGCATGGGTTATTGCACAGCTCTAGGGACAGACAAAAAAAAAAAAACGTTTCCAGACATCCATTCAAAGTTAACAGTGGTAACTGACAATTTTCATTCAAAAACACAATACGTTTCAATGTGCAGTTCTCTTCCTCACCCAGTGTGTGATGACATATGGCTGCAGGCCCTTCTTTGATTAGCTTTTGAATATTTTAAAGACTGACAACACACCCGTGACAGCACTTGATCATTTGAAGGAATAATGGCTTCGAACTGGAATCAACACTTAAATCTACAAAAATGTATAGTAGACTTTTCCCTGATGCTTGTACCTTTGACAAAAAAAATAGAGTAAACGGTCATCATTCAAAATGTTGTGCATAAAATGCTCATGAAGTCAAAAGTACAATGTACATTGACAAAACTATCTTTCATTCTCTCCAGTTTAGTTGTTTATTTATTGATTTCTCATGCAGAGTGAGCACAGTTTAAAATCTGTGTCGAATCAAGAATTGCTCTGATGGAAAATGTGCAAATTTCACTTAAATCGTGGAAACTTGGAGCCAAATCACAAACCTTGTCGTGATTGTTATGAGGGCCTGTACACACTCCTACAATACGTATTTGCAAGTGTGATTTTTCAGGTGCAGAGGCAACAATGGAAGTGTTCTATATATTCTGCATTGCACACCTAAGGTTTCCAAGGTAAATAGCATTCCTGCTGTCCGGGAAACACCTTCAAATTTCTATTGCTGCAATGTAACACATGCAAACAAGAATAAATAAAATCATTAATTATCGGGTTGTTTCCTACATCCTTTCTGTGCAACTCATAGCTGATGAATGTGCAAGATCCACCAGGTCAAATGTAGAAATTCTTCCATATCATACTCCCTTCTATTTTGTCCATGCTATACTATCTGGTCAATTAAAAGGCAGCCTGGTTTCAGTCATTAGGCCTTTGCGGACATAACAGACACACAACACCGATAAATTGATCCCAAACAGCCTGTGACGGTGTTGACGTAAAAGCAGCAGCTCGCACAGTTGCTAATTAAAATAAGCTCTTTGATATTATAACATGGAAAATTTGACACAGACGGCAACACGCTCTGTCACATGTGTATCTGAGGGTCGTTCCATTTCTTCATCCACTGCGGTTGTGTTACAAATGATTTAATTAGACATCCATTAACAATCATAAGAGATTTTCTACTTAATAAAGACATCAACACAGTTCATTAGATGTGTGTTGGCACTCTCTGCAATGTCTTTCTTCTTCCAGCATCCATTTACTATTTTTTACGACACCACGTAAAGTGAGTGAGCTTTTCTCATTTCTGCATAAATGCTACTGGCTGTGTTGTTAAAGGACCATATTAAGAAAAGACATCTACACAAGTCATGATAAGCAGAAACTTTTTTTTAGAAAAAATGGTCATGATTTGCTTTTGCTTATTGTCCATATTGTTTTCTCTCTTTAGAAAACACAGGTTTGTAAGTGTGAAGGAGCCCATCTTTTAAACAAATAAAAAGACAGGCTGCAACATATTCATTTCTCAAAGTGTGAACCAGTCACCAATTCACAAAAAAGGCCAATAAGATACAATTAACTTTTGTGTGCACTGGCCACAAAATGAAAATAGAAGCTACTTTTACCTTAGGCCAATTACGTTTTCATGGAGTATGAATTAGCCTTTGCACCACTAAAGCCGAGCGTAGCAAGCTAGACACGTCATTTGGCCACAGGTTTGAGTCCCACTTTCCCGAGATGAGAACCATGTTCATGCCCACAAGAGCCTGAAAATCGCTAGGAAAAATATATGTATATATATTTATTTTTTTAAAGAAAAAAATGCATCTAGTACCACGGATTTCATCTGGATGTCGTTATAAAGACATGAACATGGAAAATTATCTCGGTATCACATCAGTTAAATAGAATCATGCAAGTTTGAATGAATACGATTGTTTTGAGTTCAGCAAAAGACTTTGTGAGAGTTTTAGACTACGATCTGGATTCATAAACTGTGTGTAAGAAGATAAATACACATGCTCAATGCTTTGTCGATAAAGTATAAGTATCATGATACAAGCCTTATGTGGTTGTAAACATTTATGGAAAACGATGTCCTGATAAAATGTGACTGCTGTAATAAGAGGCATTTTATCCCCAAAACTGTTTAGTTAATGGAAACTCAACATTGAATGATTAACTGCGTGTGGTATAAAAGTAGTGGTTTGCTCATGTTTGATTTAGTGCATATGGTGTCTGATTTAGGACTGAATGTTAAAAAAAGAGGTGATCATGGCATAGAATAAGAAAAACAAACATATACGTTTGTTATGTTTCTCTTCATGCTTCCCAAACATTGTTAAAGGGATAATGCCCTCAGGTTCTGTAAAAAAATTTAAAAATTAAAAAAAAAAGAACTTAACAGAGATACCTATTCATACGTATAACAGACAACACATTCTTCATGTGTAACATTGTTTGGCTAATTTTGAAAGGCATACAATTTGCTTGTTAGCATCAGAGATAAAGTAGAGATAAAGATGTTAAAGGTTAGAAATGTTTTAAGGATAAAACTATTTTTGACAGCTCTATTTCTTTCTCCTCGATGTCAAAGAAAACTTTAATCTGAAAGCCTCAGTGACCGAGGGTCAGGCATGTGTGTCACAAGGCTCCAGACTGAGTCACTGGAAAGGAGGCTGGGCAGAAGCATTAATCAACCGTAAACTTATGGACACTTCACCAACAGGATGCTGCTGTTGTCGGGGACGAAGTTAAGTCTTTTCCACTTGGTGCATCAAACTCATTCAGCTCTTATTTCATGTTTATAAGCAACTTCTGCTCATACTAGTAAAAGGGGCACCTCCTTAGGGGTTCCTGATCCAACACTGTCACCCGTAGGGTGCACAATTGTGTACAAGATAAACAAAAAGAGACATTAAATGCACATCCTGGAGTTACGTCAGTTAGTCTGTGTTGATATCCAAGATTCCAAAAAGCTGGATCACAGGGAGATAAAGGAAAGAGATAAGTGTATTTAATCAGTTTGTGCGCATAAAAATAAATGGATGAAGTCTATTTCCGTGTCTCGCCAACCCTTTTAGAGTTGTCAGACACTATTCAAGAGTGTGTTGTGTAATGTGCAGACTCAGTCTGGCTCTGGAGCGTCTTCTGCTAAGTCAGAGGTCGTCTTCTGCTTGTATATGAAAGTCAACAGGAAGAGTGCGATGTCATGTGAGCACCAGTAGGCTGTGTGGGAGGTAACTGCTGACCAATAGCGACTCTCCACCAGACCTTCTCTGAGCTCAAAGTCGACGCGCCGCTCCAGCTCCACTGTGAGAAACAAGAGTTGTACAAACATTTGTGAGTTAATAAATAATACCTTCCCATCACACTTCAAAGGTAAAAAATAAGTATTAACTCTGGTAAGGAGACTTCCTCGAGGATTGTGTGGCGTGGACAATAAACTGTAAATAAAGATGGAAGACATGACGGCTCATCAAAAAAGAAGCCCAAGCAACTTGATCGCCTCCTCCATGTTCGCAGAAGGGACATGGGCCAGACCACAAGTTCAAAGTACACGTCAAATAATTATTTATCAAAAGATGGTTTCTGTCATTTTAGGTAGTTCCTATCACACTGATGTATGTTCAAGTGTTCTGATTGATTGACAGCTGAGACTGACTCGTGATTGGTCGAAAGCATGTCTCAGCGGGACCTCCCTACCTGCCACGATGACTATAGCACGGACTCTGGCTCCAAATGAGGTCATCAGAACAAGATGGCAACGTATATATTTGGCTTCATTTCTGGATATTTACAGTCTTTAGTGTGGACAGGTAAGTAAACTTACATGATGTGTCAACGATGGGTGAGGTGGGCCGGATCATGGTGGAGAGGCCGTATGCTGACTGGCTCTCTGCCCGCTTCTGCTCCTCCTCCTCTGTGTTTGTCCCTCCCTCCAGTCCTAAAGACACTGAAGGCTGGCTGTTGGAGCGCGAGAAACGAGAGAAGAGGATGCCTCCGATACCTTTCCCTATGTTCGCCGCTCCTGCATTGAGGCAGTGAAAAAGAGAAAGAGCTGGTGAGATGTGGTCAAGAGCAAAAACGAAAAATGGTGGAAATGTATTTTCCTTTAACGTTTCTTTAATTAACTCTATTTAAAACTGCAGGGGGAGAAAAGTGTATGAGCCCACTCTCCATCTCTCCACATGATGGCACTGTTGATGTAGTACTGTAGTCAAACTGAGCATCTCACATTACTTCAAATATTGAACAGCAGAGAATTGATTTTACCTATAGAATATGGATACATCTACAGAGTAAACTCTAATTTGCTCTGCTCTTTCTCTGGGGCTCGTGTTACTGTCCGAGTTCATATTAGTCACCTCCGCCAGTTTCAAAACAGGAATAACAAGAATATTTTACATGTTGCATATGCAAACCAGACACTTTAGAGAAAAGTAGTCCATCCTTACGCAACTACAAAAAGTTAAATATAGATTATTTTAGTTTCATTTTCAGCAGTTATATAAATATTCTGGACTTATACATATACAATAACAGTAATAAACATATAAATCATACACAGAAAAGTGTTTTACGATCCTAAATACTGTTTGGAAATGTATTCTCTACCATGAGGCTGATTTAGTATGTTTAAAAGAATGTTAACAACTTTTCCAGTCATGCATGCTATCACAGATATACAGAATTAGATAAGTGATGGTTCGTGTTGTACCTAGTATACTGGCCTTGCCCAGGTTAGTGATGGATTCTCCATAGTGCCTGCGGGGGAGGACAGGGGAAGTGCTTGGGCTGGGAATGCTCTCGGTGTCAGATGTTGGGTCTTTGACTGGGTTGAGGAAGGTTGGCCGGACCTCTTCGTAGGATGTGGGGTTTGTGGCGCTACACCTGATCCAGAAAAAAAATAACAGCAACTCAGAGCAGTTATACTGCAAAAAACATAATTTGTGTGTACAAAGAATATCAAGTGTTACAAGATGTTCGAGTCAAGGACTTACCAGTGTATCTGAACAGGTGCGATATTGCTATAATGTTTAAGGATGAGGGGCTCCAGTCTGTAGGCCTGCAGAGAGCAATACACTTTAGTTACCTTATATGTCAGAACATTTTTCATTTGCATATCTGAGTAAGTTGCAAATTGCACATTTCTGGCTTCTACATATAAAGACAGCACAGTGTGGCATTTCTTAAAAAACAGCAAATTTCTTCTAACAAATACCCTAATCATGTGCTGACTAAGCAAAAAAGAAATAAGAAAAGCTAAAGAGACAATAATAAGCAGCAGAGTAAGAAAATAATCTTTAGAGAGTGGGGTAAAAGAAAGACTGACCACAGGGTCTGTGGGATGGAAGACGTTGAAGAGCCTGCTGCAGATGGGAGTGGGCAGGATGTGGTCCTGATGGCAGCTGGTACCAGGGCGGATGCCTCTCAGGGCCAAGAACACCGCCAGAGGAGAACCCACGCAGAAAAAGTTCTCCACCTGTGAAAAAGAAAAACGATAGGTCCTAAATGTGTGCACTTCTATGTGCTTCTAAATAATAGACACATAAAAACAATATACACAAACACATTATTACATTAGTATGATAAATATTCACAGGAGGAAGCCAACAGTTACAGAAAGTTAAGCCTTGGCATTTGTTTTTTATGTCTTTCTAGCATATCTTTACAACAAAAACTACCGAAATCAATATTTATTTAAATAGAGTAATTTGATACTGTAATGGTAAACGTACAGTACATTTACGCATCTTACCTTAAATTTGAGGGCTGGAGGTGCGGAGGGTTTAGAGGCCTCCAGTGTGAGGAGCTGAGTTTCCAGCTCTCGCAACCTGTTAGAAAGCAAAATATATATACACATATTACTATTACCTCCAGGTACCTACCCACCCATTCACTCACACATTCATCATCTGCAGACCTTCTATTCTTAAGTCAGGTTTCTATCTCCGATCAACCTTTGCTCCAGCTGTTTCTTGTTACGCGAAGGTAATGGTGCACACATTCAATTATATTGCACAAACAGAATGATGAGAAAAAACCTCTTCCCTTCCAATTCACTGCCCCAAGCAGGAAGCACAACTTGGTGCCTGACTGTTATAGAATGAAGTATACGAAGAGCAGACGCTGTATTATGTGTATAAAAAAACTAAATAAATGTTCAGTTTGATGTTGAATTTAAATGAGAGAATAGTGGAAAAGGTATTAGAAGTTATCCAACTAGTTTATTGTTATATTCTGCTGTGAGCCTACAGAAAACAGATCAAAAGTTGTACCTCAGGCCTCTCAAAAGATCTCTGTAACTGATAACTGATCCTACACATGCAGCTACACATACAACCCCTGAGATCTACATCAGTAAACCCTACCTAGTCCTCGTGAGCCGTAGCTGTTCTAAAATGTGCCTCTCTTGGTACGATATCCAGCGCAGGTCCAGCTCCTCTTCCACAGCGTGATCCTCTTGTAGGCAGAAGCGCACGGGATCCCAGCCCGTCATGATGTCGTAGGTGATGACGCAGCCGAGGGAGTGAGACACTATGGACACTTTTCCTCCCCTTTCCTCGAACTCAGGATTCCGGGAGCAGAAGAGTGTGTAAAGCCTGTTAAGCTCCTGCGTTAGGCCCTTGGTAATCTGGGGGGGACAGGAAGTGGAGGAGTTTAATGGACGTACAGTGTTTGACAAAGTCAGAGAGTTTCTCAAAGTGGGTGATGCTCACCTCGTCCCTGTAAAGGGGGCTGTTGTAGTACATGATGTCCATCGCACTGCTGTTGAGGAGATCTCTCAGTCCTCTCACTTTGTCTGGTGTGATTGAGTCTACTGTGTCTACAGAGACATACAAACGATATCACAGAAAGTTATTTATTGACCAATGATTTTGGCAGGAGGTTAGATACATGGACAGCAGATCAACAGATGCCAACAGCTCTGCTTCATTCGCTTTCCTTGTTGGGAGAGGATCTAGTGACACATGGGAACAACAAAACTCTCTTCAACTGCTCACACTTAAAGCACAAACGAAAAAAAAGAGGAATAAACGTGCATACAGTCACATAGATGATCACTTTCACAGAACACACGCTAACCTCCATCCAGTGAGAGTTTGGAGCGCCACTCGACCGGCAGGAAATCCACATGCTCCTCACTGATTTCTGAAAAGTGCTTCTCCTCCATCTTCCTCACACCCTCCCTCAGCCTGAATGACCACATGACAATGAAGAACAAACAATAGATCAGGACAACAGTAAAGTGTGTAGAGTGTATTTGGGTATCACATTGTTTGGGCAGCAGTGCAGTATAGTCATTACAGGTTCTGAGTGGATGTCTGGCCCTGATACAACGGAGTCTGTTGTGATGAGAATAACGATTTCCATTTTCCTGCTCACTGATGCAGCCGCTTCCCTCATGCGCACGCCACACGCACGCACACACCCACACACACACACACACACACACACACACACACACACACACACACACACACACACACACACACACACACACACACACACACACACACACACACACACACACACACACACCGCTGCTAGTCCTATATGGGGCAGCATTAGCTCGCAGGAGAGAGAGGGTGAGGTGCGGTGTTGATATGAGTAAATAGAGGCTGAGAGTGGCTTTTAGACGACTTGGCTCTGATGGGGCATCTTATAATGCAGGTTTGGACCGGACCATCTAATGCAGGGGTATTCAACTAAAATTTAAAGAGGTCCAGTTAGAGAAAATTTCTTGAAGCAAAGGTCCGGAAGATCATAATGTCTAACTATTTAGTGTGATATATATTTAAGTAGCCTAGTAGTTCTATCAACATCTGCATGTACTAAATACCTGACTGTCAAATCAAATGAATTCAGTACGATTCAAAAACTTTTTGACAATATTTATTGTCACGTAACATAGAACTGAACATATATGTATGATTGCAGATATGTATAATGTTCTCTCATTAACTAAATAAAAGTAGGGCTGCATTTCAAAATAAGAGAAAATAAATAAAATGTGAAAATTGTGCATGTTCAAATAAAGGGCTTAACTTCAGAAAAATAAAGGGAGCAAAAGCTTGAATTTCCCTTTTTCTGTTTCACATCTTGACTCAAAAGTCTCAACCAATTTTACAGATAATAAATCTCAACACATCTTAACAATTGAACAGTTTTAGAATCACTTTCTTCCCCTCTTATATCCCACTCCCCCACTTTGTTCGTCTGTTTCTCTCCCTTTCTCCGTCTCACTCCTGTTTCTCCACTTTCTCCGTCTCACTCCTGTTTCTCCACTTTCTCCGTCTCACTCCTGTTTCTCCGTCTCACTCCTGTTTCTCCACTTTCTCCGTCTCACTCCTGTTTCTCTCCCTTTCTCCGTCTCACTCCTGTTTCTCAACTTTCTCCGTCTCACTCCTGTTTCTCAACTTTCTCCGTCTCACTCCTGTTTCTCCACTTTCTCCGTCTCACTCCTGTTTCTCCACTTTCTCTGTCTCACTCCTGTTTCTCTCCCTTTCTCCGTCTCACTCCTGTTTCTCACTCCTGTTTCTCCACTTTCTCCGTCTCACTCCTGTTTCTCCACTTTCTCCGTCTCACTCCTGTTTCTCTCCCTTTCTCCGTCTCACTCCTGTTTCTCTCCCTTTCTCCGTCTCACTCCTCTGTTTCTCTCCCTTTCTCCGTCTCACTCCTCTGTTTCTCTCCCTTTCTCCGTCTCACTCCTCTGTTTCTCAACTTTCTCCGTCTCACTCCTCTGTTTCTCTCCCTTTCTCCGTCTCACTCCTGTTTCTCTCCCTTTCTCCGTCTCACTCCTCTGTATCTCTCCCTGTATCTCTATCTTTCTTTTTCTTTCTACCGTCTTCTCATGTGTAACTTGCCTCTAACTCTCTCATCTGTCTGCACTGTAGAGTCGCAATGTTTACCGCCTGGAATGCACAGACTTGATTGGCTGAGTAGTATCACGTGGGATGGCTTAACTCGCATGCAATTGGTCTGTGCGTTTCTCATCCGCTAAACCACTACCGTAAAGACTACAAAAGCTGCGCTGATTACAAATAGAAGCGCCCCGTCAGGTTTTAAATCATAACCTTCTGTTTTGGCTGTAGGTCCGGGTCCGTACGGGACGGCTTCTGGGTCCGGACCGCCTGTTAGTGACCTCTGATCTAGGGTGTCTGCAGGGGAACTCACATTTTAAAGAGACGCCCTAAACCACCACTGCTTCCTCCATCATCACTGCTGATGATATAATGTAACATTGAAAGGCACAAGGCTGAACTTAATTCAGGTTCAACATAAATAAAGCATAAACAATGAAAAGGCCAGACAGGCTGATCTTTACTCTTGGCTGAGGAAAGTGTTTATGTTATAATCCACGAGGAGCTGGGAGTGAGGCTTATGGAGCTCTGCAGCTTGACTTGGTCTACTTTACCTGCTTAGCTGACCTAAGCCACGGCCGGTGGCCCGACACAAACTCTGTGACACACAGACACACATGGCACTGTTCCTCTGTTCTACTGCTTGCAGTAGTACTGGGAGGGCACCAAGGTCAATACAATGGTGCAATTGTAACTTCCTACAAACATCTACTATTGATGGAGTTCCAACATGAAGCCTTTGAAAGACAAAAAGATCTCAGCAGGCTGATTAAACTGTTTGCTAACAGTCTCACAGCATTGGGATGTATCTTTTTCTGAAGGTTGAGCAACCACCCAAACAAAATGGAAGTAAATGAGATTACATTTTTTGCTACTCAAGCCTTCCAAGAATTACATTTGAGCCGTCTGGACACAGGCTTGAAAATGATATTATTGTCATATCCTTCAATGAGTTTATGTTTTCACCCCTGTGAGTTTGACCTGGATTTTTATCCAGTATTATAATTTGTAAAGTCTTTAGTGTTTCCTGCAGCAGTTTCATTATGTTGCTGCAGATGCATCGCAAGCATTTTCCACAGTTTCTGTTTTGTCTAGTGTTGCAATGCATTTCCCTATTCTGTTGTGTTTCCTCGGTTCTCAGTGTGTAGCGCTTTCTTGGCACAGTAACGATAGGACAAACTTTAGAGAACAGCAGGAGAAGACAACGAGAGTGAGAAAGATGGAGGGAGGAAGGGAAGAGAACAAAAAACAAAGGCTGCAGGTGCAGTGGTATCGAGAGAAATGCTGGAAATAACTTCCTCTACTGTGACTATGAGAGGCTTTGGATGAATGAAGCAGAGGGTAAAACAGAATTAGTTAATGCAGTACTATCCCACTGATAGTCACTGTATTTAAAATTGTATAATCATGTTTAAAAACAGCTGTTAACATGAACAGTGATGAGCAGTACCTTCATTTTCTGCAAGCACTTTAGCTGTGCAATCAATAGATGGACTAGTTACATAAATGACCATGTCTGGAATCACAAGAACCTGTCAGACAGGTTGATATCTGGAACCCCTCATCCGCTACTAAAAAACACAATGTGCAATAGAAGCTTAGTGAGGAGGCCAGGGCACTGAACACACAGAATCTGCTCTAATACCCTTCATCATTTCAAAGAACCAGATAATATCAGGCTTTTGTGCCTGTGTCGTGACAGACAGAGCGACAGAGTAAAGAGGGAAGAAGAGGACAGTCATCATAAAAGCCACAGGAAAAACAGAACGACAGAACGAGAAGTGTGAGGGACAGATTGTGGCTGAAAAGAGAAGAGGAACAGAGAGCAAACAAACTTCGGGGTTTTTCAAACATCATCCCGGGGAGATTTTCTCTCTCACCACCTACATGACTTAACTTACATTGGATATAGAAAGTGTGTAAATTCCAAAGATAGACAGGTGGAAGATGTCCTTTTAAATCCAATGGGATAAAACAGAAAATATTGGGCACCTGCTAAAACAAGCAAATACTGAATTGAATCATCTTATTTAATACCGCAACTCACATTCCAGTGTTTTTAATAATGCGTCCCTGGTCCATCTTCTGTCCAATCCCATGGACCACAAAGACGATGTGTGTAGTCTGAGGGGGTCTGTCCTCAGGTGAGGCCTCCTCAACGAAGCCCCGGTGGAGCCGTGTACCACTGCTTGAGGCTGGAAGGGGAAAGATGACAGGGTGGGATCATTATGAAATCATTATTTACAGCATTTTTATCCCGCACTGCTAAATAAACACATTTTCAGTCTGTTCACTAGTAGGCTATTAATACATCTTGTTGACGGTTAAGTAATGTGTTGTTCTGACTCCAAAGAGGCCAGTAGGTGAGACACAAAGTTCTGCTGGCACCGTGTCCCAATGCTCCGTGACAACACTGGTGGTGTATCTGGAGGATCGAGTGTGGGTCCTTATTTAGAATCTATAGTCTCGTCCAGTCATGTGCTGTGCGGCAAGGTGACAGGAGCCAATGGCATTGGTTGCTGTCTGGATAGCACTAAGGAGATTTCCCCTTACTAAGCATTTGTGTGTCAGGGGAGATGGAGATAAATAGGGCCCGCTCCTCCTCTTATAGAGATGAAAATGTACCGTCGAGCTGGGAGTCTCTCGGATTCTTTACAGATCAAACATCACACAGTGGGTTAAAGTGCAGTCGCCATCTTTACAGTTACGCTTAAGCCATTTCATCGAAAACTAACCCCTCATAACAGCAGATGGACACAGTGATTATCTGGGCTAATCCATTTAAGAGACTGAACTGGACCCAGACATGTTTAAGCAAGTTGCAAAAGGTCATTGATACAAGAAAATGATTGTGCTCTGAAATTACAGACGTAATAATGTAATTGTAACCCTAACCCTAACCCCTAACCCCTAACCCATCAGATGGAGACAGAATTGGGTAGAGGTGTTTGGTTTCACACAACTTATAACCAGAGCTTTAGCAAAAGCGATCAACTGTTTATATTTGGGAAGCCAGGCTAGCGCTTCTGTACTGCACTGCACAATGGCGCTTTGAGCTAAATGCTAATGTCAACCACAAGGGTGATGCTAGAGGAAAAGTTAGGGGGCTATTAAATATCTGGAAAAAGACGATGACAGTGGGTGATTACAAACCTTTGGAGAAACCCAGTTTCTGAGTCACGGTGCGAGCAATTTTGGAAGTGGTGGCGTCGCTGTAGAGGTAGACCTCATCCACGCTGTGCCAATCCACGTGGGTCCGGCTCAGCTTCAGACTGTGGATGGCTGTGGGAGGGTGGCAGAGAGAGGAGTTATTGAATGAATGGAAAGAGGAAAGAGAGGAGGGCATTGCCAGACAGAGTGGGAAATTAGGCAAAGAGAAGGGAAAAACCAGGGAAACGGACGAAGGAAAAAGGTTCACCGATACAAAGTGTTTTGAGTGCAAAGAGTGAGAGACTGAATACAGCACCAGAATAACACAGAGTTACAATCGCCTTGAATGCAAGTAGGAAAAAAAAGGGAAATTTCTAGAATCATCTGAACAGCCCAATCAAATGCAGTCTGGAGCATTGATCTGCATGTAGAAAGAAAATACATCAAACTACCACACACCATGATTGCATATTTCAGCTCTTGCTTGTCCGTCCTGCATGTGCATCCTCAACATTTAGGCAATACATATTTATTGTTTTCAATATATTTTATGACTAGTCACTCTTACGGTTTATTTTTCTCCAGGTTGTCGAAGTATAATGCAGCGACTGGAGCAAGTAAGAGCAGAGGTATGGCTCGAGAGGCGACACCATTTACTACAGAAGCTAGGAGCGACAAATAAAACTGGTAGACTGGAGAGAGATCTATTTATGTCCCTGCAGCAGCATGTCCCTTAGATGTCCTGTGCAGTCAAGTTCATCTCGAGATTGGTGGAAGGCTTTGGCGTAGGTCCAGTGCACAGTCATGGCTCTTTGTACTGCTCGGAACCAATCTAGGGATTAAAACCCTTAAGAGCTGGAGAAACGCAATGCTTTTGTTTGAGCTCAAAACAGTATTGACAGTATTAGTATTGTATTATTTTTTAATGTCTTTTGTACATGCTCTTTGTAGAAGAGTAGACTAGGGAATCATTTATGTCTTGTGTCAGATCGTTGCATCCTCTCAAGAGGTTTTTTACCTCCTCATTAATCTTTTAATATCTTTCCTTCCTTTCCATTCCTTGATAATTCACCAGCCAGGTCTACATGGCAGAAATAAGTAAATTACTTTTTGTCAAGAAACTATAAAAAATGTGTCCGTCTCTCTTTCCAATTCCCACGCGAATCAATAAAACAATCCATACTGCATAGGAACTATCTGTGTGTGTCACATGGTGGGGTTAAGCTGGGCCTCTGTTGACTGGCAGGCTAATGTCTTCATTGGACAAGCATGACTTGTGGGTCATGGGACACCGAGCAATTATCGTACCTTAACTGAGACCTGTTCACTCTGAGTGCAGCCAGTGTGAAAATGAATGACTGCCTCTACAGGAGAAGGACAAGCAGGGTCCCGAAGAAGAAGATGACAAGAAACCTTTGTTGGACAGAAGAAGGGGCCTTAATCGAACTTTGAATTAAAAAGAAAACTAACCCCAGATATAAAATAATAAAGCTGATGTCCTGAGAAACGTGAGGTGAGCGATTGAGTTTCTTCTCTCACGCGGTTCCATTTATTCCAAAAGGAAGCGGATGCTTAACCTCTACCACCGCACAGTTTAAAGTGGCCCCCTGTTCTTATCTGTACCTCATGCACTCACAGGTGAAGACTCGGAGGAGTAAGCTGATCTGTGAGATGAGACCTACAACTGTTACACAAGGAGGGCCACTTCAGACTGTTGAGCCTTATTGTTAGCCAAGTCCACTGTAAGACAGGAAGTCTTTGAGGTCAGCTACAACATGCATATTTCTGCAGTTTTTTATTTCATATTTTATTAATATCAAATGTGAAAGTTGATGAGACTTAAGAGGGGAAATGTTGCCAGTAAGGGGGAGAGGTGTTTATGGGCTGTACAAGAAGACTTCCTGTTTTACAATGAAGGCCAATGCATCAGAAAGGAAAGGGAAAGGAGGAGGGGGATGGAGGTTGACTGAGGAGCTGGCAGTCAACCAACACAAGGTTAAAGAGTTTACTGAGCTTGCTCTCTGATGGTTGTGGAGATCTACTGAGGGTGAGGGAGGATTTCACAGTACGGAGTGAGGGGCAAAGTACATGACTGTGGGAACAGGCTGGATAAGCTGTTGAAGTAAACAGGGGAATTTGTGAGACAATTTGGGACAGATGCAAGAAGCAATGAGCAGAGAACAGAGGGGTTGAAAGAGATGAAAAGGAGGGGCTCCTTGAATTAATCATAAATATGATGTAGTCTGGGGCTGCGACAGTTGTTTTCTAAGGATCCATTTTTTCTTTGCTATGGTTCTCTACGATATACGAGTGCTACTTGCAAAACTATAATACTCTTAATTCAAGGTCTCTGTTGATTTCTACTTAGGACACTAGATTTTAGGTCAACAGCCGCTTGGATTTACTATATGATGTGGGGACATAGACCCGGAGAGGGTCAATGCACCTAGAACTAGGACGGTGATGGACCTCTAAGAGGCCGACTCCACACAGCTTGTTTGGGGGCTATAGTAAACGGCCACAATGGATCCTCTGTGTAGCTCATCACTTGTGCAAGGGCTCTTAACAGAGCGCTTTGTTCATTGCCCCGAGCGCGGGAGCAAGTGATAGCAGTTCATTAATGATGCTCAAACTGCCGGGGGGGGATGAGAAAAAGAAAGCAATGAGAGAGAAAGTGGGAGACAGGGTTGGAGAGATAAACATAGGTAAAGGGGTTTTTGTGAGGACCAGCTTATTCATTCTAGATCCACTGGTTTAAGGGGTGTTGCCCTAGTAGATGACTGAACCATGTTACTATCCCAGCAAGGAGATGAGGGATAGATCAATAGGTTCCCTCATCAAGCACCATCAGCTACAGCAGAAGTACCAAACTCTGGGTCACAGCACAGAAGGAGACGCTCTAGCAACTAGGCCCAGTTATGGTTGCAATAGAGGGAGAGCAGCCTTAATCAATTGAATACAACCAATTCTAACTGAGCCTAGGTCTAGCTCTATCTATTAGATTCCAAAAGGTCTGAACCATGAACAAAAGGGAAATCTGGCTCCAAGGAGACCTATAGGTTCTACGAGGAGAGAGGATTCAAGGTAGCAGATCTAATACAGCAGAGGTAAAAATAAAACAAAACAAAGAACTTGGTATTTTACAGTACCTTGACAGCGTTTGCGCTTGTGACATGTAGTTTTAGCACTCGTCTGATATCCACTCCATTTGAACAGAAAAGGGAGGTAGAAAGGGGGCAGGTGGGAGAGAACTAACAACCGACAGAGTGAGTCACGGCCATAACCCTGGCATCAGTCACACAAGCTACCACTGTCATCGCTGTTGAACAGGCCGATCTATCAAGTAGCGCTGCTATCAGGTTACCCACATACAGAGCCTGTACTGGTTACTGACAGGGCCTGGTGGCTGCAGGTAGATATCACGAAAAAATAAGCTGGAGAAAAGCCTTAGTTATAGGCTGCGGTATATAAGAGTCTACAGCCCAAATGCAGCGCTTCTTGACATACGCCCAAGATGACTGAGGTAGACTCTGAAATACACTTAATACAGAAATCAACAGTCCTCACTGTGAAACATAAAAGCAACATACTATTAAGCATAATTTCTCTAAAATCTTCAACTTTTGTGTTTTTGTATTACAATGGGAAGTTTATGAAAAAGAAAGCGTTAATGAAAATTTGGTTGCTCAGTACTTTGGGGGAAAATAGTTAACAACACAGATCATGACAAAATTAAAAGAAAGTATAAAAAAAAGGCACAAAGTTATCGAACTTTTTTTTTTTTTTAAAGCGAGACACAAATGAAAGCACACTTTCTAAACACTAAGCATTTATGTTTCGATTTTTGTTAATGAAAACTTAAAACTTATTGAAAACAGAATCCAACTCAGAGCCATAGACATATACCGGCTATAACCATACAAAGAGAAAGAGGTTTGGACATCTGTGATAGAATTCTGTAATATGAAAATCACACGCCATCAAGGAAAACAGGGAAGTTTCTTTGGGGAAAATGATGCAAATAAGTAGTTATGATGCTGAAATAATAATTTGGCAATTGAGTGAATAATTCCATTTAAAACCCTTCACTGACACAAGTGGTTAAAGGTTTTAAGGTTAAGATTTGATAAAAAAACAAATCTAATTTCATTTTCCTTGTGAGAAAAAAACCCCACAATAACCATATAATTTGTGGTGATTTACTTGTTAAAAATGTGCCGGTTAACACTAATGGTTAGAAACTAATAATAGGTTGGTAAAAATTAGCTGGATTTAGATTATAAATTAAATTCATGTATGCTAATCTTGTACAGCTACACTCAAAGCTGAAGCTCAATCAAACCATGTTTAACTTTAAATCACTGAATCAGTGTGTTGCTTGATCTGATGTTTAAAAAAAAAAAATTTAAAAAAAAAGGATTTCTCAGCATCTGTTAATCAAATCAGCAAAGTCCACAAATCCCAGGGCTTCGCTCACTCAGTGAATCAGACTTGCAAATGTCAGCAGTGTGTCCCTCAGCTGAGGTGAAAGTCTGAGGAGGAAGACCTGCTGAGTACACAGGATGTGTATTTGCTAAGCTATCAGTGAAGTCCATTTGCCCATCGCAGCACTGATGGGTCCATCCATAAATAGTTGTTGCCTAATGACTGGGGTATTCACCAGGCACACAGTCTTCCTCATAAGGAACACATAACCTTTAGTTGTGCCATAGATTATAGTGTGTGACAGGAAACACATGACTTTTATGTCACCCGAAGGGAAAACTGGACGGCCAACAATCATTTCTCAATCACACCAAACAAGACTATATGTTGTTGTTACAACGAGCAGAGAGGTCAGACCCTCTCAGAGCCTCGTAATGTTTTAATCTCACAGCTATCCAGATTTAGGCAAATGAAACATTAAAGATTAAAAGGTTATTAGGTGAAAAATGTATGTCCAGTTCTTTTAAACCTGTGTCATCAGTCATTAGTTACAGAGTGTATCCTCAGCCTCATGGGCATAAATATGTAGCTAAATATGTAGCGTACACAGACTTTTGCTCAGTCGGCAGCATGCTGGCTTTATTTCTCGTTGACATCTGAGAAGCCTGACCGACTGGGAAACACCCTCTAGTTTCCATTATAGGATTACTCTTCAATACATACACGCACGCACACTGGAAAATCCTAAAATAAATGGACAGGAAATGTTTAGTTATTTTTTTTCTGTTGCGTATTCACCTCAACTTGGAAACTGACACCGGCAGCATCTACACTAAGAATTCTCCCCGGATCAAAGATGGGCAAATGGAAAATAAAACATTGACACACAATTAATAAAACCCATGAACTGCAATCCCCTCGTGGACATTTTTGGCTCCAATAACTGAATTAAGAGCCATGGCTTCCTCTCTGATGCCACAAGCTCACCATCTGTCACCACTGCCAACTTTCCTGCGGCAACAGTCATTCTTCCCAGAAAACCGACTGTGACTGGCTGACTACACGATTCATGGAGAGAACATATACGCAGAAAAGTACATTTGGATCATGAGAGGCCAGGACGATTTGCAGCAGTTGTCATGTTATGCCTGCATAGCACCCTGGTATGCAGATCATATGTCTTCTGCTTCACTAACCTTTAGTCTCAGCTACTCACTGAGGCACAAGGGGAGGGGCAGAAAAAGGAGAGAGGCGATAAGGAGAGGGAGAGAGCGAGAGATAGCACGGGAAATGTACGTACTGCGGTAATGTCTGAACCCAGCCGGCTCGCTTTATGATCCTTAATAAATAGAAGTGTTGGTGTGGAAATAAGACAATTGCTTAAGATAAGAACCCAATTATAAGTGTATAATATAGTGACAGAAGTAATATACAACATTTACCCTTGCTAGACAAACTAAGATCATAAGATATGATCTGTGTGTTTTACATTAGTCAGAGGAAACCAATCTGTGTGTGCCCTTGTGCAATTTGTCACACACCTTACAGATAATTCTGTCTGTGATCCCTCTGTCCGTGACTGTTTGTGTCCCTACGTGCGCGCACAGATATTTTAGTGTCCGTGTGTACATGTACACCTCTGCTCGTGGAACAGGAGTGACCTTCCAGTTTTTTCTCTTTAAGCTTATGTGACGTAATATGAAGGAAGACCCAAAGGGTGACGATGAAAGTGACTTTGCTCCACTCTGTTGATAGTTTTATTTACAGGGCTTCATTTATTCTAAGCAGGGAGCAGCGATAGTTCCGTGCACCATAGCGGTCAAGTGACGACACAAAAGACATGAGACAGGCCAAAACAAAACTTAAGCTTTGTTTGATTCACAGGAATTTAACAGTGACTCATTATGCAGTTATTGTTATTCAGATAAAATGAATAACGCTGCTTTCAGATATGCTCTGGAACTTTGGATATGTTTTAGAAAATCTACTGGAGGGGCTGTTTGTGAGAGCACAAATGTCCGAGTCAGTTGCTCCGGATATTTTCCAGAACTGTCTGGTAAATGTCAGAGTGAGCCCATCTGAGAATACATCAGGAGAATCTCTGGGAAATTCACAGGAAGCGAGTGGGCACATAGATGAAATATCTAATATGTGACGGACGTAAAACTGTAAAAGTGATTACAAATACTTCCAGATGAAAAACAGGTGCCACACACGTAGAAGACGCCGACGAAGATGTCAACTTGGAAAGGCAATGACATGCAAGAGCCTTTGGCGCTAAGGGACGACACTGTTGTCGATGGGCTTTAAACAAACACTTGATTTCCACAGCAGTAGTATTGCGTCATGTCCTGCCTCCTGTATGCTTTACTCAGGCAGCACCCTCGACTGAACCTTCCAGATAATTCTCCTGTTGTTGTGAAAGTATCTGACCCAGACAATATCCTGCTGTGTTCTTTATATGAGAAAGGCACGTCGGAAAATGACTCCAGTGTTGCAGGAACTAAGAGTAATTGAATAATATTACAGATTCTAAGTATTCTTCCATTCAGTAGTTTAGTATTCATGTTATTTTATGTTTCAGGTTGCTGTTTCAGGGCGTTGCTTTGATACACGTCTGTGTTTCTCTTACTCGTATCCGCTCAGTTGTAACAATGCGGACTAAACAGTTCCTCACTCCCTCCGACAGTTGCTGCTTCTTCTCTCTGCTTTGCTCTGTTTATCTGCCACATTCACGCACACCCACACATTCATCACCACAGAAGGTCCCGCAGATCTGGCTGCCTTAAGGACACCGCTGAATCAAAGAGCCTCTTTCTTATTGCTCTTCACAGCTAAAGCCTACGACGTGTTCGCCTGAGCCAGCCCTGCGAGACGGACGTGCCAGAATGAAGGATGCCACAAATCTGCACCTGCTGTACACCGCGAGGATGACATGACAAAAATCTACACACTCGCACAAGAATGCACCTGCTCCGTTCATTTCTCTCGACTGTGCTTCGATTCTACAACAGGCAGGGCTGCCACATAATTCACCGTTTATGACTATGACAATGTGTTTCTTCGGGCTTTATTGTGAAGATGATGACTTTACTTTTAAATGGAATTCATAACTAAAATGCCAGTGGGGGTGTTTCGTCACATCACTGCCATAACAAAGCAAAATGGAGGTGATGTTTTTACAAGATGCTGCCTGACTGGTTTTAAAAACACTGCACAGTCAGTGAATCCACCAGAAAATGGGTGTATTCATTTCAAGTTGCTGGTTTACAATAATGTGTTTTTTTTGTTTCAACTATGACTCCATGACAACTGCTTTTATTTATTCAAACCTCAGCTAAAAGAATGATGCTGTTTAAAATTCAGATTTCCAGATTCAGAACATTCAGCTGCACTTAATATATAAAACATATCATCCTTATTCTTCTGCCTGTGTCCTTCCCGTTCTCTCACCATCTTTGCTATCGACGGTCTTCACCACCAGGTCGGACTCGAACGTGTCCTGCATCTGTTGCCCGCGGAAATGGCTTAGGTGCTCCTGCTCGATGAGGTCACTCTCCTCCTCCTCCAATGGGAGCCAGGTACCGTCAATAAACCACTGGCCTCTCATCACCGAAATGTGATCTTGTTCTGCAAGACAGTAAAACATAGCAGAGATTTAGTCTCGGATGAAACACTATAACTTAGATGTTAGGATGCACATTTTGGAGCCGGTCCTCTGTATCCAGGAGGCTTGACTTTTTTGGGTGGGGTCAAATTATAAATAAGGTACAGTTCCATTTTGTTTTTCTCTGTATATTTTAAGCAGAAATTCTCCAGAGTAACAGTGTTGCCACAGTCACTCTCCAGGAACTGACTCATTCTAAATGTGTGATTTGAATGATATAGACTCATTTTCATCTAACTCAACAAGTCTCTCTGCTAATTCCAGAGAGGCCAAGTCTCAGTGGCCTCTGCAGCGAGGCCAGCTTTGGTTACAGTACCGAGCGACATTATTAACTGCTTCTCCGGTGGTGAAAGTGAGTGTAGAAGCTGAACTGAATGTAGGCACACTTTGCAAAGTACAGGCACCTTTTCCATACACAATGACACAGCACATGTGGACATATCAGCAGGCTCTTATTTAAGTGTTTGAAAGACACACTGAGGCTCAGAGTATAGTGCAGTCACTCATTATTAGGGTGGTTCATATCTGGTCAGAGAAGATAAGCTTCACACACGTGATGTTTCAAGTTCCTGTGAAATGATTATGTAACTTCTTTTCACCGTATTTGCAAAGTTTTGATATTAGGACAAAAATATGTCTATATATTTTAAATCAGAGTATCTGGAGGGCTTATTGGATTAACTCTCCTCCACATCTCACAGCTGAAATACTTTTAATTAATTTCTATATAACCTTCTTGTACATAGGGTTACAGGCTGAGCTGAAACATCACAGTAAGAGCATGAACTGTCTGCAAAGGACTCACATCCCACGGCATGAACATTCAGGAGAAAATAACTGGCTTCTCTAAATGTCACATGGCGTTAACCTTCAAAAGAACCAGCAACCCATGAACCCTTTCATTGGGGGTGTCGGCTCTTCCAACCTCCTCTATGTAGCGACTGCCTTCATTTGTTCCCTGCCTTTTCCTGGAAATGTCCATGAATTAGTTAGTGCAGATCAGCTGAGACCAATAGACCGACTTCCTGGGTTGTGATCCCAACAGATGATCCCAACAGATAAAGGCTAAGTAATTACAGAGCCAGTGAAACAACAATACTGATACAAACCATGCAGGAGTCAGCGATCGACTAAGATGAATGAGGAATCATCTGCTATGTTTGTGGGTTTTCTTAGAGATCTGTTATGGGAGTAGGGATGGAAGTTGCAATGCACCGAGTCTCTGATTGAGCAGCAGAATTGTGAGTGGATGTGGGTCATTAATCTGAATGCTGTCAGCCATTATACTGCAGAATGTACAGTATATACATTATTTATATGTGCAAAGAAGGCATTAGTGCCTTGGACGCTAAATCAGTGATGCTGCAGAGATCTGGAGCAACACAACCTGTGACTGGTGCAGAACAAAAAGATGACTTTATAGTTGTATACTCACGCTTCCAGTAGACGGGGTTGCACTCCCTCTCCTTAATGTCCACCTCGTAGAGCCCTCCCCGGACGCACACGGGCTCTACGTTGATCTCAAAGCAGTCAGGGTCTCTCTCCTCTGAGGACACGGTGGATATGTCCAGGGACCCCGGGCCTCCGTGCACGCTGCTGGTCCTGGTCTCCACGGGAACCGCACCGTTCAGCCCTTTGCCCTCACCACCACCACAGCTCTCCTGCTCCTTCTCCTTCTCCCCCCCGCTGCTGCCGCTGCCCCGGGAGTCCGCCACACTGGGGATCAGCTCGGAGTATTTCCGAAACATGAGCTCGATGTTGAGCGAGTCATGCCCGACGAAGGCTTTCCAAGTCTTCTTGTCCTCTTTGTAAAACCACCGCACCTCCTCGGGTCCCAGCTCCGTCACCACCTCGTTGAAGCGGTGCCTGGAGCTGTTGGACCTCGACCTCTTCCTCTTCTCGAACAGCGGCCCGGCGTTGCTCCCGCCGCCGTTGCTGTACCCTAGTGGCCCGCTGTCGATGTAGCCTCCGGGGGAAGTCAGGTCCAGGAGCAAGCCGCCCTCCGGGCTGCGGTGCCCGGCGTGTAGAAAGGGCAGGTGCCCGTCATGTCCCGACTGGACCGATGACATCCCCGCCTGCACCGTCTCGTCCATGGGACTCATCTCGTGGCAGCAAGGGAACCCATCGCTCCCCACGGCCCACTCCTTGTTGTTGTTGTTGGTGGTGGTGGTGGTGGTGACGCCGAGCGGTGAGCCCTGACTGTCGGTGCCCAAAGAGGAGCTCAACGTGGAGGTGTCGGTTCTGATGTTGAAACTGCTCATAACTCTCCGAGCAGCCCAGCCTCCTCCTCCTCCTCCTCCTGCCTCCTCGTCTGCCGCCGCTCCTCCTCGTCAAAGCTGCCACCACTTCACCAACAACATGTCATAGTGGTTAATTATTTAAAAGAACATCAGTTTCAGCCAAATCACGGAGCTCCAGACGAGCTGCCGGCGCATTTCCTCCCGTGCGCCGCGGCTACATCAGCCTGTTAGCATGCTAGGCGGCTAAGCTAATGGTGCTGGATGTAGAACTAGCGTCTTACTAACGTTACAACCGGAAACCTCATCAAACCCTCACGGACACGGGTCAAACTAATTCCCCCCGTCGCCGCGTCGCTTCAGTCCGGCTCCGCGGGAGTCGTTACCCGGTCTCCGCACTTCGAGTTGTCCGCTGGTCCCGGAGGAATATCACGTTCAGTCGGTTTGTCCAAACAAACCTCAGCTCGGAGACAATACTGTAGTATGCGTGCGTGCGGCTTGACAGCTGACGCGCACGGATCACTCGTGAGCGCGCACGTAGACGTGTACGCGACCGTGACCACCGGACATGCAGTACTCATGTTGGCCACTATACTGAGACAAGTCAATTTAGTTAGTCAAGATGCGAAGTTTTTTCTATTTTTAACAATCTATTCATCTAATCGTGCTTCTGTACCTTTGTTTACTAACGCACTGCAAATTAAGAAAACACATGCACTTCGAAAAAACACGTGAAAACTAAGAAAACACATGCACATAGAAAAAAAACACGTCAAAACGACACTGGAAATGTTTCAAGGGGGACCCCAAAAAGTGATGGACCTGGCTGTAGTTCAGTGCTGTGTGAAGTCACTGAAGTCTGCTACTCTTCGGTGGCGATCGAGCTTGAGCTAATCAACTTTAATAATCTAGATACAATTTTTTTTTAAATTCACAAACAGAAATGTAAAAAATCGCTTCCTAAATTTTCACCATTTAATCCGGAACGTAAATCATTTTTTAAATCACGTGATTTATCAGACAACAAATAGAGTATTAAACTGGTGAGTATCTACACCACTCACTAATTAATCCTTCTTGTACACATGTCTGCTAAAAGTGTAAATACACTTTTATTTGCTTTATTTAATTTAATTGTGTGTTATCTGTTTTGTTTGTTTGTTTCTATTCTTATTTTATAGCCTTTATTTCTTCGAATGTGATCCCTTGCAGTAGTTAGAAAACAAAAGGAGGCATCACTGGACTTTACAAAGACCAACATCCCAAATTAAAATCAATAATTTTAAAAACAAACAAGGATAAACATGTCACTTCCTGCGTCCGTCACGCGGCGCTGGACCACTCCCACTTATCACATATTACGGTCCACGTCATCAAGTGGAGACCACATGGTGAACATTGTATGTAAATCGAATTAAAGTTGTAAAACAAGGCTTACCTCCTTTTGGCAGTAGGTGGTGCTATCACTATAACTACATACAGACTAATAGATCTGTTCAGGTCAAAAACACTCTTGTGTCTCGTCAGATCGTATAAATCGTTCACCTTTGCAACAGTCTAAGACATCAAAGTATCTATCACCACTGACATTGAAGAAAAATGACAACAATGAATTCTCTGCTTAATGAATCCTTTGAAGTGTTCTTAAAAAGTAAGTCACAAACAAGTGTTATTCTTTCAGCTTAACCCTTTGATACACAACATGGGTCAAAAGTGACCCGGCTCAGTTTTTATTTTGTGGTCAGGGCTCTCCACACTGATTTGACATTCATTCAGTTTAGACCAATGTGCTGCTTAAAAGCACAAACTCTGATTATATCCTTTCCTGTATCAAGGTGGCCCCACCTGGCCCCCCTTAGCTGCACCACTTCACTGAGGCACATTACTCTGCAAGTAAACAAGTGATTCTGCTCCTCTGACGTTTTCTAATCACTCACTTTATAAAAACCTGCTGAGTTCGTCTATATGTTCACTTCTTCTGCAACAATGAAGTTAACAGCGTTGAGTC
Organism: Hippoglossus stenolepis; assembly: GCF_022539355.2. Lineage (NCBI taxonomy): Eukaryota > Metazoa > Chordata > Actinopteri > Pleuronectiformes > Pleuronectidae > Hippoglossus > Hippoglossus stenolepis. Next base: position 7,913,977 of record NC_061492.1, read on the forward strand.
ATAATCTGCGGGAATAACTTTTGTCTGCAGGAGTGTGTGTGTGCTCATAATACGTACATTTTCAACAGGCCTGACGCGCCCTCAAAATTTGGTGAATTTTTGAGAATGTTCAAGCCGTCAAAAATGTGATTTATTTGCCTGAATAATCAAACGAAAAGCCCTGTCGGTGCTCGGGCCCTAATTACTAACAATAACAATAATTAACCAAAATGAGACAAGAAGACAGAAGGGAAATAAAAAGAGGGAGATGGAAGAAAAAATAAAAAAATTCTATTCTATTGTATTCTATTTGTACATTTACTATAAAAGCACTAGATGGAGACAAAAGCTCATTTATAGTTACAGACCTTGCCCTAATAGCTCGTGTAACATGCAATGCCATGATCTGCCACTAGAGAGCAGCAGCGGCTTGCTCATTGAAAAAGCTGGTTTGTTGCTTTTAAAAAGACTGGACTCAGTTTACTTCCTAAAAACATTGCTACACACTACTTCAAAGTTTCTAGTCACGAGGGTAGAAAATAACTGATAACTGAACATTTCAAATGTCACTAAACAAACATGAACTAATCCTTCCTGTAGACTGTTTTCCACGAGTATATTCTTAATATATTATGACTAACAGAGTCACAGGATGAGATACACTCTATATAGACATAGTCCACCTCTATAATGAAAATCAAAATTAAGCAAGTGGCCACAAAGCGCTCGCCTCTCTGTTCACACAAGTTCAGCCCTCGTGTCATTGAACTGCAAAATCTATTTGTAATGTATCTGTTCTAGTGGCAACCAGTGTGTTTACATCTTCGTGTGTGTGTGCATGCCTGCAGTGTGAGTTTGTGTGTTTGCATCTGTGTACATACTGCGTGCATGTATGCATGTGCCCGTTTGTTTGTTTATGCGAGTGCATATGTTTGCATAATGTGTGTTTTGTGTGGCGCTATTTGTGTGTGTGTGTGTGTGTGTGTGTGTGTGTGTGTGTGTGTGTGTGTGTGTGTGTGTGTGTGTGTGTGTGTGTGTGTGTGTGTGTGTGTGTGTGTGTGTGTGTGTGTGTGTGTGTGTGTGTGTGTACTGCTGGTCCAGGTGATCGTGGGGCCGTGGTGTGGTCTGTGGGGGGAGAGGGAGAGGGATAGGAGAGAGAGAGAGAGGCCCAGGCAGCTGTATTTGGAATAAACAGAAATTATCCTGCTGTGTTCTAATTTACTGCAGAGTGGGAATTAAACTTTAAACTCGTCCCGCCCCTCTGCAGTCCAATGCTGCACGCTTCACCAACCCACTTGCATAATGTGCGTTATTTAAGTGTAACCCCATCAAAAATCTGACTTTTTAGTATCAATTCACATCCCCCTGTAGGCTTTGTCAGGCAGATGAATAAAAGGAAAAGTTGTTTTCTGGGAGTGCTTGTATTGTTTTTGGGCAATAGTACAATGTCTGGAAGCTGTAGATGGTTTTCTGAAAAGTGGATTGTTCTGCACAAGTGGTTTGAGGTGCTTCTGTTGAAAGTTTGAGTATTTGCCAACCCTGAAAACTCACAGAATCCAAGCTGTGCAAAGCGCCGTTATTCCTGATAAGTTATTACCTTTGCCAAAGAGGTTATGTTTTCACCCCTGTCAGGTAAGTTTGATTGTTTGTATGCAAGATTACATAGAAACAACTGAAAGGTTTTCCATTAAACCTGGTGGAAGGATGTGGTATGGCGGAAGAACCCATAAAATGTTTCTGCAGATCCAGATCAGGGGGCGGATCCAGTTTTTTTTCCACTTACTTTAACATTGCGAGGGCGTTTTTCAACATTTTGACAGTTTTCCCAGGGAATAATTCAAGGCTCTTGATGAAAACAATCAGGCACATTTAGGGAACTGATATCTATGAGTGTGTGAAATTCGGTGCATGAATTGAGGGGGACTGTTGGGCCTTGGCGAAGGTTTGCGCTCTACTGAGTGAACCTTCTAGTTCAGTAAGTTTCTGTGTGGAATATGAATAATCTGCAGTCCCAGTCAACTGAACAAGAATGTTCCGATACTCTTATTTTCCAGATGACAGTCATTAAAAATGAAGTAATTATGAGCACAAGACAAATTTTCATTGCAGCAATATCTAATGTGCAGGATCAGAATAATTACTGGGTTAAATATGCACTGCGATCGTTCCAAGAGCTTTCTCTCGTTGCAGGTTTACACTCGAGGATGACATGTGGCTTTCATATAGGAATTAGTCAAATTCCTCATTTCTGGCAAACTCAAACAGGTTGGCCTCTCTCTCTCTCTCTCTCTCTTTCCTTCCCTCTCTCTCTCTCTGTTTCTCTCTCTGCCCTGATGTTTTGCAACCACCAGGCTCACCACCTGGATGAGTGGATGACAAACAAACTGCAAATTTTCCTTCCAGTAACTGACCAAATAGATATTTATAACCAGCTGGTCACCTCCCCCAGCCCGACCGGGCCCCCCTCTCCACGGCCGCGGCTGTGAGAGCTCCCTTTTAAGATCAGTTGTGTCACTTCTGGCTTTGTTCTTAAACAAAGAGAACTGCCCCTCATCTGTCCGTAATTGGGCCGACTCTTGGAATGTGCTTGATGTCTCCGCGAGGGCCACTGCTGCTGCAGAGGACAGGCGAGAGGGCTGCCAGGACATGGGAGATGAAAAAGTGAAATGCATGCACCCTTCCCAACTCTACTCCTGTTTTCTTTTGCTGCCATTTTTCTTTTTTTTCCCACTCCTTCTAGGACACCAATTTTCTCAACATTGAGGACCCCCCCCCCACTCCCCATTAAAATAAAGAAACCCCACACTCACGGTAAATGTAACAATCTGCTGATCGCCTCCACTGACTCTGGACTCTGTTTGGTCTCTTGGAGCCGCACCACCTCGCTACAAGGTGGGACGGTTGGATGCACTACAAGGCCGAGCGGCGGCACATGTCATTAGCAGTTACCGAGGTGATGTTGACCATGGGCAGATGGTTGAAAGGGGGATTGGAGGGTGTTTACTGCATTGTTACTAAAGGGAAGCAATTTAGAGAGTTCAAATTCCACTTGCAAGGAAGGGGGGAAATGTTGAAACAGTAGTTGGCGGGCTACCAAAAGCCTGAGCCCCTAATTGTTTTCATTAATAGCAAATAATCTGAAAGTGCTTACTCTGTATTCTGGGAAACATTACGGTGTTATATTCAGGACACGTACGTCTGGGAAGTCTCCGAGGATTAGTTTGAAAGTTTGTCTGTAGCAATCACGCCGACCCTAGGTGAAATGTTTTAGGACTCTTACGCTCCGATGGCAGACATGTCAGTGTCTCTGAGGAGGTGTTGTATACCTTTTGGTGTTCAAGCAACCTTGTCCCCCACAACCCAACCCCTTTGGTTTTGGTCATGAGTCATTTACTCCTGAATCTTTCACCTTTCACCCCCAGCTCCACTCTCCATGTCGCGCGCTTGCTACCCTGGATAAGTAAATACATGATGTAATATGGGGTTTTCGCCTCCCGCCCACCTCCACCCTCATCCAGCGGTGATTAAGCCAGAGCACAGGCAGTTTTAGGTGGGGATTTGGTGGGGTGTGGTCTCCGGGGTCCTGAAGGAGAGGAGGAGCTGGTAATAGATGAAGGCAAAAGGAGGGGGAATTTTCAAAAAGGCTGGGCAAACGTGATGGAAAGGAGCGGCACAGGTCACCGACAAGGCGGGACTTGGAGCAAGAGACATCACAGCCCTGGAGGATCTGTCTGGGGCTGGGGCTCCTCCGTCCCTGCAGCCCCGTAGCCGATGTCAGGCCAGCGGCTCCACCTCCCCCCCGGCTGTCTGGGCCCCAGGTTCCAGGTGGGTGATTGGGGCTGTTGACTCCAGCACACAGAAGCCGCTGCCTGGTCCCGCTGCCCATAACGATCTCCTCTAGGGCTACCAGACCCATTGTCATTCAGACTCCCCCCCCCCAACAATTCACAAGTCTGACAACCCTCCGCACTGGAGCCTGGCTTGGGATGGGCTGCCTGACTTGCTGTCACCGCTTTTTGCTTGTGTGTGACAATGTGAGCTTTTCAGGAATAATTTGAATAAATATGTGGTGGTATTTTAATCACAATGTGTCCTTAGGGGCCAAATAATCAACTCCTCACTTTGTTCACGTGTCTGTGTGTCTGTCTCTCGTTTTCTGACCTGAAAAACAAAAAGACTTAAAATTTAAGTGGGTAAAAGCAGGTTAACGGAATAGTGCAACATTTTGGTAAGTGCAGTACACTTCTTGTGCTTTCTTGCCAATATTTAGATGCGATGATTGGCCACTTTCGTGTCTGCGCATTCGATTGGAAGTTGGAAAATTTACTTTAGCTCAGTATAAAGACTAGAAAGAGGAAAACATTGTGTATCTTGTTTGTTTGATGCATTAAAAAATTTAGTGTAAGATAAACAAGTCGAAATTATTTTCCCAAAATGTCAAACAATTCCTTTGACACATCACCAGAAATGGAGCGACGCCGGCGAGCTAGTTCTGGCAGGCAACTCGAGCTGCACTGTTTCAATCGTGTGACACACATCATGTGACACACATCATGTGACATACATCATGTGACATACTTCACTCGCCACTACCATCTACAGTACTCGTCCACCTCATTAGGCGGTCTATTTAAGCAGAGGGAATTCCCATCCCTCTCTCTGCTTCCTAACTGCTACGCAGTATCACAGACAATTGTCTCAGCCCCTCCACCACCCCAGCATCCACCTGTAGGCTCCGACGGGGGGGTTACAGTATTAGCTCATCACTCCCATCATTCCTGTGTATCATATGGGGGAGTGATTAAGTCGGAGCCTAGACGCCAAACACTAAACCTGTTATACTGTTGAATAAACATTCAAACGTGAGTTGTCTGACTGAACTGCTTCCTTGAGGGATTTCCTCTCCACATGATCGACAGAACAAAAGGATATCTTGAATATCTTTTAATAAACTGCACAAATCAGACAGAACTTGTTCACTCTAAAGCGGCTCTCCTAAAAGTATCCGGAGGGGCTGTATGTGAGAACACAAATGTCAGAGTCAGTTTTTCCGGACATTTTCCAGAACTTTACCCGTCCGCCCCCTCGTAAGATGTCAGGAAAGCGAGTGGGTGTGTTGATGACATTTGTTACACGCAACAGACACATAACAAAAATACCAAATACCTCAATTTCAAAAAAGAGGATCCATAAATGTAGAAGACGCAGGCGAAGATGTCAACTTGGACAGACAACGAGACGCGAGAGCTTTTGACGATAAGGACCAACGCTGGCATTGATGTGCTATAAACAAACATGTGATTTCTGCGACAGAATCGATAGGTCATGTCCTGCCTCCTTCATGTTCTACCCATGTTCCGGACATTTTCCTATTGTTGTAAACGCGTCTGAACTAAACAATCTGCTGCTGTGTTCTTCACGTGTGAAAGTAATACTCCAGAAAATATCCGGACCCGATTTGGAGTCCACGGTTAAATTATTCACCTTCAGTCAATTACACTCTTTAGGAAAACTCAGTGACTGTGTTGTGTTGTGTTCTCCTCAGCTCTCCTCAGTCTTCAAGGTGCCGGCTGAAAGAGTGTGTGTCCAAACATTTTGAGAACTCCATTTAAAGAGACAAGATCAATGCAGAGGGCATGAAAGAGTTCAGAAAACAGATCAGTGTGTAAATCACAAACTGTGTAAATTATTACTTGTTGGTGACGCTGAACATTTTGCGTTGTACGGCGGCCGTTTGGGCATCAGTCAATTTCACCTCCACGTAAAAGTAAACTTGCCGGTGAAACGGACAGCCGCGGAGTGGAAAGTGCCAGGAAGATTAACGAGGTGTGTCTTTCCTCTCTCTCACACGATCCTTCTCTTTATCCCTGTGTTTGTCTGTGCTGGCTGTGGGTCAGTGTGTGCGGGGGTCCGTGCGGGGGGGTCTGTGCAGTGTGGCCCAACGGAGAAACATGCTGAGGTAAACAAGGAGAGGAGACAGCAGGGGGATGTTCCTCTCACTCTGCTTTATACAAATCCACCAGGGAGCAGGTGTTAGCTTGTTTAGACTAACACCTTTTATAGCTCATTTTCTCCTCACATTTCTCCTGCAAGACACTTCCATCTACAAACTCACCGCCTGACTTGCTTCGTCGCCAGTAAAGGAAATATTTGTCATTTTGCTTTCTTGCCAAAGGTTAAAATGCAAATATTGAAACCACTCTCACCCTGACCCGGAGTTTGCTTTTCACATATGAAGACAGCAGCAGGGGATCGTCCAGGTCAGTGCCCGGGTAGAGCATGAAGGAGGCAGAGCATAACGTATAAATACTGCTGTGGAAATCATATCCATACCGGCGTTGGCCCTTATCGTCAAAAACTCTCGGATCTTGTTGTCTTTCCAAGTTGACAACTTCGTCAGCATCTTCTACGCGTATGGCCTTTTTCTGCTGTATTGTCACAGGGGCTCACTTGGACATTTTCTGGATATTTTACTAGGGGGGCGGTATGGCAGGAAATGTTCCAGAAAATGTCCGAAGCAACATTTGCATTCTCACATACAGGCTCTCCGGAAAATTTAAGGAAAATGTCCAGAGTTCAGTGCATGTCTGAAAGCAGCTTATGTCTGTTAAACTGGCTGCTGATCAGTTATAAGGTCTAACTCTTCAGTGTGTTTGTGCACACATGCAAGGATTAGTCATTTCTTTGTTTGTTACTGTCTATATCTCTGCTTTATTTGTCCTTACAGGAAAGATGGCAGTTCCCGTATAAGCACAAAGGTGCTGCCTAATGCATCGTCTGTGAGTAAACTCTTTTAGATCCGCCTGTCGTTTACAAGGTGAGTGCTCTGCCCTTAGGACCTCTGAGGAGACCTACATGTGTTGGGCTGATCTTCAGTGTTTTCAGATGATGTTTCACACTGTCAGGGTTGACTTATCTGAGCGGGGAAAAAGTTCCCGGGGAACAGAACAGACATATCTCATAGACAGCTTTGGAATGTTTTTACAGAAAGGCCTGGGGACCTTCAAAGACAGCCACACTCCAGACTGAGTATATATAGCATATAGAGTATAAAGAAAGAAATCTGAGTAGTTGAGTCACTCGTGCAAAATAAAATCACATAGGTACGTCTGGGTTCTGTCTTTCTATAACAGCCTTCATGGCCTGTAACTGAACATCACTTGGAGGTAAAATAGTTAAATAGACAATCAGAAAAGACTAATAAAAAAAAGCAATATATACATATTTATGTTCTTTATCACGTCAACTTACAGATATGTAGAAGTTCCGAATGCGATAAGTTCATTTGGGATTTATATCATTTGGGGAAATATATGTAATGTGTGTATAATGTATAATGTGTGTATGCATATATTGTTCTTTATTAGTCTTTTAGGATTATTGTCGATTTCATTATTATGCCATCATGTCAAGTCATGTCACAAAAGGACATCATGTGTTCTGAACATTTATTAATCAATTGTTGAATTGATTGGATCGTCGAATTAAAGATAAAATCTAAAACTCTAAATTAAAATGACTATGTTATGTATTTAGTTGATTTGTGTACATTATCCCAAATCTGTCTAACAACAGTCACTCGGGATGGAGCACGATTGTTCATTGCAGTTTGCTGCGTAAAGTAACGACACAAAAGTACACAGGGTCACATCAGGTAGATTTTCATTAGCAATGGTGGTTGAAAAAAACATCTCCCATGATCCCACACTGCTCCATTACATCATCAAACGTAGCTCTTGTTATTGTTTTAAATGAGAGACCTCTAGTGGCTGAAAATATTGCAGGTTTAAGAGAGATGAAGTCTCACTGGGAGGCAAATATGCAAAAAAATTTAAATAAAGTCCTCCCTCAGGTTTCTGCAAATTTTTAACATTTTATTACACAAGCTCTTTAATTAAAAAAATCACATGTTGTGGTTGGTTTCCCACCTAGAGGAGAAAAAGCACACACTGTGGCCCAAGTGTGGACCTATTTATAGTTGTCAGAAATATCCCCTTCTTTCAATTTCTCTTGTCCTCCCCCTTCCCTTCTTTTCTCTTCTAGCTGAGGACCGCAAGTCCCCTCAGAGGCTCGGTTCTCCATCAGTATCCTTAATGGATGTCAGATGTTTGTGAGAGGAGACCGTAGCGTGAGTGTGTTTCATGTTAGTTCTCAGCGTGATGAGCAGGGAAGCAGCTGGAGATGAACAGAAACTGCTCCGCCCCCCCTCTCACAATACCTCCATTTTTTTATCCCCACTTCAGTCTTTCTAAGTAATGCTCTCCTGCCTTTTTTTCCCAGTGTAATATATTGGTATTAATAAAGGCAAACAAAGGCAAACATTCTGTAATGGGAGAGGAGCGGAAGATGTTGCGGTTTCCTGGAGAACCAGACAGCAGCTTCTTGCTTCTTCTCACTATAAATCTTGTGGCAGTTTCAATGGCTGGACGGCCATGCTCTGTGTGAAAGGTTCCCCGAGTTGATTATAAAGAAGTTCAAGGCAAACTGCTCTGTTGTTGCTCACAGCCATTGTACCTAATAGTTTGCTACAGGGGTGCACTTCAATCGCACGCGCTGTCATACAATATCAATTTGGACCTCTACAGGAATTTTTTATTCATCAAAGAGACCAGTGCATGGAGATGGTACTTTACTGTAAGTGGGTAAACACAACTGGCCCATCCCCCCTTCTGGCAACGCAACTCCCATCCCAATTGCTTAATAGGAATTTGAGTTTCCCACAAACGTCTTTGTCGGAACCAGCATCCTTTTACCACAAGCATTAACTGCAGCAGCTCACATTTCTTCTGCCTCCTCTATAACGTTTTATTTGTATCACTGCAGGGTTTTACTTTGCATTATTGCTCCTCTGGGAGAGCTGGGATGATGTGGACAGCTCTGGGTTGCTAAGCGTAATGAGTGAATAATACAGCGCAACGACGCACAGTATACGATGTCGAGTCAGTTTTATAAGGTGATAGGAAATAAAGAAGTCCAGGTGTTTCACGAAGGAGAACCAAACTAATGCGTGAGTCAAAGTGAGTATTTCCTTCTCGTAGACAAACAGAACTGTGAGTAAGGCCGGGCTGGCAGGGTGTGTGTGTGTGTGTGTATGTGTGTGTAGGGGGTGATGATGTGTGGGCCAGGCCACTAAGAGGAGAAAAATTCATGTGAGAATGCAAATGTTCGAACCAGTCGCACCAGGAATTAAACTAACTTGACCCTGCCAGCTCAGAAAGTCCTGGTAATGTTCACTTGAGCCCAAGTGTGAATAAAGTTGGTCATTGCCTTGATAAAACACAGCAGCAGTGGCGGATTTAGATACATATGCGAAATGGGCTGCCAAGCAGGGTGGCATTTTGCTGGGGGAGGCCCGTCTGCATTGGGGCGACATTCACAGTCGCGTCAATTAAGGGGGTTCGCATACGAGCTAGAACCTCCGCTGCATAGCAACAGGTGGGATGTTCAAAGTGACACAAAAGAAGAACACAGATATCCAAGGGTGAAGAGGAAGCGTCGTTACACGATTTCTGCAGTGTAATATTTGTGACATGTTTCGCCTCCAGCACGATACCCCTTGGTAAGACTGTGTCTGACAGGGATAATCTCCCGCTGTGTGGTAGAAAGGGCAAAACTGGATTATATTAGGACCTGATTCTCTGAACATTGTGAGGAGTTCATAAGAGAAAACTGCTTGGGAGAGATGACTGTGCCTGTACCAAGCAGGCCATGTCCAAAAACAGCATTCACATGTATTTTCAGCAAGAATTCCATAGAAGAAGGAAAATGAGACAAACTCATTGGCTTTGTCCTGGGTGGTGTGGAGTGGAGTGGGAAAGACAGTCCCGCCTTCTGCCCTGTACCGTTCTGCTTCCACCTGTGTTCTCACATAATAAAACAAGATTAAAAAAGGATTTGATTGCGGCATTGTGCATTCAGTTTTCGAAATGCTCCCAAATGCTTGTTTGTCAAAATCTCCTTCCACATTGATTTGTGTTTCATGTGACCTAAGGTCGAATTTGTCCCTAACCCCAAACAGTGTTTTTGTGTGATGCATAAACTCAAACTAACCAAACTATAACTGCAGGAAGTTACCTCGAATAGCAGTGGTACAGAAAACACAGAGGAGACTTTTTTTTTTAAAGGCTTCGTGTTGAGGAAAGGCCAAAGGCGGAAAAAAGTGGCTTTTCCACTTTAATGCATCTATTGAGATCATAATTCAACATTCCCCAAAAGAAAGAGGTGAGAATAAATAGAGAGAGACGCAACGTAACAGGACATTTTATTTGCGAGGGAGCTGAGAGCAACGGGAGCAGGTTGGCAGATCGTTGGGGAATTCGAGCGGGCAGCCGGTTGGTCGGCTTCCCTTTGCTCTGCAGGACGGGGGTGGCGGGCCTCATTATATCTCTTTCCATGTCGGGCCCTTAAGTCCATCTCCTCAGCGCCTGTTCTGTTTGTTTAGAGAGCCAGAGCCTTTTTAAGCTACGTTTGGCCTAATGAGCCCATTATCTGCCAATGATCCACAAAGAGGCCCTCCTCTCGCTCGCTCGCTCCCGCTCCCTCCCCGTGTAGTAGCTCGCCCTCGCCCCCCTCTTGCTCTCCCCTTCCCCACCTCTCACCCTGTTTTTCTGTCACTTTCCCTCTTTTTCTTGTACCCGCCCGCCCCCGACCCCCTCTCTTTCACTCTCCATCCACCTTGTTTAGCTCATTTTCTCCTTCCCGCTGCTCTGCATCCCCCCACCAAACCTGTCACATACTGTGCTCATTTCTTTCCCTCAGGACAGCGGCGCAGCCTCCTTCCTTTAAAAAAAAAAACCACCCGCCTCCATCTCCTTTGAGGCGGTGCGTTTTATGTCGTTGTTGGGAACCACTCGTGGTCTGGTTTTAACTGCCTCACACCTGCAGACGTTGTTGCCTCTCTTCATCACAGTTGACAGTATGAGTTAACAGTAGCGATGGAGGACAGTTGTCTTCAGCAGAGGGCTGAGGAAGATTTGCGAGGACCCCGGTAGGGGCATGGCACCTGCAGGATACGGACCTCCACTTTGGGAATAAAAACTATGCGTTTGGCTGCGTTTTTATGTTCATCCGTGTCGGCTCACATGTCCATGAGTCTTATTGCAGGTGTTACAGGTGGGCATTTGGGAGTAGATTCTCAGACATCTCCATGTACTCAGCATGTGGGATCCCCCTCCGCTCTTCTGCTAGTAGCCACAGGAAGCTGGTGAGGATCAGCCCTCTGTTCGGGCCTGGTTGACCCGTTAACAACGAGGGCTTAATTATGGTGATCTGGTAATAGCGGAGAAAATGGAAGGAATGCCGTCCTCATGGCCGTACTCGCAGCAGGATTAACTGCACGAGCTGCACTCTCCAACCTCCACAAGCTCGACAACCCCTCGCACAGCTGCGTTTGTCTTGCGCTCCAGAGGAGGAGGGTGTGAGGAGGAGGGAGGAGAGGAAGAAAAGAGGGGAAAAAGACAAAGAAAATGAATCTGCAGGGTGCAGGATCTTAATTCGATTTAATGAAGGGAGCTTGAAGTCTGAGAGGCTTTGCGGTCGCACACCTCCACAGACACGTACACATGCACACACACCCCCTCATGTAGGTCCTATTGATCTGTTGGAACAAACCCTATTATGGGCAATTATGTTATTCACCAGCCATGGCAAATCCATTTCTTTGCTTTCATTACTTGCTAATACAAGGAGAGGAAATCTATTAAGCTTGAACGTGATGCCTCCTGTTAGCACTGAGTGTGAGATCGGAAATCTTTGTTTCCGTCTCGCCGTAATGCTTTTGTCTCACATCTCTTTGAATCGGATTCTCAAGGGGAAAAAAAGGACTTCAAAAGAAAAATAGCTCCACATTACTTCTTGTTTTTCTTACCTATAATTGACCCAGAGAGGATTCGACTGGGTGCGAACCGAACCCTTCCACAACCAGTGTAATTTCAACTTCTCTCACTTTTGTGGGTGTATTTGTTGTATCCCAGGTTAAACTGAATAGCAGTGCACCAGACTTTGCCATAAAAGCAAAACAATCACAAAAGAAGGCCTCTTCTTGCACCCCCTTATTGCCCCTTTCCTTTCTTTAAAAAAAAAAGAACAAGCAAAACCAGTCTCTCCATCTCTCCACCAGTGCAGGAGAAGCCCATTACTATGTTCATCTTCTCAGCGTTTGACAGGTGGAAGTAGAACTTTGGGGTTTATGTTTTAATTATAAAGAATTCCAGATGTGGAGGGAGGCTCATAAATTAGAAGCAGAGCTACTCAAATGTCTTTTTTCAAAGGGACCAAGCAGGTCAGCATCTGCTTCTCATTGTAGCCAATGTTATTAAGGGCCCTGACTACAGAACGGCCCAAGTCCCCCGTCTGGCCCCACAATAATTGACACTATTAAATGTGCCTAAACAGATTTAGAGCGTCCAGAAAAGTTACATTTGTCTTGCAGAATGACTCTAATCATCAATTTTAGATTGAAGGGACCTAAAGAGGAGGAACCAACCACCTAATCTGATGCATGATAGAGAGGGAGCTGGGGAAGAAAAGGGCCAAAGCAGAAAGCAGGGGAAGCTGAAAAATGCACAAGTACAAACAAATTAGGCCAGAATGGCTCTGTGTAGGAATGTCAGGGAGGGCGGGAGGGAAACGACAGAGAGGAGGAGAGAGGTCTGAGCTGTGTTACCACACTCCAGACCATGCTGCTCGGGCTGGAGCGGGCTGAGCTGAATGCACATGGCCGGCTTTACAAAAGCACCAGTCATGAAAGACCATCTGCTCCACTCCTCTGGTGATCTTTTAAACCCACATTAATGCCGTTCTTTTTCTCTTCCTGGAATGATGTGATACATTGAGTGATTTTCTCTTTTCTCTGGAGCTCAATTCATTTTCTTGGCCAGTGTTTAGGAGAGGATGTATTTAACAAGGTATGAGTTTGATTTCTGATACAGACCATTACTCTGGACGGGCATGTTTGAAGCTCGTCCACCGCCACAGCATCAGGAGCAGGGGCAGAGGGAGGTCCCGCAAGCGGATTGGCTGCGGAACCGGTGTTTGTAGTCGGACTTTTGGCCAGCGGGTGCAACTGGGGGAGGGCGTAGTAGTGGGTCATAAGATTGTGCTTGGGTTGGTGTGAGGGTGCGATGTTTCTCTACAGTGCGGGGCCAAAAAAAAAGAAAGGAAAAAAAAAAAGAAACAACTCCTCCATCCAAAAAGTGGAGCCAGATCGGCAGAAGTAAAGTGGGACAGGAACTCTCAGGGGTGTGATTGAAAGGGTGAGAAGTTAATTTGGCAGCTTTTCCTCCTCGCTTTGCTAATGTTTCCTCTCAGGACTAAACACCCTCAGCACCCCCTCCGCCACCTCACCACTCCAAACTCTCTAACCCCCTAAACACCCGCTACACCCCACCGTCCAATCACCCAACTTCCACTTTGAAGACCCCTCACACACAGACACACACAGGTTAGCGTAGTTATCCATATTAGGACTTTGAATTGACTTCCATTCATTGTGGACAGCCAAACCAAAACCTTATCCCAAAACCTTACACTTTAACCCTAACCTTAATCAAGACTAACCATAGCCTAACCCTAACCTGACCACAGTTCACATCTTATCGCTAACCTTATCCAGGACCTCAGAATTCAAGTTTTGCCTCATTAGGACAGAGCTTTGGTCCCCAGGAGGTCTACTGGTCCTGACAAGGGCAGTGTTTATGGTGGAAAAGTTCCTAAAGAGGTAACAAAAACACGTGCAGCTACACACGCACACACACACACATACACACAGTTGTGTCTGTGTGACTCCAGATGACATTACATTAGCTTAAATTTCCTGCAGACTATAACCTTAACAATAGTAACTACTTGCCTTACCCTTATCTTAACCTAACCTTACCTTAACCTAAACCTTAAAACACGTCTTCACCTTAACATTTAATGATTCATTCCATGTTTATTAAATGTACTTGCTTTTAGTCCCCATAAGAAAGACACATCTCCATAATGTGACTGAGGAAAAGGATTTAGGTCCTCACAACATGAGTAATACCTGGACCCCACACACACACACACACACACACTCCTGCCACCCTACCCATGCCATGGTTTGCTTCCTCAAACATCCCCAAGCCTTGTTTCTACTTCTCCCTGCCCCTCCTCTTCTCCATTCTCCCTCTCACCATAAGCCCCCTCACCCTCGTGAAAAAGCACCCTCTATCACAGCAGTGCACGCTGACCCGAGACAAACCTTTTCTCCCCAGGAAACATCCTGCTCTGAAACACTTTGGCTCAAGTGTGTTTTCTCCTGGGACGTGGAGAGGAGGGCGGGTGAGGGTGTCTGAGGTGATGGTGGTGTGGTACTTGAGTTAAATGGAGACCATGTTGGTGTATCTTCACGGCCTGTCAATCAGGAGCCCACTGATGTGTAGGGGAGCTCTGCTACAGCTCAGGAGAGGATGAAGGGTCATGTGGGGCAGTTGCAGTGGTGGTGGTGGGTAATGGGGTGTGTGTGTATGTGTGTGTGTGTGTGCGTGTGCATGTGGTGTGTGTGTTACACAGGAGAGAACCACATGGTGTCCTTGCACTCCTCACTCACCACATGCAGGATCACTCCCATCAACAGAAGAGTGTTGCTGGGAGGGGAGTGTTGCTGGTTACACAGAGGAAAGGGTGGGGGTGGGTGGGTAGGGGGTGCCAGGCCCTGGTTTGCTGTTTAAAATACTTATTTTTCTGTGCTTGTGGGTTTCAAAGACTTTTCAATGCAAAGTGGAAATGTTTGAAAACTCCAGTTAATCCTCACCAACGTGGTTAAATTCCTTCCTCAGGAATGTTGCGAATCCCAGTTTGACTTCTACACTCTCTGTAAAGCTGCTTTCAAACATGCACCGAACCTGGAGATCCTCCATAGTTTCTCCGGAAGACGTGTGTGTTTGAACGCAAACGTCCAAGTTTCTGTGGACTTTCTCCGAGTATAAAGTCCTTAAAAAGTCCGGAAGCTCTCACCCGGACATTTGCGTTCACACATGCATGTTGTCGATGTGTGAACATAGCAGGGGATCCCCGCAGGATTCACAGCGAGCGAGTGTGTATGTGTGTGTGTGTGTGTGAGGGGACAACGGGATTCAAGAGCTTTTGCCGATAAGAGCCGACGCCAGATTTTATGTTCACAAAACCAAAACACTGCTTTCCACAGCAGAATCTATACATCATATATAACATATATTTGTTTGACGACCCAATTAGGGATCGGAACAGGACATTTAATATGCAGTGATTCTACACAATGATTTACAAACACCCTTCTGGTCAGAGGTCAGGACATTTATGTTATATAGTTGTGGTTGTGCTAAGAAGATGGAACAGATTGTCTTCATTCTAAACCAGTGGTGCTCTCCTCAACTTATTAGAGACCCACTTCCATAAGCCAAACATCTCCGGTCATTAGACGGAGGAAAAGAGGAGGGTTTACGACTGGGATGAGAGACAAGTCCATATTAAAGGTATAAATGTTCCATGTAATGAACATGCTCATGGCCTCTATGAGTCATACACAACATAAAACTTTATAGTTGCACCTAAAGCTCCCAAAAGATAATAGCCAGGGTCAGATGTATAGCATTAGTTGGACACTGACACTGAATTTTACTGAAATATTTCTTATAGTTTATTATGTGAAATACCATTAGTTTGACATTTTTTAGAGAACACCACTTTAGCTTTTTTAAAACACTGTGACATAGTGGCCCCCTGGTGTAGGGGCGCCAAGCCTTCAGCATGGAGGGTGGAGCTGTACTGTTGGGTTCCAATGGTACTGACATCACCTCGTAGCTGTAACTCATTTTGCTACAGCGGACCCTGTTGAATGTAGTGGAACACTAATCAAACATACTTGTCGGCTGAGGCGAGTCGCTTGCACATACGCCCATGATCTCAGCCATGCACCTATAGTCACATGTGCACACTATGCACACAATCTCAAACATCGCATGATCTCACACATGCACATGCACACACATAGGAAGCCATGTGTAGCCAACACTGTATATATGCTCACATAGGCAACTTCCCGTAAGTTTCTAGTCGCCTCCATGCCCATAAGTACCACTGGGGTCCCCATTGCGTGAGCAGCCCCTTTTAGCTGCATTATATCTCGACATTCCCAGACAATGTGTACGGAGGGATCGCAGGAATCTCCCCATGAGGTAATCGGATATCACACGCTAGCTGCAAGCGTGAAGAGTGTTGTTATCCATGTCTGATACTAAAGCAACATGTAACATCAGAGAGATGGTGTGAACACATACATATGTACAATGTTTGCACTGTTGCAGAATATGTTCTTTCTCTGTATACCTGCATAATTGCATTAAAATAATTCTTGTGTTAACTAGCAGGGTATCAGTTGGTAGCATCTACACATCTAAGCTACCAGGATTGAGTGTGTGTGTGAGAGATTATACAACAGCAGGCTTGTGCTTCTCCACATGTGTGTATGTGAGTGTATGCATATGCCTTCTCTCTCCCCAAGGCCGGCGGTGGGTGCTGGATCGCAGCACACGCGGCTAACACACTGCAGGTTGCAGTGTGAGACAGGCCAGGTCGGCTGGTGACAGTGTGCAGCCCCTCTCCTGCCTCATTTATCTGCTATGGCAGCGGACAGAATGCAATTTCCTGCGAGGGGGAGGCCAGGGGGATGGAACGGTGAGGGGGCTGGGGGGATGCAGAGAACATCAGAGGGCCCTGAAAGCTATCAGGAACTTGAGTGCTGCCAGCGCTGTGTGCCAACTCGCCAGCCCTTGCTCACCCTGTGGTGCACCCGGACATCAGCTACGGCTATATGCACCATTCCTAGTGTTTGCTAATATGTGTGAGTGTGTGTGTGTGAGAGTGTGTGTGTGTGTGGAGGATAAAAATACCCCTCCATTTAGAGGCTCAGACACCTTGAGCTAGGGCACTCAGGGCGGCCATTAGGCATGTTGCAGTATGAGGGGAAGGTCACAGTTTATCACCCCTGCCACCCCACCTCTCCAACACAAACACCCGCTCGCTCCGCTCTCCGTCCCTCCCCCCCCACCTCTCGGCCTCGGTGCGGCCGCCTCGCCGAGCGTCCTCCAGCTGCTATCAGCAGAGGTGAGCGGACGGGGCAGAGCAGGGAGGTTCGATTAGGACCATTTGGTGTTGTGCGTGTGCGAGCGCGCCGCAGAAGAAAGTCTAAATGAGAAGCAGATTGGCTCAGTATGCTGCGGTTGTGTGTTTGTGTATATTAGTACATGTGTTTGGCTTCTGTGCCCATGCGGCTTCTCAGTATCCCAGTTTAAATGCTGTATTCTCAGCACTGACAAGAAAGCCTTGCAAGTTCTTGCTTGCTGCTTGTTATATTGGCTATAGATGAACAACTATGTAAGTGAGTATGTCTGTGTGTTTATTTTCACCTACAAGGAGGATTTTATCTGTTTATCAACCGGTCTTATTTTAATAGTGTTTCCTCTTTATGACCTACAATAGCAAATGAGAAAATCGGGGAGAAAATTGGCTTTTTCTATAAACTATTCTAAATGTCTGTTCCCGAGATGGATTATCTGCGAATTCAGAGCAAAGATTTATGGCAGTCAGGCTGGAAAAGCCTCTAGATGTTTAGGTGGAGGGAAGCGAGCCGGGCTACACACTAGGCTAAAGGCTAACCCGTACAGACCAGTGTTTTCCTCGCCAACTCCGCGTGTCTTACAAACAAGACGGATGAGGTCAGAATGAGAATTACGATATATTACCTCATCGCTATGCATCCTGCAAACAGCTGTGTGTAATGGTGTGGTTTGATTCCAGTCAACTTGGGAAGTATGGATTTCTTGTATCTGTATAAATGTATTTAATACTCGATGGTTATGTTAAATCAGTTCTAATATTGTGAGAAGATTGTCTTCATTTTTATATGAGTGTTTTGCAGAGATAGAGACAGTGGTTTGAGAAGAGGATGTAAACTGATGCAGTCCCTGTTTCATGTTATATCATTACAGTAAAAACAATATAAAGAGAGCTGCGGTGTCGTGGTGTTTTCTTGGTGTGTGTCTGAACTCGCTACATGTCTTTTTCACTCCCTCCAAAACAAATGCACATGCTGTCTGGACCCTGGTTTTTACGACAGTGGAAACATTACTGCTTTTGTCCACAGAGGCACCAAAATCAAGAAAAATGAAACGTTTCTTGTAGGACCTTTTTAAATCTATACGAATTCACATTTGTGTGTATATTTGAAGGAGTTACTGTCATGTTGTCTTTTAGAGAGAAGGGATGATGTATAGATATGATAGCGGATATGACAGGAAGTAGTAAGGCTTCGCTGCTGGATTCCACCTCTTCCTTGGCCTCCGAACTTCTTTTTTATGTGGTGTTAAACTTGCCCTGTCTACAGAGCAGAGGAAACAGTCCATCCATGTTGTCACACACTGCAGGGTTCATATGACAGCACCTGTATCATCTATGTAGAATTTTCTAAAACTTGAAGATGAGCTAGTCTTACCAATCTCTGCATAATCCTCTGCAAATTTCAACAAAGCGAAAGCATATCAGGTGAAACTTTACCAATACTTTTCCTGTCGTAAAATATTCATTGATTTTACAGTGTGATAGCAGCTGGCAGCTGGTTAAACAGTCAACAGCACTGACCTCTGTACATCCAAAATATCTGCATTCATGTGAGTGGGGCCGGGCCTCAGACAAACACAACTTTCTCTGCATACACACCAGCCAGCTGCACAGAGTAGAGTCCTATATAGACCCTATCTTGAGCCTGTCACTAACAGGACGGCTGGTATTGCGTTTGGAATGTTTTTGTCTTGGTTTGTCCATTACTGTGTGTGTGGGAGGTCATAAGTGACCTCCGCTCGTTACCTTCCGCTTTCACTCAGCCTGCTACATTTGAGCATTTCAGCACGAGACCACCTTACTTTGTCTTTCAGTACCAGCTCTTGGAGAGACGTTTAATCAAGTTACTTGAAAGGCTTGGGGCTGGAGGTCTGGTTGAGGCTGGAGGGGTTGGACACTGGGGGTGGGATATCTTATCATGGCCATCAGAAATGCCTTGTCGGCAGCCATTCATTGGGCTTGGGGAAAATAAACCAAACTGCCCCCCACCCCCAAACACGCACACACACACACACACCACCATCACCATGCACCCAAATGGCTGAATTAGACAGATAACAGCAGACCACGGGGGTCCCCTCTCCCCTTTCCCCACCCGTCTATCACTCTCGCTCCCTCGTCTCTCCCTCTCTCTCTCTTTCTCCTGCACTCGGGCTAGATTTTATTGGAGAGGAAACAGAAAACAGAAAGCCTCAGTGTGGGAAGCCACTTGTTATCTGAGAGTCTTGGGAATCGAGGCCTCGGCAGAGGCTTCACTCAGCGCACTAATGAAAGCAGGACAATTTGGCCGCTTTCGTTCCCAACATAGTTATACCTCCACATCCCCATCCCAATCTCAGCACAGGTACTCCTCCTGCTTCCATTTGCCTCCCATCCTCAGCTCCCTTCTTCTTCTTTGACGTCTGCAAATCGTGACCCCTAGTTCCCTTTTGGGGCAAAGCAACCCAGAAATAATTTAAATTGCTTCTGATTGGCAAATCTTTTGGAAATGCTTGTATTTCGTTCTAATGCCAGTACAACCTGTTGTTCTAAAGGCACTAACCCACCTGAATTTCATGATAAGCAAGATGAGCAGGGCGTTCACCTAAAACCAGGAGGTTACATGTTCATTGTTTTTCTTTGTGAATGATTTGCTCAATATCAGTTCAAGAGACAGAGGCCTAAAAGTGTAGTGACAGTGCACTTGCTGAAAATTGAATTTGACTGCCTCAGAACAGATCCTAGGATTGTGTGCAGCCTGTTTGTTGGGCCTGCCTCTATAGAAAGCATGATGGACAGGTTTTCAAAAGTCACACATGGCCCCTTGAACCATAGAAAATCCTCCCTATTCAACCGT
Organism: Hippoglossus stenolepis; assembly: GCF_022539355.2. Lineage (NCBI taxonomy): Eukaryota > Metazoa > Chordata > Actinopteri > Pleuronectiformes > Pleuronectidae > Hippoglossus > Hippoglossus stenolepis. The sequence continues at coordinate 7,933,913 of NC_061492.1, forward strand.
TCATTAAGGCTCAAAGATTTAAGTTTCCACAACTTAACAATGCAGCAGAGATCCACTAAGTTCACCTTTGTCTGCCACATAGCTGAGGTTTACCAACCCCAGGTGAGCGACTGAGAGCTCCTCTCTGTTGTGATTCCCTCCGTGCTGCGGCTCTCCCAGTGGAGCCCGGGCAGGGAGGCAGCAGGGCCATGTGAACACTGTATAGTAAGGTAAGACTATGCCGCCGGGCATCCGGAGAGAGGGCTCAGCTCCCTTTGTGGTGGATCCCTGACAGGTTGGGGCGATGCACAGACCAACCCCTCCCATCCACTTTCACCTGTGATATTGTCCCAGGTGGAGGGGTGGAGGAGGCGGAGACAGAGGGAAGGGTGGAGGGGTTGCAGAAGAGGCACTGAGATGTCCCCATAGGGCATGGCTTCTGTGTAGCTCGATATCCCAGCGGGCTTTGCCGGCCTCCAGAGAGAGGTTAAATGAAGCCAGGGCTGTCTGACGGACAAAGGCCGCAGGTCAGCACCCAGCCCTTTGATCCGTTCCTGCCCTCTTCAGACCACAGAGCCAGACCTTTTTGTTTCACCTTGCTTTTCTATCCCTAGGGGTAGCCCCCTTTTTTCCTCTCAATCTGCCCCCGACAATGGAGTCACTTACAAAGCTCTGAGCGTTGTATGGTCTGCCAGTCACCAGAGGGGAAGGTTTCAAAGGGAAGGTAGTGGGGCTCAGTGTCTCCCAGGTCCCCAGCGAGGAGATAGATACTGACCCTTTCAGTCCCCAGCACTGGGCCAGAGCCGCACAGCTGCACCCGGCACTTTAGAGGCCGTATCCAACAAAGACACAGCGAGGGAAGCTCATATATGGGGGTAAACAGAAGAGAAGGGAGAGGGGGAATTTGTTGACACATGCTTGACTCCATCTCTGCACCTTACAATGAGATGATGTGTAATATTTCACTTTTATCAAATCTTTCAAAACAGGTTTAAGTTTATAATAATGACAAGCAGACTCAGGTTAAATACACAAAAGTATTTAGATGGTTGTAAATTTGAAATAGCTTGCTGAAATATGACTTTCTCTCTGTAATGGTCAAAAGGGGGAGGAAAGGATTTATCTTGCAGCTGCGCATTGCTCTTCGGCAGATGTAGAAAAGACAGAGCGGGTCAAACATGTTCTGAGTTTGTGTCCAACCTGTTCTCCCGCCAAAACACTGGGGGAGCCCTGTTTAGAGCCCACACTCATATAAAAGTAACTGACATGTCCCCCCCCTCTGCCTGTCCCACTGTGCCTACAGACCTTGAAGTGTCAGGGCATCACCGCCTCATTGAAATGATAAACCTTCATGTTGGCCGGGGCCCATCAAAAAGGAAAAGTGAGTTCTTTCTGAATCGTACCTTTCAGAAATCTGGACAACCAAAGTTTCTGCATGACGTATTTTGATTTTCTCAGCTGTATTTCACCACATACCAGTGGTGACAGGTTGACCTATTAATCCACTGATGATGTGCTGGGTTGTACCGAGAGATAACAGATACCTGACAACAGCATATAAACTGTATTTATGAAAAAACTTAACTCGCCAAAACAAAGATCCAAGACTAGATGGTTTGAACTATTTTTGACGAAGGATAACTGGCTATCAAAGCACACTTTATTTGGATTAACAGTATTAAAACAATGACTGTAGCTGGATCCTGTCGTCTAACTTGGAGATAACCAATACAATGGATATTCTGATAGATAAATACCAGGCAATTACATTTTTGCACTTGATTGACATTAGAGTTGTTCCTCATATGTGTGGTTGGATATCCGCATTATTATCCCATCTAAATAGATATGGGCGTGTGTGTGACTGTGTGTTTGTGTGTTGGGGGCCCTCAGTTAGGGCCACAGGGGCAGGAATGTAAAGGCTGCATTGGGGGCCTCTGTGGTGCTAATGGATTAACAGGCCAGCTTGGCATGCTAATGGAGATTGTCTGTGATGTAATGAGCTTCTAATTAGGTCACCTCTGAGCTTGACCCTCTTGTAATGAGGGGGGCAGAAGGGAGGGGAGGGGCCGGGGCTGGTGATAGCACCCTGACCTGCAGGTGTGAACCGGCCCGGGCTGTAAACAGGGCTGGACATTCCTGGCATTCTCAGCTCAGCATCCCCTCCCGAACCACCCCCCCCCCTCCTCCTCCTGCCTGCCAATAACCCTGCTGCAGCGCTATGGGTGGATACACAGAGAAACAATTGGAGCCACATTTCATGCTCCAAGGTGCTTCCCGGTTTGGCTGAAAGGGAAAAAAAAATTCCCTCGGGTTCCGCTGTTCTTCGATTGTCTATTTTTCCCGACGATGTCCCAGGGTGTCGCAGCATTAAGCTGTAACCTCGATTCAAATGCTAAAGGGATCTGCAGGAGGGGAACTATCTAATTAAATGTGTTAGATTCTAATCATCCAGTCTTATTGTGGCTTCGTCTGACTACCTGTCTGACTGCCCTCTGCTTGCGGGACTGTCAGTAATCGTCCACGCTTGACAACCTTTCTTCCTCAAACTGTCTCACATGCTTCTCACTTTCATTTTCTACGCCTTGGCACAAAGTGGCGCAGTGATACCACCCCAAAGCCCTTCTTTCACAGAACAAAACTCCTCTTTATTTCCAAGAGGGTGACTAACACCCAGCGTGCCACCGAGCAAGGGAAGAAGTAGAGACCCGTCCATCTGCAGTCATTAGAAGTGCCCTGTGAAAGGATTCCAGGACTTCTGCCAACACTTTTATTGCACCATTTATGGGTATTGCATTATTATAAGTATTGCATGATTAGTCTGACAGGGATTTTACAATGTGGTCTGGAGTATGATGTTGGATAAAGTGTAAATGAGCAACGCTTTCTGTTTTTTTTTCTCCGTCACCCCCCCCGATCTTCTTGTTGAATGAAGCTGAATTATTCTCAAAACATTTCACTAAGGAGCATCTGGTTTTAATTAGATGAAACATCATGGAGGTGTGTGGCTTTAATTATGTGTGTTTGTGCATCTAAATACTTGTGCACTCTTACCACAGGTGGGTCCACACGCATGCAGTCATGTGTACACTTAAAAAGAGCTGGTGTCAAGATGTGGCATTTGTTGTTCTCAGAGGGACAGATAGGATCAGTGTGGGTTATCAGTCATGGTGGGCGGCGACCAGGATGCATGGTGCTTGAGGGGGAGCGGTATGTCGAATGACCTATAGGAGCTTATCGCTCTGTTTGTACTGCAGGACTTATCAGATGCTGAGGGCCCATCCAACCCCACTTGGTTGGAGTTCAGTTTTTGCCTCTCGGGCGAAAAAAAAGTGTGAGCCGTTGGGCCAGCCCTGTTGAGAATGATTAAGTAAAAATTAACGAGTAGTAACTTCAAACAAGATGTCAAAATTCAATTGCAGGATCTGTTGCACCAGGTTAAGAAAGCAATCAGTGGTTTGGATATACATTCGTGATCAGGGAACAGTGTAACCCAAGTAGCACGTTTATCTTACTCCTTAATCGTATCAAAGGTCATGGGGAGGGGGGTCGAGCACATTCCAACGTACTGTACGCTGGGGTAAAACGGAAGTACCGTGGAGTCACATTCACACTTGTGGCATCAGTCCACAATCCTCAGGATTCTTTGAAATAAGGGATTCAACACCGGGGACTGTAAATAAAAACCTGAAACAGTTCTAGCGGAGGTACAGACAAATATTTTAGGACAAATAAATTGACTTTTGGTTTGATGAAATAAAATATCTTAACTCAGACTATGCTCTTTTTTAGATTGGTCTCCTGAACCATGTGACATTTTTACTTTTGGACCTGGTTGTTGTGATAAAAAAAAATCACCTCTGAGGGCAGGGAGGTGCAGAGACATGAACCCCAAAGTCGTAAGTGGACACTCTCTTTATCAGTCCCTCGTTCCCTCTCTTCTTTTAGTGGCCTAGACTCATTAAGCCGTCTATAAATGGTCCGGTCTTAATGAGGAGGCTTTTATTGGGCTCTCCCTGGGCCTCCAGGGCATAATCAGACTCCAGTAGGAAGTCGTCTGTCTTGATAGCCTGCTCCTTTTCTCAGCGGTGGTCCGACCAGATCTAGCCCCAAACCAGTCACACCATAATTCTATATCCATCTCAATTTCTCTCTCTCGCTTACAATCTCGCTCTCTCTCCGCTTCCTTCTCTCTTTGCCATCACCCTTGCATCTAGTTATTTCACGACACGATAAAAGTCAGCTGGTGCCCAACACTAAAGCCACTTGCGGCTCTTGTAATTGCCTCCTTCCTCCCCCTCGGCCTAGCCGGCTGCGGCTCTTTTTATGAGGCCCAGGCCCCGGACCCACCGGCTGCTGCTCGCCCTTTCAAGGGTCTTCCTTCTCTCCCAAGGCATGTCCTTCTGTATCCTGAGGCACCAAGACTCCGATTGTCTCCGCTTGCAGATGATACTAATAGAACTGCATATACATGTGGACCATGTTTGGCGGCAAGATTGAGGACAGATAGACTCGCTAGTTTGTGGTTAGAAGTGACGAAGAGGAGTCGTAGGAATTTCAGTTTCAGTCGTCACCCCCCCAATCTGATTTGATGTTCAAGACTCAGAGTTTGTGTAAACCCTTCATGGATTAGAGACTTCATAGTTAACTAATCACAGGCTCAGAACGTCCATTTCGTTTGTGTCAATAAAGCTCGCTCGTGAAGCTTTACTTGTGTCTCTGGTTCTCACAAGACAGCAGTGTTTACTTATTTGCTTAAGTAGATAATGAAGATTCATTTTATGTGTTGCTTTTGGTGATTAAAAGCGTATTCATCAATGTAATGTCAGACGGTGCTCAAATGAGGGTGAAAGCCTATCCCTGAACACATGTTTACCACAAAGGTCAGAGAGCATGCTGTGTTTACATCACAGGGTTTAGGACGGACATGTTTAGATTTGGAAATGCTGCTGTAGGCAACGACTTTAATCAAATTACTCTCTTTTCCTTTCCCCATCCTCTCCCATCGCTCTATCGCTGCTTTTAAGAACTTTCTTTTTGTCTTACAAGATTCAAAACAACTGCTGTCCAGCGTCATTGAGCGTATGTCACTTCCTGCCTTAGGGTGAGTGTGGCCTCTCCACTTCCTCCCTTATTCATTCCAGAGGAGGGCTCTGAAGCGATGCTCCATCTGAGCGAGGAGAGGGCCTCGTTGTGGAGCCTCCGGGCTCTCTAAAAGGCATGCAGTTCGTGATTTGGAATAAGATATGTAAATCTGGAATGGCCTTTAGTATGTTTCGAGGAGGAAAGCTACTCAGCAGCTGCTTTTTGTAACTGTGTCTAAAGTCATGCCTTTTAATTCTTGGCAAGAGATACAAAGAGGGGCTGAGAGGAGAGAAGGGAGAGGCAAGGCTTATGGGAAATGGAATGATAGCTCAGACCAAAACAAATTGTTTCTGGTTTCACTTGGGCCCGACCCTATTATCAGGCTGAGTGTCAGATCAGACAACTGCTGGAGCAGAGACAGTCCAGATGGGGGAGCGAAGAAAATCACCACTTGGAGACACTTTGCACTTGTGTAAATGGTAATGCTGTTTTAAATTTCAAATGGCGAAACGTGTAGTCTCTGTGTGTGTTTGTGTGTGTGTGTGCTGTGAAAGGCCAGTAGGTTGAAGGTGAGGTCGGTCCTCGCAGGGGGGGAGGGGGGTCATTACCTTCGAGTTGCGGACATGAGGGAAAAGTGAAATCCACTCTCACATCCTAATGATGTTTTCTTTTGGAGTGAAAAATCTAAACATGTCCATTGCTCAGTAATGTGACCCGACGAGGGGTCGGAGTCTGGTCACTGCAGGAAAGGCTTGTGTTTCAATGACATGAGAGTGTGTACACAGAGAGGTGAGGGTGACTCAAGATGCCTCTTCGTAAATTCACAGGCTACATCCATGCAAATACCTTTTCATTTAAAAACTAAAATGATTTCCGTCCTTACTGGCGGTGGTTTGCTCAAGCTGCCTTCAGACATATGCAGGTAAGTCCAGACATTTTCCTGAAAGTTTCTGGAGGCGCTGCATGTGAGAATGCTAATGTCAGATTCAGTTGTTCCAGACATTTTGCAGAACTTTTCCTGCCAGCCCCCTGGTAAAATGTCCGGATAACACAGCAAGAAAATTACCTGAAAATTTGCAGCAAGCAAGTGGGCTTGTGGATGAAAAATATGAACCGTGCATGTAGAAGACACAGACGAAGATGTCGACATAGAAAGACTTTCCGCTGTAAGGGCTGTAAACAAAAACACTGAGCTTTCTGCCGCGGGAATTAAGCTCCTTAAATGTGACTCAGACGGTCTCCTGCTGCGTTCTTCACACGTGAAAGGTAAACTGTCCAGAAAATAGGTAATGTCTGAAAACAGCTTTAGTTACAGAAAATACTATGAAAGAAAAACAACTGTGGTGAAAAGTACCAAGAGGGATTTGTTTCTAAGAGTTTTCAGACAAATATAAACTCTGGAGTGGTGTAAACAATGATGCGTTTTAAAACAAAAACTTAAAAATATGGATGTAGCTAAACGTTAGAATAGTTTCCCTATAAGCTTGAGGTATTACACTCTTTTGAAAGAAGCTAAAAATACATCTGTTCAGACAGTTATTTTGGAAACTTAAATCTTATTTAGTGTCTTAATCTATTTTTCTTACACTGTATATTTAACGTGGTACATTGTGTGTTTCTCTTTTGTTCTTATCTCACTCTTTTTTAGATTTTCACGAAGCACAGCACAGTGACAATTGTGACCGCGAAAAGGTGCTTCATGAATAAACCTTGCTTGCTTACAGTAAAGAAATACAGAAAACCTAACGAGTGCATGTGTCCAAGTTCAGTGTCTGACTCTCTTCCAGCGCGTCTGGTGCAGGTGAAAAGAGTAGCTGTGTTTATGGGGATGGGTGGGGCCAACAAGCATTAAGTCATGTCACACACCAGCCAATGATCATAATTTATAGCGTTTTCATTGAGGGGTTGAGCGAGTGTGTGGGATCCCTCTCCAGAAAAAAACCCTTGTGGTTGTAATTAAGTCATTTCTCCAACGAGAAAAGGAACCACGTGAGATTAGTTTTTTTCCATCTCGCTCGTATTCCTCCCCTCCTCTTGTTTTACTCCTGTAATTGCATCATGGCTCCGTGTCCTCACTTCCTTCTCCTCGGTTCTCTGGTGACACCCCGGCTTGACTCACAGTGATACCTGTGCGGTGTTATTATGGCTACTGAGTGGAGCATTTGGGTGAGGCCTGCTCTTTGTTGTTGACAGGATAGCGGTGATTAACGTGCCTTCTCCTGACCCCAGCTGCAGCCTGCTCCCTCGCCCCCCTCGGTCCCTGCTGCTCCTGATGCCTGAACCCACGGCCCTGGAGACAGCCTCCTCTGTGTGTGTGTGTGTGTGTGTGTGTGTATATGTGTTTGTACGCACATGTGCACGTCTTTGTATGTTTGGGAGGCAGTAATGATGTGTGAGAACAGTGGGGGGGTTTGTTTAGGTTGCTTAATTATCAGCTAATCGCTTCCTATAACTTTATAGTGTTTCCACTGTTTTATAGAGAATAACTTGAGCCCTTTTTTTTTTCTTTCTTTCATATGGAATTTGCCTAAATGCTGTGATGTCACCCTTCCCCACTCCCATCCAACCCGCCTCAGGGCACCACAGACAAGGAAAATTAGAGGGGAACTTTCACATAAAAGACGAAGGCTTGGCTGGTTTCAAACTAAGTCAGGTGATGCGAAGGGAAACAGGTACTCAGCGGCCATTTTCGTTTCTGCTGCTCGCTTGTGACAAATTCATTTTTAATCCCGAAAAAACCCCCCGAACATCCTGGAAGTCATTTGATTTTCCAGCCAGCCGCTGTAATCAATTCCTCTTCAGCGTGGCCTTCAGGAATGTGAGTTGACCACAAAGCCTGCTAGTTAGTTAACCGCATTAAAGTTACTCTGTTGAGAGATGCTGAATTAAAGAACAGGGCTCGGGAGGGAGGGGGTCCCATACTGGCCCTGAAACCACCCACTGTTCCTCGTGTGGTTCAACCGTATGTGGGCTGAGATGTGGATGCAAGGTGTGCCTGCGTTTGTGCGAGCGCACGTGCAAGGAAGCAGACATTTCCTAACACGAAACGTCTGCATCGGTGCATGCACGCTCGCGCAAAACCGCCACTGCCCAGGACGAACCTCCGAACTCGCCACGACAGGCTGCGAGCTCGACTTGCCGTTTCACCGGCTCCTCTCCTCACACTGTTTGCCCGAACACAAACCTGATCTTTATTTTAACGGCAGAAAACAAATATTAAGTGAATGTCTCCCAGCTTTACCTCGGCTACTGTGTATCTGCCTGCCTCACGCTCGCTTCTGTTCCTTCACGTCCCAGATATAATTATAGCCGTCCGAGGGATGATTATATGTTTACTCTGGAAGCTGGCCGACTGCCTGTCCCCAGTCCCTGAGGAGCTGCCTCTCAAAGGGGTTCCTCTTGAAAAGCGCCACAAAAGTGGCTTCAGCAGCGCTCAAACGCATCAGGGATCAGATAGAAGGACTCAAGACAGAAAAGGACGAAACAGCAAGAGACAGAATGAGACAGACAGCGAGAGAGAGAGAGAGGCATGGCGTCCAAGTTATAATATCTATTTATATATTTCTATCCACCACACTAGCTTGGTTGCCTCTCTCTGGAGCAGGCTGGTGAGCAGAGTCTGGCCAGCAAGCAGCACACGCAGGGTGGAAGGGAGGTTTTGGGAGAAATGAACGCCTCTGGCAGATGACAATAAATTTGTAGTTATACAGACATCAGTCTGTGTTATTGTTAGCTTGAGGCTAAGCGGGAAAACAATGAACACAAGCTTCAACAATACTCTTCAGCCTCTGTCATCCTTGCATTGTTTAACATTGTCAGCAAAGTGGAAGAAGCCAAGAGCAACAAGCATACAAACCCATTGGAATCACTTACTTTGGGAAACCTGGCACAAAATGAACGAAGGTAGTTTTTATGGGTTAAATCCTAGCTTTACAGTCCACATCTGAGCACTGCACGTGGTTTTGGCGATGGAATGACAAAATGAAGTGGTTTTAATGATATGAGGCAGAATGTGCAGACCGCTCGTTCATGTTGCCCGGCAATATCTATTAATCTCTCCGTGGCTGCTATGCATAAAAGGTCCCTTTAGGCCAGGCAAAGGTCATCATTCCACACCTAATTAACACTTCCCACACTCCACACACATGCACACACTGCAAAAATGTAAAAGTTAGGTAAACTCAAAACTTCAAGGCAACTTTATTACATTAGATTTTTGAATTTTGAGGCCAACTCAATCTACTATGTTTTGAATAAAATAAAATATAATAAAGATAGAAATATTATGAGTTCTAAATTCGACACATTTGTTTTGGGATATTTGGGCCACAATCGCTATTTTACAAGTGGGCAACTTTAGGCTCATATGGTTTTTTTTCGGGCCACAAGGCCAGAAGTGCTGCACCATCATTGCCTGAAGTTTTCCACATGTGTCTGCTACCTGGGTGAGGTTTCATTGTGTTGTCCAAGGGAACTTTAGCATGCAGGCTGGAGGAACCACTTACATTCCGGTCAGTGGACGACCCGCTCTCCCTCCGGGGGCCACAGCCACCCAGGAAATGGTTGTTTCCCTTGAGGAGAGAGAGAGAGACACGGAAATGCAGAAATGAACAGTAGACTCTATTATTACTAGTATTGAGGGCAACTTTACAAATGAAAGTTAAAAAGTTTATTTCGTTAAAGAAAATACATAAAATATTCTTTGTTCACTTCACTTAATAATCAAAGTGGGCCTAGCAATTTTCAAGTTTTCGTTTTACAGTGCTGACACCTCATTTCCAACGTACAGTTTCTTTAAATAAAACCACACAGCAGCTTGTTGGAGGGTACAGTAGAATGCAGGCTTGCAGCGGAGCCGGACCAAAACATGTGCTTATGTCAGGCTTTGACTTGCTTACAGTTTGGTATTTCTGAAGGCAGGCAGGGCTGACCTGTAACTGTTAGTTAACTGGTAATCCTCGGGAATTTGCCACAGCTAATCACCCCAGCTCTCTCTCTCTCTCTCGTACACGCTCAGAACTGCGGGCCAGTGTGACAGGAATGAGAGCAGCAGCAAACAAAAAAAAAAAAGAAAGAAAATTGCACACAAAGAAGCAAAAGCAGGAAATTCAGCGTCTGCTATCGAGTCTTTTCCAACATTGTATAAACAAGTTTGTTGCCGGGCACTGAGAGGACGGAAGGACAAGCCAATAGCTGACTTTGCAACATTATTTTTGTTGAGCTGTGATCATCAACATAATGTTTGCCGGAGGGGTCCACAGAGTACATGTTGGCCCCGGTAAGGTTAAGAGTGGGATGTGCACAGCTTGTATATTTGTGGATGTTTGGTTTTAAACTGCTGTTGGTTTTCAGTTACCTAATTTCCTGAATGAGAACAAATAATTAAATACACACTTGCATACAGAGACTTTAGACGGTGAAGCACACTCCGGTTCTATCGCCATAATTCTCCCTCTCCTGACTCCTTCTTTTAGTGACCACACATCAGAGCATGGACTAGCACACACACACACACACACACACACTGACACTCCTTTTAGCTGCAGACATGCCGAAGCCCACGCATCCAGGCTCGCCTCAGTGCTGTCCTTGTAATGGCTGGTATCAGTGCCCCGTGAGCCCTGAGACGGACGATAAAAGCCAGGATAGCAGGGTTTTTATCTGCTGCTGAAAGTCAGCCATTGACACCATGCACTTTAGAGGAAGTATCACTCAGTAGGAGGACCCATCCATCCTCTCATCTCCTCAGTGACAGCTAGTCGCCCTTTCTGGGGCAGGACTGGAATCGTACTCATTAGATACAATGGCTTTATTAAATAAATCACCATCGCTACAAATTTCAATGTTCAGAATCAAAACGGATTGTGGACATTTGGAATTTAAATTTGTTCTGTCCGACAGATGCTGGTTTCATCCAACCTGGGTCGTATTTTTGTAATTTTTCTTATCGTTCCTGTTGATAATATGACTGAAGTAATGCTTGGAATGCAATACCTGCAATAAAGTAACCAAAAAAAGATTGTAGTAATCATGTTATTAAGAAAAAGAAGAACAAGAAATACAAGGGTAAGAAAGACTACTATCAGATATTCATGCAACCATCAGTAAAATCACCCTTTTTGGGATTAAAAATGAAGGGAAATGTTGAAATGGTCAAATTTGAATAATTTTTGATTTTAATTGGACTGCTTTTCTGGTTCAAATGTGAATTTCGACACTCACTTCAGCTGCTTGTGCAGTTTTCCCGCGTAATGAGAGATTAGCACCAACACTTCAGGGGCACTGACCCTTGAGCTGCTATCAGACAAGCACTGAAGTCAGGATATTTTCCTGAAATCTTCCAGAGGGACTGTGGAGTCATTTTCTTTGGACATTTCCCTGATCTTTTCCTGCTAGCCCCCTATTATAATGTCTGGAATATATCGGAGTGGGAAATATCCGGAAAACGTACAGCGAGCAAGTGGACCTGTTGATGACCTTTGTATCATGTAACACAAAAAAAGTGTAAACTTGGAAAAACAACAGGATTGGAGAGCTTTTGGTGATTGGGACTGACGCTGGAGTCGATGTGCTGTCAACAAACACGTGTGAGAATAAAATCCAAAATATCCAAGTTTTATTAAATCACCTCCATTGACAGAGCAACTGCAAATTACAGAAAATCCAGTGAGGTTGAATTCCTCTCTGACAGGACAGAGTGTGAAGGCCCGTCTTATCTGTGGCGTCCACTCTCACTCACTTATAGCCGACAAAGGCTCAGTGTCTCCCAGTTTGGCTCTTTATCCACCTAAACTGGTTGTTTTTGTTGGCATTGTAGTGAATTCAATTCTTTCGCAATCACCCACTTCACCAACGGCAACCTCGACAAAAAAAGTCAATCACGGGCAGCGCCTATTTTTGCCGACGGACAAAAGGAACAAAACCGGAGTAGGTGGGTTCGCCTACCATAATTTGATTGCTGACAAGTGAGGGGAGAAAGGTCTGTCAGCTTAGCGACGATACCCAACAAAGGGCAATCTCATTGTAAACGTTGTAGCGCTCAATTGCTGGATGATGGGGTGCTGGACAATGGAACAACAGGCAGCGCTGGGCAGGGCGAGGGCCCTCCCCGCGGCTCTCCACTGCAGTAATGACAGCCTAAGTGCCAACAGCAGGTGTCTTCCATTCAAGGCCGGGCAGGTTAATAAAATTCCCCCCCGAAAGTCAATAAACAAGAGCTTGTTCACACACTGGCTAATTGTGCTCATTCTTGTTCTTGCTCTCTCTCTCTCCCTCTCTCTATCTTAGACCACTCCGAGTCGCTGTGTCTCGTCCTCTCTCGGCAGTTTGCATGGAAAGTAAAGACATGATAGACGACAGCAGCAGAGAGATCTGTTCTAAATGCTAATTCAAAATCAGTTTTTATTTATATTTTATTTTATTCCCTAAGTTTGTCTATGGTATATCCAAAAATGTATATTTCACATTAACATATATTTAATAGGTCGGTTTCAAAGACTTTCACAAACATATTCTGACACTCTCTTGTCTCTCTTGAAGGTTGAGCGGGTTATCCACCAGGAGGTCAGTGGTTCGATCCCCGGCTCCTCCAGTGTGCATGCTGAAGTGTCCTTGGGCAAGACACTGAACCTCCAAAAATGGCCCCTGATGGCTCTGCCAGCAGTGTATCAATGATGTGTGATAGAAGAGTGTGTGCATGTGACTTTGATTTGAATGGTTGATATCACTAGAAAAGCAAAATATAAATACAGTCAATTTACTATTTCATTTTCTCTTTCACTGGAATACTGCCCAGGATTCCTAGAAATTAAATGTTCATACTGGGTGAAATTACGATTTGCGTCTCGGGTCAACATTCAGTGACAGTGCTGGAAGTAGAGTCCCCCTTTATGTAGCCGAGCGGAAAGCATAAGTGTGGCAGATGTGCATGCAATACATCATGTGACAGACCTTCAGCTGGTGGTTTTATCCCTATAAATCACAACCATGATCTTTTCTTGACCTAACATTAATCATAGTTTACCTGCAACAGCCACAGTCTTTGCCTGACCTTGAACAAGCCCTATAGGTTCCATGTGCAGATATCGTAGAGAGGAGTGGTTTTCAAAGTACGGACATGATGGATGCTAAGTATCATCGATATGGAAAGAAATCTGGGTTTGTGCATCATCATCTGATGTCAGCATTCTGTGGACGGCAGAGATTTATTCAGTGACAATGACGATAGTGTAAGGGGATCAGCAGAGATGAGGGAGAAACAGTTAGGGCGCCATTAAAGGTTATCATTCTGACAAAGTTCTCTAATGTGTTGAAAAAAAATGGAAAATTCACAGTAAGCGAGTGGATGTGAGACCCCTAACCCTAACGACTATAGAATTCTCCATGCATTGTCATTGAACATTCACAAATGTGAGGGGCTTAATTGTCCAGGATGCTGTTGCTTCACGGATTATTTCTGTTGCTGGGAAATCAATTGATTTTTTCAATTATTGTACAGGATTGAAAATGATAAATAACACAGAATTTCCAAAATAAAATCCCTATTTACTTCCTCTAAAGTAAAACCTGTCAATTATTGTTGTAATCCCCTTTTGTGCCCCTATTGTGATATCTGTCACATGCACGTGCACGTCGTTGCCGCTCTTTCTTTCACTGCATCACTTTAACTCACTCAAGTCTCTGAGGCTTGTGTTCCATCTTTGACCGGAGCCAAGTAAACAACTCCTTATGTTAAAGACAAAAAAAATAAATGCCTGGAGCAGCCGGGAATGTCAGTGGAAAAGCTTTCAGAAAAAAAGAAAGAAAGAAAAAGAGAAAAAAGGAAGAGTGGACAAAGCAAAAAAAAAAACAGAAACTCCCACACCACAACCATGCAGCAAATTGGTTCAGTGCAGTGAACCTGTGTTCTGCGTTGGGGCAGGCAATAGCAAAATGGGGGAACATGAAATGATATCTCAGCGCATTTATCTTGATACGGGCGGAGGATGTTGAGGCGTAATAGGAACAACATGGCTGGTAATGAGAGGAACAAGGCATGATGGAGGAGTAGACATGGATTACCAGCATTCCTCCTCCTGATGGGGTTTTATGGAGGTAAAAAAAAAAAAGAATAAGGGCTCCCTCGTTTATTTGATTTTAGAGGCTGTGGTTTGGGGCGAAGAAAAAAGAAAAAGCAAGATAAATGCATGTTTCATCATGGCTAAATATTTCCACCCTGTGAAAAATGCCGGAAAGCAAACACAAGCCAGATTGCGGAGCGGTGGTGGGACGATTGTGGGTATTTGTTTACGTGTTGCCGTGTGTGCGAGTGCGTGTGTGTGGAGTGCCTTCGAAAATAAATACCAAGGCTAACCGCACTCCATGGCATAGCAGGTGCCTCCAAAACAATGGTAGCTTCATGTTGCTGTTTACCGAAGCTGCTTCCCTTGTTTTTACTGTGAAGTGATGAACAAATAGAAGAGAAAGAGAGAGAGAAAAGAGGAGGGATGGAGCGGGGGAACAGGGGATTGATTAGAAGTGAAGAGCCAGGGTGGATTGTTCGAGCCTGACCTGAACGCATTCGTCGTTGACAGATTTGTTTAAAGGCTTCTACTAAACTGTAACATTTCTTCATCATCATCCCTGTTTCTTCACGTGCCAAAAAAAATGTGGACCGCCCTGCATTCTTTTTACTTTTCTTTGGTCTCGTAACTGCAGATGATCAAGGAAACCTCTGCTCCTTTTGTGTTTCTCATGTCAGAATCGCTTCTCTTTCACTTCCAGCATCATCTTTGCATCAGATACGAAAATATTCAAGTGTGTGTGTGTGTGTGTGTGTGAGAGGTCAGGCACATGGATGCAGCCCAGTGGTGTGTTCCCAGTTCCCGGTGTTGGGTTCAGTCAATCTCCTGTTGTATCCACAAAGAGAAGAGAAGCAGAAGAGAAGCAGCTCCCTCGCATTTCTGGAATGACTCACATTTCTCTCTCTTCACCCTCTCTCTCTCTCTCTCTCCTCTCTTTTAATTATTGCTCATCTACTCGCAGAGCCAAGATACACCCCCCTCCTTCCTCCCCCTGACAAGTCCTTTCTGCCGTGTCACCGTCGGAAACAGAGGTGAGATCAAGAGAAAGCGAATCCACCGAGCGGGCGGTGAAGAATCCTCCCTGCTCGAGTCATCTGGACTCCATTTTGTTTCCTTTAGATGTTATCTTTTTAGTCGTTCTGCTTTGCAATCAAACAATGAAGTGACAAGAGGAGGAGAAGAAAAAAAAAGTGATGTGAGTGGATTAAAGTGTTTCAAATAAACAGGAGTTGTAAGATGAGAACTGTTAATTTTCTCAACGCTGCATCATCGCTGCCAAGTCTATTATTTCATAAACAAGATTAAATGCTGCTTGATGTCATCACTAACACATGTTTTTCCCATGCCCTCTGACAGCAGCGCTGGTATACAAAAACAGATTCATGTCCCGAAACCGGAAAAGACGAGATTTTATCCCACTGCTCCTCTGAGAACAGAAGCAGTTTGTTAATTGAGATGTGTTTAAAGATGAAAACTGGTGACTAGAACAGCAAATGTGGGAAAACGAGGAAAGTTTCCATTTCAGTTTGTTTTGTATAAAAATATTTTATGAGTACATTTACAAGACTTGGTGGAAGTTCATTTAAATCTAGTTCTGATTTGAATCTTGTTTTGTGGTCTTGGCATCATAAGTTGTGTTGGTTGTTTTTTATGAAATGGCCAATAAGAAGCACAATGCAGAATAACAACCTCGTGAATGAGAAGTTCTCAGAAGCCTTGAAAGTTTGAAAATGTTTGTCCGGTGACAACTGAGCAACCGCAATGAGAAAGCTTGTGATGTCATCAAAAACTTTCAGAACAATCTGGTCAAACCATAGAAGGTAAACAAAGATGGAGGATGTGTCTCAACTCCCTTCCAACTATACAGAAATGAAGCCAAACCATATATATGAACGCTGCGGATGACGTTCTTTGGAGCCAGAGTCTGAACAGTAGTGATTGGGGGAATGGAGCCGTGGGAGCGAGGTTGATACACACATAATCAACCATGTACGAGTCATATGCCAAGTCTAGCATCTAATGACTAATTAAAACCAAACTTACTGGAAAAATGAACACTTGAAAAAACATCAGTGCGATAAGACCTACCCTAAATGACAACCATCCACTAACATGGAGGAGGCAGGATGTATGACCCATGCTGCAGTCGTCCATCTTTATATACACTCTTTGGCTAAGCCCATGCAGGAAGAAAGTTTGGTCCAATGACCCAAATTATAATAATCCTTGATTCTCCCTCATTTGTAATTTTCTACATTTGTTGCAACAACTTCCACCATAATGACATCCTGCTGCTGTGGCGCATTGTGTTCAAGTCGACCATCGTCCATTACCAGGCGAGAGCTGCTGATGTGAGTATCTCAGCTGATGGAAGAACGTGTCGTCCGCAGCAGAGGCTGGAATCTCACCAGCCGATGTATTTTCTGGGACCTGAAAAAGAGACGACGGAAAGTAACCCAGTACTTCCCCCACATTATCCTCATCACCTAAGACACAGTTAAATCCCCACTGCCATGTTTTCCTAATTTGCCACCTTCATCAGGTCCCTCTCACTTCCTGCCCACCCTCACCCTCACCCTCACCCCTCTCTCTGTGGCTCCCCGTCGTTGCATTTTTCTCCCGCTCTCCTCTTTTTTCCTTGATTTCCTTCAGTCTGCCCCACGGAGACTGAGCCAGAGCACCTGCAAGTGCTCACTTTGAAAGATGTTGCAGGCCCAAGAATGCGCGCAGTAAACACACGAGAGCTGTATTTATAATAAATCAGCTTTATAGCCCTCTGATGGAGGTGATATCTGTGAAATTTATGCAGAGAGACCTCGTCCGTCCTTAGCGAAACAGCTGCGAGATAGCACTGAACCCCGCCACCCACCACCATCAGCGTCACCCCACCACCACCACCACCACCACCACCCCACCCCAACCCTGCGAATAGCCTGGTCTGACTCGGGTTAGAGAGCCCAACACAGTCCTCTCTATGTGGCGGGGCCTGTGGTCCCTGGAACGGTTAAGTCCAGACTGAAATAGAGTGTGGGCAGGGTGGCGGTAGTGGGTAGCAGTGTGTCTGTGTGTGTTTGTGTGTGCAGTCATACGTGCATTTAATGCAGACAGGGTTTTGCACAAATAGCACAAGCTTAGTGGAATAGGCCGGAAGAGTGTCAAAGAGTTTTAAGGTGGATCAGCGCTCAGCGGCTCCAGACCTACTTTATCTCTGTTTCTGGGTGAACTCGACATTTACCCAGAAACCTCACATTCCTCGCGATCTTGCACATCGTTCTCCTGCAAGTGTCTCTAGGCTCAAAGTCTAAAGTGGGTTAAACAGCCTTGTGGAGATCATCTTAAAAAACGATGGTGAAACCCAAAAAACAAACATTTGGGATCGACAAAATCACACATACTGCACCGGATGCAGTCACAAGTACACACACACACACACACACACACACACACACACACACACACACACACACACACACACACACACACACACACACACACACACACACACACACACACACACACACACAGCTACTCCCTTGATCACCCCGCCTTCTCCAACCAGCCCAGTCCTGTCACTGCTAGCCAACAGACAGAAAACAAATTTAAAAAGCAATGATGTCACAGCCATGCCTGTGTCACATGGTTGTACCTCACAGAACCCATTCCCATCATTCCCTGATGAAAGGTGACCACCCGCCATTATTTGGTTTTCGACAGATGCAGGAAACAATAACAACGGCTGAGGCCCCCGATGGTTGGAGGTGTTCTTAAAGCTGCGGAGTTACACAGAATCGGGACCCAAAATAAACCACGTAAACAGTGAATTACTGTGATTTCCTCTGATGTCATCTCCCGCTCGTCTTGCCAAGAAGGGTGCAGCAGCTTCTGTAAATGTTTGTTGTCCCTTTGTCAACAACCCCTCTTGAGGAGCCTGCCGGCTAATTTGGTATCACGCCGAAAATGACACGAAGGTGGATGAGTTAAATCAGACTGTGAGTCACCTCAGTGTATGTAATACTGATTACACAGTGTTGAATGCTTCCTGGGAAAACCCAATTCATCCAATCCCTCAGCAAACACAGACACTAACTGATAATTGCTCAGTGGCTGGCATTAGAAAACAACCTCTCCAGCCTCCAGATTAATGATTGTAAACCATAAAGACTGTTTATAAAGATGGACGACCCGTCTCCACTTATTCTCACTTTCCACAAATGAAGCCTAAATATCCCGGAATGCGAAAGCTGCCATCTTGCGCCAGTGACGTCAGAGTCTGCGAGGGAGGGAACCACAGCTTCGAAGTCCAAACAATCAATCACAGGTCAGTCTCAGCTGTCAATCATGATCTTTCACCCCATTTTATAGTATCAAATAACTAATTAAAACCAACTCACTGGAATAAATTGCACTTGAACATAAATTAAACACTTGAAAACGAAATGTATTTGATGTGTACTTTAACTTTTTAGTGTGGTCTATGTCCCATCAACTAACATTATGACCTATACTGCAGAGAGAGAGATTTTGGCTTCACTTTTGGGGAGCTTTGTCATCCATTCAATACATTCATAAGTTTGGAAGCTCATCACCTTCACAGTGGTTTATAATACTGTGACAGGATTGACTGACTTTGGGAAAGGATCACTGACAGCTGATTACTTTGCTCATGAAGTAGAAGGATGTTATTAACATTACAAAGCACGTTACCATGCACAGCTGTAGCTGCCACTGAGGACACTGAGGTCATGTGCTTGGAAACATCTCTTTGGAATTGCACAGTTTGATAACATGGAGGAGTTTGAAGTTACAGACCTATAACAATATTGTTTTATTAGGACTGACATGAGATATGTTTTATATTAGATATATTATACAATATTAAATAACTTGACTGTTATTGGACTCGACTAGAAGTGAAAACTTGAAACAATACAGTTCTATGTATTAATAAAGTAAGAAACTTTGGATTTTTCTTTGAATATCCAGAGAATTTTGGTGATTATTTTGGTTGGTTGCTGGTCAAACATTTCTCAGTGCAGAGGCGATCCTGTCTGAGGAATTCGGACTCATTACGTCATTATTTCCAAAATTCTGGCTACGCCCCGCCACCAGGAACATGTGCTCACACGTATTTGATTGGCCGATACAGACGAGGTTGTACTGTGTTCCAAGTTCAACTATTTTTCTCCTCATTGGAATTAATGTGGAGGCTGTGTTTGGTCTGGACGTGACCTTAAAGTTATACGACAGCATGGGTGGTGTTGCGCTACATGTTTGGCGTGAGGCACAAGATGTGTGCAGCATATATGATAATTCAATAACAAAGAGCTACAAGTTCGGTGATAGGAGCAGAGAAGAGGAAAGCCAGGGAGAAGTGTGGATGGGAGCTTTGCCCCCTTTCCCCTCTTCTTCCTTTCCTCTCCTCCCTCCTCCCGTGTTCTCACCTCCTCTCTCCTGCTGCGACCACGGCTCCCTGTGGGTGGGGTGAGGTACTGGAAGGGAAACCGTTGGAGCAACGCAACAAATTTGGCAGTTAACCCAACACCAATCACCGCCGTGTTTGAGCAGCTGCCACGGGGACCTGCAAGCTCCCGAAGCACGGATCGGGCTTCCCCCTTTTTCGCACCTTACAGCTCCAGAGGAGAGGACGCTGCTCGGGCGGGAGAGTGTTGGCTGCAGGGCCAAAGAGGATGGAGCGAGGGAAGGAGGTTTACTCATATGCGCCGTTTCTTTTCTGGGATTTTTAGTTGTGCTCTGGTTAAAATCAAATTTCGAGTAATATGTTTATGTGTATCTTTTTTAGATCCTGCTCCCGGATATCCGCGCTCGTATAAATAAACAAAACATTTCAAATGAGCCCTCAGATACAATTTAAAGTGAGCCAAACCACGAAACTGGAATAACATTTCATAACAACACATGCATCATTATCCTGGCTAATATCACTAAAACTGTGGTATTTTTTGTATTTAACATTTTTCTCCGGTAAGCTTTTATTCCATGACTTTGGTGGGAGCATATTTGGGTTTCTGTGAAAAGGATACGATGTTTGCAAGCACGAACACAGAAATGGCGTATTTTTATTTCCTGAATGATAAACGGATACTGATGGACATATAAACACGCAATCATGGTACATTTGGTTGTACTATTGGGGGGAAAGGACTTTGAGTTGAAGGGTATTTGGAAAAACAAAATGCTCATTTTTCAGTTTCATTTGTTGCTTTAACCCAGCAGGCCCTCGGAGGCCCTTGGCCCCGTCTTCGCTTAAACCTGTGTGTGATCTCCAGCTGCAGGCCTCAAAGTATGCTCACGCAGTAAAATAAAAAAAGCACAGGCGGTCTTAATGCTCCTGACTCATATTGGAATCACCAAGCCCTTTGTTTATTTATTTATTTATTTATTTTATTGTCAGCGGAAAATTTGTGTCATCTCAACCCGGCCCCGGGGACCATGCAGCGTCGGAGCACACACAGAGAGCCGAAAAATGTGGCTCCAGTTAGCTGCGTCCATTAGCATGTCTCCGAAACTACAGCGGATAAATCTGACCCGCTTTCCCTCCCCTGTTTTTTTTTTTAGCTTTATTTGTACTGAAGCCGTGTTTGTTTGTAGAGACTAAAGCATCTTTTACGACACGACCGAGCCTCCTCTCGTATTCCGCCGTGCTGGCATTCCAAACTTCCCTGCGTGAGGCATGTGCTTTCACCAAGAAGCTTGATTTGACGTGGAATTAAAGATAATATGACTAAGCAGGCTTTTAAGAGCTTCCCAGCAGTCGACGACTTCAGTTACGTCCGGCCTCGTAATTACCTGACTTAGGATCTGCACTAGACCACCACAAGTGCAGACCATGACTCTTCATGCATCGGATTCTGCTCAGCACCGATATGAATTTAAAGAATAGATCTGGTGATGATATGATAAAATAACTTTTTCTTATAATCATGAAAAGACCAGAACTAACAATCAACAGATGCTATTTTCAAGTCTCTGTGCCATTCAAACCGTGAGTGGGTCCCACTGCTTTTACTCTTACTTCAGTACGATGATCGTGGACATTGCAGGTTGCTTTCAGTCAACTGCTGCCTTAAATACTCAACTACACAATTTTATTTGAATTAGCACCAAACTGCACACTATCATATCAGTCTCCTAAACAAGACAGATTTTATTTTATCAAGATCCATGGAATATTCTCGAAAGGAAAATGTTGAAAAATTCCCTATCTCGCAATGTCAAAGAAAGTGAAAGAAAATTCCTGGATCTGCCCACGGATCCATTTTAATGAATACAACCCTGACCTATACTACATCCTTCCACCAAATTCCGTCCAGTAGTTCTTGTTTGTCTCGCTTACAAACAAACACAAGTAAAAACATTTTTGCTCCTGTCTGAGTAATGTTTGCTACAACCTACAATGCCCAGCTGTTTTAGGAAATTACGCATTTAGAAAAATTTGAACTATCTATGTGACCTTTTTTCTAATCTTTTTAAAGATTTATATCCAGTCGTAGACATCGTCAGCCTAGGGAAATCATAGTGAAAGAAGAAATATCATTTTGATGGTTTCAATATTTTCATTTCATTTAGTTGACGATAAGAAAAATCTAGAATAAAATAATATGAAATGACCTTTTGACTGGACAACATGGTTCAACAAGCACTGGTCCAAGGTTCATGTGCATTTGTGCATGACTGTGCGCGTGCACCCATACAGTATGTTGTGTTAGCGTGTCTGTGTGAGTGTATGTGGGGTAAACTGTATCCCACCCTTGAGCTTCAGCTCTCAAATCAAGGTCCTGAAAGTAAACAGTGCACTGCCAGAGGACCTTGTTTATCAAATCTGCAATTGCACTCATAGAGCGAAATGACCTACAATTACAAGCCCAGCTAGAAATTAAGTTTTCAGTCAGCCATCCAGAAAAAGATCATAGGATATCCTGCAGAAGGGAATTCTTCAGTAGTCCACCCTGCAGTACCTTTTTTCCTAAAACACCATCACGGCTGTTGAAGGGACTTGCTTTTTAAATACGTCCCCCAGCTTTTGTAAAAGGGTTTATGAAGCTTCCAAGAACACTGACAAGTGGTGGTTGAGTGTGCGTGTGTCACATCACGGTCATTTCTGCAGAATTTCCTCCCAAAACAACCACAAAAGGTTCATACTTCCAAGCACGAGAGCTTTGTTGCTACCAAGCTATTCCGACCACTCCTAAAACGTCAACCGTTCCAGCAGAAGCAATTACATGCTGCTTCCCCCCCCAAAGCAAAGTGGAGAGGTTCTCTCTTTAAAGTGTGTAAAATTCCCTCCTAGTTTAATTATGTGGTGCAGGGTGGAACCTGGAGGCTACTCTCTCCTCTCTGCTCCGACCTAAGTGCATTTTCCATGGCACAAGCATGCAACATATCGGTTCCCACAGAGAGATCGGAAGCATGGCAGATCGCAAAACCTGGGTTACAGCATTCCTGGATCTCTGAGCTGTGTGGTGACCTAATCGCCTGACCACCTACTGCTCCATGCCAAATCCCGAGCAGCAGCCAGACACCCCTGAGAGTAACATCCGACTGTACCGTGAAATATTACGTCAGGAATGAGTCACTGGACACTGAGCCACGGTCTGAAAAGCTTTACATACTCACAAACACAGGAGCTTTGCTCAGACTGGATTAGGCCGGTGAGTAAACCGTATCAAAGAGAGGAAACTTGTCATCTCTGGCAGCCGTATAATTCAGTTTACACTGTTACAGTACATTTAATGGACGCTGAGAGGCTCAAAGTTACCATGGAGATGCTGTTTCACACATAGGGGAAAGAAATACCACACAACAGTTTAACTGCAAAAGTCTGTGGTTAAATAAAGTCTCTTGTGACAAAATGTAATTTTGCTGAGAGTAATTGAAAATCAGTGTCACGTGTTTTATGGAGTGACAAACTGATGCTCTCCAGTCAATCAAGTGTATATTTCTTTGACAAAGGTCTCCTCCTCCCCTCTGTTCTGCGTCCAGCTGTTGTGCAGTGTTGACATTACAAAAAAATTCACTTTGACAAATATCCAAGCTGGAGACCCCGAGCTTGATAAACAAATCAGTCTCTCCTAATAAATCAATTCATGTTGCTTTTATTAGTGTTTTGACATTTGAGTCAAGCACATAATCAGTCAGTGAGGTGATTGCACAGCATATGTAGATTACTCACAAAAGACCACAGCTATTGACCTGTAGTCAAAATAAAAAATATGATATATAGATATGTAATAAGAACTGGGCTCTGTTTGTGTTGCTGTAATGTAATTAAATGGTGCTAACAGGGAAAAAGTTAACCTTCAACAGAGTTTAAATCACATCATTGGCTCTGTCTTGGAACCCTTACCATCATTACCTGATTATCTCCACCAAGGAGGTGATGTTTTCAAACCTCTCTGTTTGTTGGTTGGTTGGTTCTGTTCAGCTAGATAACACAAAAACTTTAGAAAGGATTTCCACGAAACTTGCATGGGTCTTCATTCGAAGAATAGGCATATGGGGACTAATATCTAAGAATGTGTGCATTTTGGAACAGCTTAAATGAATGATGTGCTAGGCAGGGGTGTGTGTATAGTTTTCCTAGTTTATCGCCATATTAAGTATAAGTTAAAAAGTCATAATGTCTTAAAGTCCCCATCCAGTGAAAATAAACCCTTGTTCCTTTTATATAACAATTATATTACAACATAATTCAACTCCATGGCTGAATATTTCCACCTTCACACTGCAATGCACAATGCCAGTCTGACATTTTTTTTATTTTAAACAGCCAGGGTTTGTGATGTCACAAAAAAGAAATCCTGTCAATGTATGGGTGTGGTCAGTAGCTGAGGGCGGGGCCATATTAACATATTCATAGATTCCATTTGTGAAATAAGAAAGGAAAAGTTTTAGGGAGTGTAATGAGCTACTGGAGTGGAACTTTAAAAGGTTAAGGATAAAAAACTGCACATTACAATACGAGAACAAGCATGTTTTTTCCCATTTGTCTCATCAGTAAGTGGGGGTGCTATTGTTTGGCCTGAGACGTGCAGCTTTAGCTTTAGTCTTTTTAGCACCTGTATAATCTTACCAAGTGCATATTAAATCATCTTTTGCTAGATTCTCATTTTAAAACTAGAGACGTTGAAACAACAGCTGAAAACACAGTTTCAAACCAATACGTTGCGCTGACGTTAGCGTAATCTGCCAGCAAACTATAGCTGATAAAGGTCGCCAGTGACATTTATTTGGTTAGAAAGGAGGTGGTTGTGTTTCCTCTGTCTTTGTCTGAAACTGAAAACCCATTGTTTAAATAACGACGGCGGATTTCAAGTAGTAAATCTGCCGATGTTATTACAGTAAACTGTGGGTAATGAGAGCAGAGAAAGCCTGACAGCTGTAGCAACAGTAACTGGTGTGGCGCTCTCAGGAGGGCCAGTTGATCACATTAATGGCTAAACCAGTAAAATACAACCCAGATTAAAAATAATATCATTGAATTGAGCACTATATCACTTTCTATCTCCCAGTTTCAACACTCTCCTCTTGCCCACGGTTCGCCCACATAGGGATGTTAGCATTTTCCAACTGCTTAGAATTCCTTCCTGCCGTCTTGAGAGCACACACTGCGTTTTAAAACTTGTTGGGCCCTTTCATGTTTTATTTGAAAGTATGCAATTACATTCTTGCAGGAATAACAGGTCCCTGGAGTGATTTACATGCTGTATTAAATGTCATGGTTCGAAAAGACGATGTTGACACTCGCCCCTTTAAGAGCTTCCTCGTAGCCTTAAATGCTAAGACGGCTTTAGGCGATGGGGATGCGGTGAAACTGTAATATAGAGGGGTGGTGAGTTTGGAAATGAGGGCAGAGGTTTTGACTGTGCTCCACCTCTGTTACGTCTTGTGTTGACGTCTTACTTCAAAGCGGTTTATTGGGATGGCTGCGGCTGGTCTCTGGTCCATTTCTGATTTATGAGGTTAGACCTTTTACCAGTGATAGAACTAACAACTGTAGCTGACGTGCAGTTTGATTTGTATCAATACTTTTGAGACTTTTGCCTTTTTGCCTTCAGTTAAGGTGACCTTTGGAAAATTTGGAGTAGAAACATTTGAAAGTGTGAATTGAATGGCAACTTTGAACAGTAAATTAAAATACCATTTTAAGGATATTGCAGTTTGGCCTTCAAAGAATTCCAGATCTTCAATTTTGAGACAGGTCAAATCACACTTCTCATGGAACTCTATCAGTCTAATGTGTTTCAAGCTATTTAATTAAGTTCTATTCTGGTAAATTTCCATTAATTCCTGTGTCACGCTCCAGAACACAACACTTGTGAGGGTCTCTATCACAAGGCCAGCTGCCTCTTAGCTTGGCCTCTTAGGGACTATGGTGTGGGCAAAGTCAATTCCCCTCTCAGATTAAAGGAGTATCTTCAAGTGCCGGTCCGAATGGTGATAAAAAAGCTTTTTAATCCATTGAGAAACTCTCCCAACGCAACCCCCCAGAGTCCCGGCATCAGGCGTTGCCCCACTCAGGCTGCGTCTGGACAGTGTTGAAGCCAGAGTGTGTCTCCTTGCACCCTGACAGAGGGAAGGAAAGGCCTAAAAAAAGGCCCCCTCCACCACTCACTTGACCAGCTGCCTTTGATAACATCTGGCAGGGGCAGGTTTGCAGCAGCGACAGCAGGAGATGGAAGGACATTAAAGTCCTGCCACTCACTTGGCAGGAAGGCAGCCCGCAACTCCACAGCATCCGCAGACTAAACCTTAATCGCATACGCTGGAGTGTCTAATGGGTTTGATGATATTCTCCAGCAAGAGTGTTATATGAGATGATGGCTGGGCATGGCCACTTTTTATTTCCGACCCCAGATTCTTTTTTATCTTATCATTAAAACAACTCAGGCTGCTGATACCCTCTTAGCTATTCAGGCCAAAACTCTCTATTCTCTGATTTGGACGACAGCACAAGAACAAAATCGCTGACTTCAAACCTAAACATTCCGTGTAGAAGGAAACTTATAGTGTTTATCTAAACAGTGATGTCGGTTGAAGAAGATCCGGAAAAGACTTCGACCCTATCTTTGTTCTGCCGAAGGGGGGGTGGGGGTTGCGAGCAGTTTGGAGATGTGAGTTTCAACACAGCTCCCCCGGCTCCCCAGGCTCAATTCAACATCCAACCCCTCTCCATTTTCTTTCTGTTTACTTCTAGGTTCATGAGTTTACATGCCAATTCCATTACAGGGATTAAAATAGTTTGTCCAATCATCCTCATACTCTGTTTCCCTCGTCCTTCTCCCTCCCTTAACCCCTCACACCACTTACAGGCTTTCAGGTCCCAGGGCTGGTTTAGGGGATTACAGGACAAGCGGCCCAAGCACCCAAAGAAACACAAGGCGGCTGCGTTGAAGAATGTTCCAATGAGAAGTCCGAGCATTAGTGAAAGCTGAGGTTTGATCAATGGCTGCGGCGCGTGTCGGCACTAGTGAACACTTCACGGAGCGTCTGAAAGAGAAGAAAGAGAAAATGGAGGTGTGTTATGACATTGGGCTTGGGGTCTACGTGGCCGGGTCGCCTTTGAGCTGCTGCTGATTAAGGGCTGGCGTTCACAGGTGAGCGGCTCCGAGCAGGATTTAGTGACACGGGCGCACAGAGGTGAAATGACCCCACTCTCCAAACTAACGAGAAAACAGCGAAGCAACGGCCGACCTCTCCCCTAAATGGCCAAAGGCAAATGTCAGCAGATAAGGGAGCTCTGTGACTCATGTGCTCAGCTTGCTCAAAGGAAAGTGAGGGCAGGTGAACTTTCCACAGGTTTGTGCAGTCCCTTTTCCAACACACAAAAAATAAAAAAGTGGAAAATAACTTTATAGTTGGCTGGATGCATGAGATACTTTCCTTTTTTACGATTTTAAAATGGGCACTTTTAGATAATTTTTTTGTCGACACATGCCCACACACTCGGACAGTTGGATCGTACGTTCATATCATAATTAGGGAAATAAGTCAGTCAGTCGCTGCCTGTGGGTCTAAGCCACCCGCAGTCGGTAATCTCCTTCGGAACTGGAGGGGCTCAAAGGGGCTAAGCCTGGTCAACACCTACGACAGGACATCCTAACTTCAAGTGCTCCAGCTCTAGCTTTATTATTAATGAAATAAATATATATCAGCAACACTAGCCCGTTATATACAGCCGTTATTGTTAAAGGTGGGAATGTTACGCCTTTATTACACCGCAGTATTAAAGGCAGGAACGTGCAATGGAGGGGCTGGATCCACACTTCTACGTTTAACAAAAACGATCTCCGTCCAGCCCAGCGTTTTCTGTATGTAGGTGACGTCAGTGAAGGCAGGAAGCCAATCTACTCTGCGGTTGTTTGTCAGTTAAGGAAAAGTTAGGCTAATAATAGCGAAGGCTACGTCCAGACTAAAAAGACCAAATCAGCAAGTGGTTGTGAGTTTCTATGTCACCGTTTTCCAAATATCTCGGTTTCTGCCCGTACAGACCACAACGCAGCCCCAGAGTTTTTAAAATAATAGAAGACAGTGTAACAACCACGAAATTACTAACAAGATCATTACTAACTATTAAGAACAATTCAGTAGAGAAACAAAGTGACCGATGGTTCTTCAAAAAACTACTACATGCATTCAAATATATCTAAGAGGTGACACAGGAATCTTCTCAACTCCTGACTCGTTTACATGAAATAACCAAGCTGCTACACTGTTATTAAAACATATTCATGAGCCTCAATAATGATCATTTACCACTGAAATATAAATATTACATATAATATTTATAACATCGACCACATAACGTGATACTGCTGCCGTCAGCAGGGTCCAGAGAAACAATGACATCTGCTAGAGTCATTAAACATATTTGTAAAATATAGAGTTTCTGTTAAGTAATGTGTATCGGGACATTAACTTTAAACAAATGTGTTGGTGCAGTTTGACCCAAGGGGTTACAACCTATTTTTTGTTAAATCAAACATGATATTTCTTACACTAAAGCAGAAACTTGTATGATACTTTTATACCCTTTGTATGTGGCGTACTGTCATTTATGTACAGAAGTATAAGTTGCATGAAAGAACTCCACCCCTAACTCCACCCCGTATGTTTGACAAATGACGCACTTGATGCACGATCTGTTCTGTTACTATACAAATGTCTCTTTTTCCACTATACTGGTACACTGGTACTGCACAGGTTGATCTTTATCTTATCTGAGCAAAAGAAATGTCTTTAAACTCTGTTTTCGTGACAGTTTTGAAGTTTATCTGCAGTTTTGCATCTTGCGGTCTCGGGTAATGCCGGTGTGGTCTTGTCTGATTGTCTTTGACACATCTGCAGATTACACACCGACATGGCATCTGGGTATCTCATGTCTCAGTAATGTCACAGAGGCATCTTGTTGTATAATGACTTTGGTCTTTGTTAGTTTACCTGAAACAGACAGTGCTGTTGTGATGTTTCTGTAAGACTGCACCAATGTCTCGTCACACATGTTATGGATAGGGGAACAAAGTGCAATGAAATGAAGTAATATGATCTCTAACAACTAACAAAACTGAAAAATAATAAGCAGCAGTGTTCTAATCAAAGTGCACATTTCATATTTCACTGACATATTGCACAACTATAGAATAAATATTAATTTTTTTATTTTTTTTATTATTACCACCACAAAGAAGGTTATATTTTCAAAACCAGTCCATTTGTTTGTTGTTTGTTTGGTTTGTTTGTTTGTTTGTAAGCACGATTAGACACAAACAACTGGAAGGATTTGGGCAAAAGGAATGCGCTACGTGTCAGAGAAGAACCCATAACATTTTGGTGTGGATCCGGATCAGGGGTCAGATTTGGGACTTTTTTTTCACTTTCTTTAACATTGTGAGAAAGGGCGGGTTTAAAAAAAAAAAAAAAAAGGTATGCACTCAACTGAGGGTTTATTTTGGATTGTGGTTGTTTTTATTTTGGATTCATGGGATTGAAATGTACATGAGCAAATATGATCTGTCTACCTGCAGAGCTGTTGAAGGACCTTCAGCTGCATTCAAGATAAACACTGCTTCAATTATGTAATAATATCAATTCATGAGGCGCTGGCTGGCAAAGAGGAAAGTTGGATCATTACTAATATCCTGAAACACCATTAGGTCATCAGCATGATTAGTCCCAGTCATTAGAACTCGAAAGTGAAAACATGAAACATGAAAAGAGAGGCCTGAGAGGTCTGACCGAAAAATAAATTGTGCATGACAAGGTCCCCAAAACACAAATGGTTTTAGTAATGGTGTTGAAATGAGACAATCACAGCTTGAGATCCAGCAACGAGAGTCATGCGGATGGTATGTGCGAGAAGGTGCAGGGAAGTGGCCTGAGTCATACAGCACGTTTCTAAAGCCACACACATGGACGAGTGCACAAACACACGCATGCATGCACACACATGTACATGAACGCACAGATACACACACCACGCACATGCCAATGATTTGCACCTTTTTGCATGGGTACTTATCTTAAGGCTCAGCAGTGAAGAGCTCAATGGGGCATAAGACTGTGCAACCAAAGCATGTCAGGGTGAGTGAGGAGATCAATAATGATTAACAAAATAAATTCTCTCCCAAGCAGATTTTAAAGAATCACTCTAACCCTTTTTTTTAAAATCTCTGTGCTGAAGATCTCAGACTAGCAACCCTTATTCTAGTTGTAGAGTTTGGGATTTAATTTGTTTTACTATGGAAATTAAAATCTATTGACAAGTTTCGCTGTGTTTTACTTGTCTTATTGTGCCAAAACCTGCAGACTTTTCAATCATTACCTGAGGCTAAATCCCTGGACTGTGACAATGACACATATGCAGTGGACCAGAGAGTGAATCCACCTCTGCAGTTTGTCCCCAGCACTGGTCTCAGTGTTAGTGTGCGGAAATTCCCAAGAACCCTGAAGCTCGATGAAGTTTGCCCCGTAAAGACAAGAAAAGGCTGCTTACTTCAAACAACAGCAATCCACAGCGGTTACCTGTTGCCAGCACTGGATAAACTACATTGGCAAAGGCAGTGAGTAAACATCTGTGGGGATTATATTGAATGAAATAAATGAATTTTGAAAGTCATAATAAAACGTGGACTTTATTGCAGCTGCTTATTACGAGGATAAATCTGTCCATGTGCTTTAGTGCAGCATTTGATCTGATTCGTCTCAGGATTCCTCAGATGATGCTGTAATGAGGTCTTTTGTTGCAGAACATTGATTCACACTCCACGACTGAAGAGGATCCACGAGATCCGTTGTTCACCCTTTATTTTACACACTAATGAACATAATGAAAGACTTTAAGCACAACATGTTAGGTGGATATTCTATAGATTTATTTTCCTCACTACTGAATTGTCAAAAAAACTCCTTATATGACTTTTACAAAACTGTTTTATGAAGTTTTGTTAACACTATGTCTACGTGTGTTTATCTTCAATGCGTTCCCCAAACATCAGAGTAACCATGTAAAGTAGAATTTAAAAAAAGAAGCTGTTATATTTAAAGACAAATAAAATAACAAACCTTCTGTGAAACCATTTGTTAACAATATATAACGATATATGTGCCCTAAAAATAAGTGTAACCAAATAAAGCTGATAAAAAAAAAAGCTGTTGAGTAAAAGGACAAATAACTTCAACTAACAAATGTCTACATCTTTATCTACAATATCTTCCCAAAAAATAAGTGTACAAACTTGATTATATTATTTTTGAGTTAAAGTACAAATAACTTCATTGTGTTCTGTATTTATATCAATGACAGTAGGAACTATTAAGGGCTCTGTTATCTCTCTTGGTGACCTCCCGATGGGACATGGAGGTAAATAAATTCCAATATAACTGCTAAAGGAGAATAAAACATATTCTGATAAAAATTACTAATTTATGATTGTGTTTTACTTCAGGGGGAGGACGGATTAATGTCTGAGAGAGAAGTGTGAGCGGGTGTGATTAATGTCCCCAAAAAAAAGGGAAAGAAATACAACAAACCGCACAGGGAACATTATTTTGACTCGATATTTGACATATTTATTAGTCTGATTTCATTGTTCATCAGTGAAATAACTTTAAAAGTTGACTTTCTTCCATTTCGATCACCTCTGTGGCCAATAAATCCTGCTCCAGTTCTCCTTATAGACCAATTGTTTACATCTGCAGCTAGACGCGTCTTCTTCTCATTCAGTTTACTGTCTGCGTCCCGGCATTTAAATGCAAAGTGGCGAAGTTTCACATAATAATGCAAAAGAGAAAAAAAACCGCAGCGCGCAACGAGGAGGTGGAGGAGGAGAGACGGGCAGGGGGGGGTTATCCAAGGTGTTTGAGACAGATGAGGGAGGTGGGGGTCTGGGATGGAGGGAGGGAGGGAGGGATGGAGAGAGGGAGGAGGCAGGGAGGGATAAAAACTGGAAGGAGCCATAGATGCTGGATCATTTGAAAAGTTTCCCCCTCGCTCTGCGCACCGCCGGCCCTCTCACGAACCGTACCGGAGGACGGATAGGAAAACTCCCCGCTGCAGAGCCCGTGCGCCCCGGCCTCTTCACGCTCCGACCCCGGGTCCGCTCCGGTGCGTTTAAAAAGGATTAATGAGCCAAAAAGGCACCAAACTTCTCATTTAAGGCTCATTTTTCGGCGTTGCGCCTGGACGTGCCTGCTTTTCTCCACCTCTCCTTTCGTTATTATTCACTCCGCTCGAGGATACCTGGACCTCTTACTGATGGTAAGCGCTCATCCCCCCCCCCACCCCCCTTCTACACACCCACACACATCAACGATCCAGACACCGGAGCTTTTAAATGGGAACCGAACCTGTTGAATAACACGAGGAGGAGGAGGAGGAGGAGGAATCACCGTTGACAGTTTGTGACTGTGCCACTGGGTTTGGTGTTTTTGGCGACTTCACCGAGTGCTGTAGAAATATAGAAGCTTACAATCCCATAATAGTCTCACACTGACAGAGGGAGAGGGGTAAAGTGAAAGGAAGGATTTTATTTTGGGGGGGGGTTGAATAGCGCAGCGATCCTGGTGGAGCTCGAACAGGTTAAAAGCCTTTTGTGCCGGAGAGTTGAGCAGCAAGTGAGGTCATTTCCAAACTGAGCTTTCGGTTTCTCCGCGTTTGTTTTTCCTTAAATACCTTTAAAATATTTCAACTGTGCAGATTTGAATGTTTTTCAGAACTTTCTGCTGAGATTCTGCGGGATTTAACACCTGTGTCCGCTTCGCGTCATGCCGGTTTTTTTACGCGTAAAAAGTAAAAGATGGGAGATGGCACAGCCCGGAATTTCAGCCTGGACGTGAAAAAGAAAAATTACTTTATTTTATTTTAAAGTTTATTTTAAAATTGGTATTAAATCCCGCTTCTCAAACAGGTCAACAACAATTCATGCGTCACTGAAAAAGCCACAGTTCGGTCCAAGTATGACGAAGTCTGCACCAACGAGAAAAAAAAAAAGAAGCATCCAGTGCCAACACATTACAGAGGTATAACGTTACAGTAGAGTTGAAACCGGTTGATAATTGGGAAGCGACAATGGAAAACAAGGTCTCACATGTTTACACCTGCTCGTAACAAACGATTATGGAGTGAAATTGTGTCATTTCATCCCGTCGCGCAGCAGCAGCACAGAAAACATTTTGCGGCCTGCGGGCGCATGGCGTCCTTGGCACACACCTTTTACCTTTCATCTCACATTTCTCCTCCATCGTGCAGGGAAACTGACTTAACACAGTTTGAATGGAAATGCATTTATGTATCATTTTTTTTAAAAATTACAAATAGGTATTTATTCCCTTTTTCATTAATGTGCCTGGCAAAGAGTTGGCTACAATTTGCTTTTGAGGTTTCGGGAAAATATTGGCTCAGGAGTTGACTTTTTGTTGATGAAGTCACCTGATATTTTCTGATTTCTGTATTTTTTTAACACTTTCAACTTGTGAGGCAAATTATCTGGGAGCATTTGAAGTTGATATTTTTTCCAGTTGTGTTTTAATTTCTCCTTGAAGTAATGAAAGTCGTGAAGCTCGACATTTGTATCAGAGATGTTTTCTTTCACACAACACCACAGCTTAAACAAAAACCATTAACCTGCTCTCAGTGATCTCACTGACTGTGAATGTTCTTCCTGCTGAAGTGCTCACTGGGAGCTAATAAAACCCCAAACCACTACTCAACAACAACACACATTGCAGGTCCCTGGTTTATTTCTTTCAACAGACATGAGGATATTGCACTTTGTTGGATCCTATTGAGTGAAGCCTTAGTTATTATTTAAACTCCTGTAACCTCCAGTCACAAGCCAGATATTAACAGGAAGACCATTCAAATGAATTTGTTAAAAGGGATAGTGTTTAAATTATATTATTTCTCATTTCATTTATATGGAGTCACTGTTAGAATCATAGATACACAATATTATAATGAATTGTAAACAATCTAAAGCAGCATTAGCATTGATCAGAAAAACTCCCATGACTATAAACAGGTTGCTGAACTGATTTACTGTCGTTTTAATGATAAAAAAAAAGAATCAGGCCATAGATTTGGCTGTTCCAGCGGTAACCTGTTGCCCTCCCTCCTCTTCCTCCCCCCCTCTCATCTTCCCTCCCACCATCACTGTCAAATTCCTCATGAAACACATCTGAAGAGCCATGTGCAGAGTCTGATCACATTATCTGTGGTCAGGGAGGGAGAGAGAGGCCAAGGGGGACCGAGCAAAGCCAAGGGCAGTTGACTGCTGCGGCCTAATTGCTCCCTGGGCCTGCGTTTGTTTTTGGAAAATGTTTCTGTCTGTCTGAATGTGAAACTTCGGACATTGTTGTAAAAATCTTGAAGAAATTTTTTTTTGTTGCTCTCGCTGAATGAGGAGTAAATGTGAATCCAAACTTCTGTGGTGGAAAACGCATTGAGTTAGGTGCAAAAAGTATATTTTGTTCCCAATCGCCCCTGGTGGAAACAGGCCACTCGAACATGAACGCGATAACTTTTTCCCAGAGTTGAAAGTCGCTCCCCGCCTGCCTCGCATTTTCTTTCATCATCATCGCACCACTTTTGAGTGTCTGTCCGTTTTAGCCCGCAGCTTTGTCAGTGGCTGGTTACAGTTACAAGATGTTCTGTATGGTCAGTGTTTTTGAGTACTATGAATCCCTGTAATCATGGGAGAGGCCCTCTCTGGACAATGAACATTTGTTGTCAGAGATGTGCACTCACACACATTCACTCTCTCCCTCTCACACTCACACACACACACACACACACACACACACACACACACACACACACACACACACACATTACCCCCCCTCCACCCCTTGGGTAATAGAGCTGATCATGTTCTGAACCCTCCTCTCTCTCTTTGCCACAGTTCTCACAAACATGCAAGCGGTAGCACACACTTGTGCGTGCATACAGACACCCGCGCGTGCACGTCGTTTAGCTCATGCACACACGCACTGCACATCACCTTCTCCTCGCACACACTGGGATCTAGTGTCATGACCGAGGAGGGGAAAAAGGGGGGTGGGGGGTCAATCGGAGGTCAAAGTCTAATGCTGTTAGGGAAAAGATCCTTGATTGCATGTACAGTGAGCCATGCAGGGGCCAAGATAATCACAAAGATACCAAGCCCGACATTGCTCGCACACACTCAAATACACAAAACGTATATTAAACACACTCACACACTCTCACACGCACACACAGCGTTCATGTGCATCCTCACTGTGTAGTAATGCTTGGGCGCTCTCCAGCAGGAACCGGCTCCAAATGATGACCAAAGCCCTGCATCGCTCCAGAGTTAAAATGTCTGCTCCGTGGTGCCGTTGTTGTGGTGGTGGTGACTGGTGTCAGAAATTTGGTAATTTTATTAGTGTGAGTCAGCAGCGTTTAACACGTTTAAATGACGTGTAAAAGAATTGAATCATTGCAGCCACACTGCAGCGCTTGTTAAATTCGAGAGAGGAGCGGGGGGAACTGTTAAAGCTGTTGAATAATCTTTTTTCGTTTACACAGAATGATTTTCAGGTTTTTATTTGGAGATGCTGCTCCTCGAAAACCAACGTGTGTTTTCTTCTGGTGCTTAAACCTCGATGGTGTGGCTTCATTAGAGACACATTACCCCCTTGCAACACGCCGCACATACTCCAGCGCTGAGCGTACGACTCTCCCACTGATGACAGTGGTGTCAAAGAGCAGGAGGCCTGTCATCAGCGTCACTACAACCTGTTTGATCCCTCAAGTAGGGGAGCGTTACTAAGAGATGAGGCCCTTTCGAGATGCATCTATTTAAACGGAAAAAAGCTGATCTCATTTGTTTGGACGGATGAAGGTTTGGCGAGTTCACTTGGAGTTGGGGTTCTTGAACGCTCGCCGCCCTCTTGTTTTGGGTATGGATTTTTACCACTCCTGATCAAAGTGGTGTTATCAGCTCTTTGGTCTTTGTGTGTGAACATGAGAGGGTTGCTTCAGGTTTTTTTTTTCTCAGTTGAATCCGGCTGTTATCTGATGTTTTGTTTTTTTCTCTGTCTCTCGCTCTCTCATTGAAGGTTTCTGCTTAATTTGTGAAATAGTCGAGGTGTGTTTTCTGGAGGCATTGGGGATCTGCTCTCTGTGTTGTGGCACATACCTCCTTACATTCCAGCTACAGTAAATAGCTAGCTTAGCCCATGAGCCAAAATGATAAGCTTTAAAGAGACACCGGGTCTCTCTCTTGCCCACTTAAACACACACTGACATACGTGCATTTCTCCGACTTCTCGCCTGACGTGTTTGCAATTGCCTTCGCCTCATGTATGTTTTCGTCTGTGTCTTTCAGGAACAGGGTCACTCCAACGTTCTCCTGCAGCCGCCCAACACCACCTAACATTTCCTGGAAAAACGTGTCCATCGCCCGCTCCCAACAAACATGGACTGTTTTCCCATGCTTTATTTTCTGTCGGTAAGTAAGTGGACCTTTTCATTTCAATTTCAGTATCTCACGTTTTCCCCTCTCTCCCTCCATTCAACTAGTAATTGATTTATGTGGCGTTCAACAGCACTTTAATAATGTATACGCATGAGGAAGAGCTTTTTCGGTTAAATAGCCCAAGGTTTGCCCCATGGCTTGCTGGAGCAGACTCAGAGGGGACGAGGCTCCTTATCGAGCTAAGAATTTTCTCTGACCCCAGGGCTGCCGCTTTTATTTGTCTAATCACGGTGGAGGAGGGAGGAGATGAGGGGGGGAAGGGAGGGAGTGGATAGGAACGGCTTAAATTCGAAAAAAGTTGGGTTCTTGAACCGGCTGTTTACCTGTGAAGGATGTCGCCAAAGGTAAACGGCAAGTAGCCGATCTGATCAGGGACAGTTTAAACAAGGCAGACCAGACTATGAAAACCAGTCAGAGCTAGGGACAGAGGGGATGGCGAAGACAGGGATGAAAAAGCCAAAAAACTAATATTTTCTGACAGTTAAAACCAAGGCCTTTCTCTCCTTTCCTTGTCCCTTGTTGTGTTTTCTTGCTCTTTGCTCTTTCCAGCTCTCTCCTAATAATTCCCTGTGCCATCTGCTGCTCCCCCCAGAGACATCATGATTCCTGGTAATCGAATGCTGATGGTCATTTTAATATGCCAAGTCCTGCTGGGAGAGAGCAACCATGCTAGTCTGATACCTGAAGAAGGGAAAAAGAAAGTACCGGGCCTTCAGGGTCGTTCGGCCGCTCAGAGCCATGAACTGCTGCGGGACTTCGAGGCCACGCTGCTGCACATGTTCGGCCTCAAGAGGCGGCCGCGGCCCAGCCGCTCCACCACGGTGCCCCGCTACCTGCTGGACCTCTACCGCCTGCAGTCGGGGGAGGCCGAGGAGGCTGGGGGGCATGACATCGCTTTTGAGTACCCAGAGAGGTCAGCCAGCCGGGCCAACACTGTGAGGGGCTTCCACCATGAAGGTAAGGAGAAAAGAAAAGGAGGATGTTTGCATCATGTGGCAGAAACTATTCACCATAACCAAGGTCACAGTTTCCGGGCATTCTTATAAGTTTAGTGGTATTATACTCCATCAGCATGGTTGACAACTGGTAAGTTTTCAGGATTAAAAAAACATTTCCTACATCCCTTGAATCACGACTGTGAGGCAGCTCCACCCATCACACCATAACCAAGGAATCTAAGGATGTGGTCTAAAGAGGGTCAAAAAAATCTGCCAGACAAGCTCTCAAGAGCCTCATTTGACAAAACTCTGTGTGTTTGGTTAGCAGCTGAAAGAAAAGCATGCCTCCATATTACTGACTTGCACTTCTCACCCCACCCAACAGAACACGGCTTAAAAAAGCTGCAGTCTTGGCCTGGAGTTGGAGTGTGCTCCTCTCTCATGTCTCATGTCTCCAGTTTATATGGAGGGCTCTTTTAGAGGGACCTTCCTCAACGTGCAATTATCTTTAATGCTACTCTTGCAGCCTTCTAAATAAAGCCCCTACTGCCAACAATGTGGGTGCTGAGAGCAGACGCTGCAGCTCTCGGGAGAGATGGAAAAACAGTCTCAGGAGCTGGTGCGATAGAAAGGCTGGAATGTTAGAAGGGTTTCTGTTTATTGTGACTTGGATCTGCTTAGTTTTAGCGACAGCTGCAGACGTTTCAATTAGACCAGGAGAAACTCCAGGTTGACTGATCTGCTAAATGTACGTTGAGGCTGGAAAGCCAGACTGGAGTGCGTTGGTTAAACGCTTAAAAAACCGTCGGCAGAGAGAAACGGAGCTGAGAGTTAGCGAGTGACCTTGTGGCGTAGTGAACTGAGAGAACCGGGGGGCTTTAGGGCTCCAGAACATGTCCACCCTTAGGGGGAGGAGTGAGGAAGGAGGGATGAGTCAGCCTTAATGGGGCTTGTCAAACACACTGCTCGTGGCAACACACGCCAACACACACCAACACGGCAACGTACCAAGGCAGGAGAGGAAGAAAGAGCACCGCCGCTGGAGGAGGAACTTGTGCCTGTGATGCAATGTGTACGTGCATGCATGCATGCGTGCGTGTGCGTGTGTGTGTGAGAATGTGTGTGTGTGTGTGCGTGTTCCGACTGCTCTCTACAGGCATTTACCCTCCTTCTCCTCTGCTAAACTATGTTAATAATACGCTTTGAGGTCTTTTGAGTAGGAGTGCTTGCTTTCATGGGAGCACCATTGTGCGATAGTGTGATTCAGTTGGCTGATCTGTCCAAAACATGGTGAGGTATTACAGTCTGCAGCAGACGGACGGTTTTGGTGAGGAGACGTGTTTACAGGGACGGTAAAGCATGCAACTACTAATTCAGAATTCTGCAAGAAAAGTGTGTCTTTTTATTCGCTGGGTGTAACAGGAGACGTGTCCTCGTTTGTCAAATTTATGAATTAAACGACGAAGCACATGAGAAGGTTAACGTGTACAAAAATGTTTGAATCAGCCGAACACCCCCTCCATGGGCTTCGGATAAATGAGATTCTACTGTATTGTCTGACCCCTTAATGATTATTCATGATGAAAATGATAAATGTCTTAAGTGAACAAACTGCGGAGCTAATCAAAAACACAGCAGGTTTTAATAATGAGAACCACCTGGGTAAGATTAGAGCCTGGGTGTGAAATAACAGGGGTGGATTGAGCAGGAAAATAGTAGACACAACATTCCTTTCCCCAACAATGGTGATCTTGCCAGAAATCTGCAGACTGAGCGTGGAACAGGGAGCCTCCACTGTGTTTATACTGTAGCTGTGGTACGTTAATCACCACCCTCCTTGTAATGCGTGTTTCAGCAAAGTGCTCGGAGAAAGGCATTGAGAGAAGGGCTGGATAATCCGTGGAGATAGATAAGGAAGCGTGGACGCTGTATATTTATATTGTTGAGTACTGCAGAAGCCGGGAAAAGTGCGCGTATGCTGCACGTCCTTTTTGTGTCAGGTAAAAACGTGTTGGAAGTGTGAAAATGTGAGGTTAGCACAACTTAAAGCCGCGTTTAATTGTTTTATCTGCTGGTTCTGTCAATGTCGTCATGGAAACTTTAAAGTCTTAATGGGAAAGTTGTGAGGTTTTTTTACACATTGTATTCGTGGATATTACCAACACTGAACATTATGGAATTTTTCACTTGAGCTAACATTTCTCCTCCTCCTCATTTTCAGAGCACATGGAAAAGGTGCACGATCTGGACGTTGGCGAGACCACGCCCTTTCGCTTCCTGTTCAACCTCAGCAGCATCCCGGAGGATGAGCTGCTCTCTTCCGCCGAACTTAGGCTCTACCGTCATCAGATTGACGAGGTCGTCGCTAACGCCCTCTCAGACGAGCAGGGGCTTCACCGGATAAACGTGTATGAGGTGCTGAAGCCCCCGCGGCCCGGGCAGCTCATCACGCAGCTCTTGGATACGCGGCTCGTGCGGCAAAATGCGTCACAATGGGAGAGCTTCGACGTCAGCCCCGCCGTGCTGCGCTGGACTCGTGAGCGCCTCCCAAATTACGGGCTGGCTGTGGAGGTGCAGCACCTCAACCAAACGCCGCGTCAACAGGGCCGACACGTCCGCATCAGCCGCTCGCTACACCAGGAGCCTGGTGAGGACTGGGAGCAGCTGCGCCCCCTCCTGGTTACCTTTGGCCACGACGGGAAGGGTCACCCACTGACCCGCCGGACCAAGCGCAGCCCCAAGCAACGGGGCCGCAAACGCAACCGCAACTGCCGGCGCCACGCACTCTACGTGGACTTTAGCGACGTAGGCTGGAATGACTGGATAGTGGCGCCCCCTGGTTACCAGGCTTATTACTGCCACGGGGAATGCCCCTTTCCTCTGGCAGATCATCTGAACTCAACCAACCACGCCATTGTTCAGACACTGGTGAACTCTGTGAACAACAACATTCCCAAGGCCTGCTGCGTGCCAACAGAGCTCAGCGCCATCTCCATGCTCTACCTAGACGAACACGACAAGGTGGTCCTAAAAAACTATCAGGAAATGGTAGTGGAGGGCTGCGGCTGCCGCTAACACACAGACTATCTGCAACATGGACTTGGACTAGAGACTTGAAAAAAGCAACATGGACGCTCAAACAAATCAGAAGGTCTTTACTCCAAAAAAAAAAAAAAAAGTTCACTTGGACCCTTATTTATAACGTTTATGTTGAGGTGTATGTTTGTCTCACTTTTTTTTTTTCTTTGACAATATGATCATATATTTTGACAAAATATATATATATATATTTATATCTACATATTAAAAATAAATTGAGTCCTTATTTTAAACATAAAAAGCTGTACAACTTTTCATAATGTACATTAGATTGTATAAGTTTTTTTATTGAGAAAATAGTAAAAACAATCTAAAAAGTAAAGTTTATTTACTTGTAATATTTATTGCTTTCATATTATATACATTTTTGGAGAAAAAAAAATAAAAACATGACTTGCTTCCAATAATACATTCAAACCAAGCACAAGATACATGCTTTGTGTATTTGCCTAAATTAGAGCACTGTGTAAAACTGTCACTTTTTAAAGGAAACAGGGGAAATGATCTGAAATCTGCACTGATTCATTTGAATCCATCCCTTGAGACAGAATGAATTTGATCATTTTATGTATCAGATATAAGGGTGTGTGTAAACAAGTTGGCAGTAAATTTCAGTTTTGGTTTCAACATGAATTTGGATTTAAATTCTACACCTTTATCATAGTTATCTTTTGGCCTTTTAATGTGTTTCAATCAACTTTCATCTAAAACACAAGATAAAAGCAGAGGAATCTTTCTGATGCTCTGGCTTATTATTCACCATTTCAACACCATTCCACGATTCACATTTCACCAAAAAAAGATGAATATTGGAAATTATCGTCCTGTGATGGATTTTCTCAGTTTTCGGTTACAGAAGCTGTCACAGAAATGCAATGCCATTTCAAAGCGTGTGCCCCCGTTAGAGCGAAGGCCTTATTGTTCTCATATTTCACTTTTATGTCAACCTGACTAACATGTGGTGGTTGGACACTCGCTAATCCAATTGCAGCCGGGGCGGGCTGTTGAGCCTGACTGTGGGAGAGTGACTCTATTGTTCTTGACGTCCCCCACATCGGGGGCATGATTGTGGCCGATGCGTCCTGCCCTGACACAAGACGGCTGAGTCCTCAGAAGAATCAAAGGTTAGACGCTCTGTCTCCTGCCTTTGTCTTTGGCGGCTCATGCCGGCAGAGCAAAGACGCCTGTCTCCAACCTGTGCCCCACCACACAATGGGCTTCTACATCACTTATTTACAAGCTGACGGCTGGCCCAAATTATATGATAATGTTTGGAGAGAGTGACTACTTTGAACTGCCGAGGGGGGGGGGGAGCTTTGCGTTGCATTGTTTGTTCTGCAGAGGGTGCCCTGTACATCATCGTGTCTCGGGGGTAAACAACTGGACGTTATTAAAATATAAACAAATCATAATATGATCACAATTCTAAAGAATCTTTTATCTGCTAGTTTTTACGCATGAACCCAACTTTTAAACACAAATTGGTGTTTTTCTCAGGAATTTTTTTTAAATGGTAAAGCTCAACTCCAAAGATATTTAAGTAGTATGTTGTCTCAAATAAATTATGAATGACAAGTTGATTTCCTAAATGCAAAGGTCAGGTTTTCTGCAGGAGCATGTGCGGCCCCCTCAGGCTGCCTGATGGCCGCTGGGCTTCTCTTTGATGCCCACTTAGCGTCAGAAATTAGGGAGAGGTGCTTAATAAGTAGAAGACGGAGAAGAATTTAATTTTGAAGTGGCTGAAGGCAGAGGAGCAGGAGCTGCAGGAAGAAATAGGTGTGTGTGTGTGAGGGGGGTTGTCTTCTCAGCAGTTTCAACAGTTCAGCTGATCTTCCCCTCTGAACCGAGCTGAGATAACATCAGCCAGTTATGGTAATTGTCCGATCACTATCCCACTGCCCCGCACAAAGAAAGGACGCATGTTAATGAAAAGGCCCGGAGAAGGACGTGAATATAAGCTCGGCTTGCCCAGCGAGTGTCATTTCAGCTTCCCACCGGCCATGCTTCAAGACGGAAGAGAAGCCTTCGACAGCCTCGAATCCTCCACCCAGTGTCATCAGCCACGTGATTGTTAACAACTTCAGAACTCAAATGTGTGTGTGTGTGTGTGTGTGTGTGTGTGTGTGTGTGTGTGTGTGTGTGTGTGTGTGTGTGTGTGAAGGGAGCAGGGAGGGAGGGGTGGGGGTCAATTACAGAATGGGTGCTTAAAAAACAGATTGAGGGCTTTGTCATGCCTATGTGACGTGCCACTCAGTCTCCTGTAAGTGCTCGTTCTCACGCAATTACAGGTGAGTCATTATGCGGCAGGTCTATTGACACTGCTCGACTAATTGACTGGGTGAAGTTCTTCAAAAAGCTTTTTATTTGGACGTTCCGCCGTAAAAGCCGAGTGTTTATAGACAGTAAACCTCTCTGCAGGAACAAAGGAAGATGATCCTCGCTTGCTTTTGCCGCGCGTGTGTGAGTGGGAGCTGAAATCTTTCCCTCTTTTATTTGTTAACCTCGGACGTTAGAGAGCTGAATGTATGTTTGTGTTTTGCATCTCAGGTTTTCAGGTAAGTCACGTGACACAAAAACATCTCAGAAACACAAATATGCATAAAAGTTTCCGTTGAGTTAAACTTTCACAGGTTTTTCACTGCGGTTTGTGCCTGAATTTACCATTTTAGTCTATTAAATGTAAACAAGTTCCTAAACCCAGTGTGTTAAGTTCCTTGTTTTGTGTGATACTAATTTTAAAATGCTATAAAATAAAAACAAGCAACAATTACATTTAAGGGGCTGGAAAGAGCAAACGTTTGGATTATTTTCTTGCTCAAAACAATTTATAATCAGCATCGTTGCCTTAAAAAAGTTCCCTTGATCCACAAATCAATTACTGAACCAATTATTCCACTAATGAAGAGATATTGGGGAATGCTTCTTTTTCTCTTTTGTTCTCATACACAATAAAACATGATATTTATGACTCTAAACTGGAGCTCACACACTTCACACTATCACCACAAACTATCTCAGGCTGGGGTGTGCATAAGGAAACCAAGTTTTAAAAAACATTTATAAAGCTTCATCCACAATGTTTTTGGGATCATTTTGTACATGCAATGCATCTGATTGAGTGGAAAATCACAGTTTCATATGTGCAGCCATCTGACAACATAAACCAAAAGATATCTAAACTAGAATGTCAGTAGAGCACATACCTCTGCAAAGGTCGATTTATGAAATTACATTTAAATCCGCCAGATTCAGATATTAATTTGGATCTGCACCAAATTTCACACTCGTAAATATCATTCCCCTAAAGATGCCATGTTTCTTTCATCAAGATCCATGAATTACTTCCAGGGAAATTGATGAAAATGTCAAAAAGCCGCCTATCTCGCCATATTAAAGGAAGTTTAAAAAAAGGTTTAACAGGTTCTGTCTTTGCCCATTTTCCATCCTTTCAAATCTGTTCAGTAGCTTTTGTGCAATCCTGCTGAAAAGCAAACAAACAAACCAGTTGACAGTGGAGAAGACATAACCTCCTTGTTGGAGGAACAGCAGAAAAGAGGTGTAATCTACTGCGACCTGCTGAATATACTGCAGTAATTATTATTCCATCCATTCACTGGAGATCCACAGCAGACAATAACAACAATACACAAGTTTTGAGATACACATTGAAGAAGTTCAAAAGTCCAGAAAGAGTAACTGAGGCCTCATCTCTGCAAACATGCGTCACTTGAACACCACAAAATAAATTCCATGCACTTGTGTTTTATTGGGGTTCTGGCTGAAGTACGAGTGGTGAACCTCTGCAAATGAGACCAAAGCTAACTGCACGGTGAGAGGTCCATTTGTGGTGTGGAGGATCTGACCCCTGAGAGGAAAACAAAACGTCAGTATGTGTGTTCCCTCTCTTTGGTGGAGAATCGGTCGGGGCTATCGTGATGATAGCTCATGTCAATGCTGCTGGAGGTCAGGGCCTCTCGTTTCACTCTCCCACTCATATACACACACACATTCTTTCTTATACTCTTTTTTTGTCCAGGGTATATCATTTTTACACACACACACACACACACACACACACACACACACACACACACACACACACACACACACACACACACACACACACACACACACACACACACACACACACACACACACACACACACACACACACAGGTCTGAAACCTTAAACCCTCCCCGCTGTCCATCTGTAAGGGTTATCTGTGTGACACCTCCTCTCAACCCGGCCTGTGACTCATCTCCACTCATCACACACACCTCTGCACTGGCACATGGCAGCCGGGACGCTGCACCGTGCGTTTAAGGGGATAAGGCTGTCATCGATGGAATACTTTGACCCCGGGTCAGTGGCACAGAACACACACACACACACACACTGTATACAGTGCAGGTAACAGTGCAGGAGTTAGCTTTGAGGGTTCAGACACAGGTGAACTCCACATAAAAACAAGTGCAGAGCTCATAATTGCTTTTTTGATCCTCGGACTATTTTGAAGCACAAAACCTCCACAACTTGAATGTGTGAACCATTTTAAGGTCAGAAAATCAACAGTGAGGTAAATAAATATAAAATAGGCAAGAGATAATAAACTGAGGATCATAAATTCAGGAAAACCATTTTTTAAAAACCTTCTGCTTATTACAGTTGTTTATGTTATTTAAATGACAAAATTCAATGGCATCAGCTG
This sequence comes from Hippoglossus stenolepis, assembly GCF_022539355.2. NCBI lineage: Eukaryota > Metazoa > Chordata > Actinopteri > Pleuronectiformes > Pleuronectidae > Hippoglossus > Hippoglossus stenolepis. Next base: position 7,978,798 of record NC_061492.1, read on the forward strand.
AATTGAATATCTTCAGTTTTTTGACTCTTTTCCAATGGAATCTTTGACCTCAAGCTTAAAACCTCTTTAGTCTGGCTTTTGATTAAATATACGAAGAGGTTATTTTATAGTATCTATATTTAAAATTGTATTCTATCTTATCTGTCCAATAACTGTGTTTTCATCGCATTTTATCAATTTATTTTCTATTCTATTCTATTATCTTTATTGTTTTTATTGTTATTCTAGCTTTTAAAATCTATTTTATTTTACATCATCGTCGGCATTTTAAATTCTTTTGTCTTATTCTTGGCTCATCAGTTGTGAAGCACTTTGAACTGCACTAGCCTGTATGAAAGGTGCTGTACAAATAAAGTTTGACTGATTGATTGATGTCTGAAAACATCCAAACTAAGATTTCATTTGAACTATATTGTAACTCGACACAGCCTATAGGTGATTAGTTGATAATAAATACTTTTATGTGCGGCCCTTCATTGCTTCTTCATGTGACTTTGTTGTTGCCAACCTAAACAAGTAAACTGTGATTTTGAGTGACAGTTGTTAGGGATTTGGTCATTCTCGCCCTATGTCAGCTTTCTTTAACTCACAGTGTAAAGTGTGTGTGCTTGCCTTCACATGCACATTTAAGTACATGTGCACGGTCACAAATGTGCAGTTGCTCGCTGCGTTCAGGCTGTTAACACCCCTGGTGTCTGTCAGTGGTGTTAGAAGAAAAACAATGAAGGCCTCTCAAAGAAAGCTTAATAACAGTAATTGCTGCCTGAGTGATTAGAAAGAGTATCAGATATTTCCATCTTGACAACTGTTCCCAAACAAAGAGTCCCAGAATGGAGGGTCGGGGGCACAGGGTGTGTGAGTATGTAGTGGGGGGTTACTCGCTCACTCACTGTGTGATTAAAACCCCCCCCCGACAGTCGTTTCTCTCACCAAGCCTCTCCGACTGGGAGAGGGATCGCAGTGGAAATTTCCACTTGTCGGCGAAAACAACCTGCGGGTTTAAAATTTGGTGTCAAGTGCCACTGTCGCTGTGTGGACGGAATGCTTCTTTTGTGGGCGAGTCTCTGGTGTAATTTCGGGCAGGGCAGGGTGTCCCTGCAGTAGGCCTTTCTTCCTCGGGCCCTGTGCAGTTTCATTAGATACGGCTAATGAAAAGATGGCTGCTGGACGGCCCGGCCCCCTGATGCTCCTCTGGCCTGTATTTAGAGCCCCTGCCTCACAGCTCCCACCGAACAGGTGTGCCGGCACCAACTCCCTGAAAACACTTCTCCTCAACAGAGCTCAGATCCTTTTACAACATTGTTTTTATTATAAGGCAGCTTTTTTTAACTACTGCTGAACTTTTTCTTTTCTAAACACAAAGCAGGTGCCAACTTCTGATTCCTTTTAGTGCCGTTACTTAATTGCTCCTCATATTGATACAAGGTCTGAAGCAATAATAAATAAAACATGTGTTTATGGTAAAGCTTATTGTTCATTAATTTAGTTCATTATCTTCATCATACAGTATGAGGGGAGTTGTTTTTCTCACCTTTTTGTGTTTGGTACAGGTTTAGAAACTTTTTATGAAAATGTTTTTGCTATTTTTGAGATATTTGCTATTTGTGTTGTATTATTGACTTTGCACTTTCATTCTGAGTGAGTTTTTATTTTATACCACCTGAATTTTTGATGTATTTTATAATTTGACATGTTTATTAAATATTAGCTTGTTGGATTATTGACCAGCAATCAGCCTGTATGGGTGTAACTACTTTTTAACACCTTGGCAACAGTTTTAAAACAGTTGAGGAAATCTTAGATATTTAAACTAGAATGTCACTCAGTCGAGCGCATACCTCCACCAACGCCCAGCAGTCCGCTTAAATTCAATCAAGCAGCAGCACTCATAGATATCAGTTCCCAAAATGTGCCTCTTTTTCATCAAGATTGATTAATTATTTCCTGGGAAAATGGTGAAAATGTTGAAAAATACTCTCTCACAACATTAAAAAAAGAAAAAGAAAATGTCCTGGATTCACCCCTGATTCTGATCTGCACCAAAGTTTATTGAGTTCTTCCCTAACTCATACCACATCCTTCTACCAAGGTTTGTGGAAATCTGTTGTTATTGTGTAATCTTGCTTACAAACAAGCAAAAAAAACAACCAACCAACAAACAGTCAGGAGCGAAAACATAGGTGTGGCGGATGTAATAAATTTGTGGGTTTGGAATCAGCTCATCTAAAGTTTAAACACTTTTTCATGAGACAGAAATTCACAGAAATCAATCCACTCAAATGTACAAACTTGAGAATAAAAGGAAACATATGGAAGCAGCAGTTCGATAATTCTGAATGGACATTGCCCTGCAGGCAGTTTGTTTCCTGGCCTGTAGTAAAATTAAAAGTGGCAAGATAAATGGCCACATATTGTTTTTTACACCCTTGTCTTTATTTACACATATGGCAGGAAATTAAAGACAGTGAGCGGAGCGAGTATCACTTAGTTCGTTTAACAATCCTGCTCTGAAGCTCCTGGCAAACGGAGACATTGTTAAAAAGCCTCCTGTAATTAGACAAAGCTGTTTGTGTACAACTGCTCAATCTCATTCTCCGGCTCCCTCCCCGATGACAAAGCAATTTGTCTTTCAGCGCGATAATAGCTGATATACAGTTTGGTGTCGTCTGGTGACAGCTCATTGTTTTGCCCGGGGTTAGTTACAGAAGCCGTTTGCGGCTACCGGCTGCGTCTCCCATTCAGGTGCATAAATATCTGAGAGGAGAGAGCTGGTGTTTGGCTGGAGAAGCAGCCGGAGTTAGATCTCAGTGTTTATTTGCTAACAGACTCCCTCTGTGTTCATACGCTGACCCTTTGTGCGGCTCTCTGAGAGGCAGGTGGATTGTGCCTCGGGCCTGCGGGCTACAGTTTGAAAGCAACAACGTGAAACCGGAGAGGTAACGCGACCCCGAGGCAATTAGGCCCACAATGAAGACGTTTTTTCGCATTCGCTTCTTTTGTGTCGCTAAATACTATTTAAGAGCAAATAAAAATGAGGAACCTTCGGTGCTTTGGCAGAGACGCTGAGGAGAATATACGACCACATAGCATAACGGAGAGAGGTACAGATTCTCGTGCCTGAATTATGTCTGTTTGTCGTACGTTTGTCTAACGCATGCCTCGGCTTTGACGTCGTCCTACCCTGCAGGGAGGGGACTTGGACTGGAGGATGCAAAGTTAACGGACTCCATTTTGGGGGGGTTTGTCACCGCAAAGAAGTGGGAAAAAGGTGCAAGGCGGGCTGGAACAGAGAGACCCCCGCAGCTCCTACCCTCCTCCATCTCTCCCTCCTCCCCTTCCGTTGCTATATACCCTTCCCTGAATGGAGTGTGTCTACCGGATCTGCCCAGGATGAAATGTCATATCTTAGACTGATCCTTATCTCTTAATCGCTTCCTTTGTCTCCCATGATTCCCCAGACCCTCCCCGACTTCCCTCCTCGGACACGGCCCTTTGATGTGTCAGCCACAGTTAGGGACGCTGGGGGTGGGATATTTGTGGTGTGTGCATGCATGCATGTGTGTGTGTGTGTGTTCAAAGTGGCTGTCTGGTTCTGCTCTGAGCTAACAAGGGCCTCAGAGGTTATCAAGATTCGACGGTGGAGGGGACCACTGGAATGGGTCGGTGTTGTTGTCTTAGGACGTGTCTCTCGTGGCTTTGCAGACTTATGTGCAAAGAGACGGTGTGTGTGTGTGTGTGGCTGCATGCATGTGTGTGAACGTTCCTGCGTATGCAAGAGTGTGCGTACGTGCTGCAGGGCAGGAGTAATGTGCAACGGTAACGTGTTCCTGTGTCTGTAATTATACGTGTGTGTTTTGCATGACTGTACTCGGGGGGGGTGAAAATTCAGAGCTGCTGACACATCGGTGCTCACAAACTTTCTCTCAGGCAATGAGCAGATGTTCGCACGGTTCACAGACAGTCAAATGTGAAACAAATGTTGGAAATGTCACAGAAAGAGTGTACACAGTGTGAAAAACATCAAAACAGGAACACGGGGCAAATCAAATACCAGGAACCACGTCGCACAACTGAGTCTGGGAAGTTTTGGGAAGTTTCTGTTGCAGGTTATTCAGATCTCATGGGCATAAGTCACAGATATCTACACGGTCCTGAAACCCATTTTCAGGGGAATCACCTTCCTGGCATTGTTGGCCAGGATCATCGACTGTATATAATCATGGACGACATACTAGCTACCAAAAGTGAAGCCAAATACTCTTAATCCCCCCCTGGTGGCTGGCTGCAGTATAGGTCAATAATCCCGCCTGCTCCATTCTATCAGATGGGACATGGGACCAAACTAAAGTCAAAGTATGGTTTCTGTCATTTTAAGTAGTTCTTATCACACTGATGTCTGTTCATGTGTTCATTTATCTTTATTAGGTTTGGTTTTAATTTATTATTTGATGCTTTAAAAATGGGGTGAAATGTCACGGGACTCTATTGCAATTGTTCAAGCGAATGTATCGACCTAAAACTGAGGCTCCACATCCCAATCTCACTGCGCAGACTGTGGCTCTAGATGATGTTTAAAGCCCAAAATGGCGGCACCTGTATCCGGAAAAATTTGGCTTTTCAAAATTTGTTTTAACAATAGGAGGAAGTGGAAACATACCGTCCATCTATGGTCAAGATTCAATTGACAACTAAGCCCTGAACCTTTACCAAGGACATGAGTTAATTTCCACAAAAATGTTCTGCAAAGCCTCTTGGCTAAACAGAGGAAATTCACCTCGAGCAGATTACGTTAAAAAGTCACAAGATAAGCTACTTTCAACACTGAAAGGCCCCTGAAAACATACTGAGACAGGGTCAGTATTATTTTGTGCCATTGCGGTTGTTAGTCTTGAGCTAATGCCACTGCTGCTCCTCCTGTCAGACGCGTTGGCTACGGCTCATTAACTTTCTTCAGTTATTGTGGAGGATATTTTCTTTCACCAAGGGAGCAAGAATTTAAACTTGAGATAAAAAAGACAAAACATTGTTCATCTCTCCAAAGTGAAGAGTGTTGGTTTAACATTTTTTTTTGTCCTCACTGCACTGGTGGAAGTTTTTATATTTATATGCAGCTTTAAATAATCCAACAGAAGACAAGCTAGAATGACCCGTGGTCTGCTCTAAAGCACACAGTACTTCCAGTTGACCTTGTAGTAACTGTTCTCATGAATTTTCCATATTCATTTAAAGTGACCTCTTAAGGCTTTTGGCAGAATGTAATTTAATTAGTATTGAAAGTACAGATATGATTTTAAAGGTCCCGGTTGTGACATTGTAAAGAACATTGTGTAAAAAGGTTACAGGCACAATTTCTTCTTGTTATTATTAGTGTGTGACCATTAAAACCCTGTTTTTAAACAGAATAGCTTTGGCAAACAAACATAATTGTCAACAGAAATGGGCCTGGGATTGCAACAGAACACTGCAATAGGGAGTTTATAGAGTAAAAGACAAGAGGGAACAGAGGCCTTAAGAAAGAGTGATGAGAGGAGATAATTGGAAAAAGACACTTAATAGGACAGAAGGGCAAATACGTTCAGCTTTAATGAAATAAATGAATAACTTGCAACTGAACTTATATCACTTGTAAAATATGCCATTTAATATCCTACTATCCTATATATACACTAGTATCAACCACACGGTTTTGTGTTAAATATATTCTCTGTAAACTTGTGTGTGTGTGTGTGTGTGTGTGTTTGCCTGTGAACATGTGTGTGTGAGATAGCAAGAGAGAAAAAAACAGCGAGAAAAAGAAAAACAGGAAGAGCTTGTTTGAAAAGGATCATATCTTCCAGCACATCTTCACACAGATATACAGTATAGAGTCATATCTTTGAACATGTGATTGTGTGTGAGAGGAAGATGAATGTGTGTTTCCTGACACAGATCATTGTTGTCTCGTTGGCTCATTTTGTCGATCCGACCTCCGGAGGCTCTTTCTTTAGTCCCTGGAGGAATCTCGGGTTGAAGCCAGGGGGTGATGGGGGCACATTGTCTGCACCCTCTGGTGGCAGGATGCAACAGCACAACCTGCCCTTTGTGTGTGTGTGTGTGTGTGTGTGTGTGTGTGTGTGTGTGTGTGTGTGTGTGTGTGTGTGTGTGTGTGTGTGTGTGTGTGTGTGTGTGTGTGTGTGTGTCTATGCGTCAATCTGGAGACAGTAAAACAACTTGCTTCCTCAGGTGGGAGCCCAGCACTGTATATTGGTGTGGGGAGGCCACCCAGCATCACTCGCATATCTACGATAAAAGATCTGGGTTACGAGGGTTAGAGGTTTTTGTTTTGGCCAAAAGCAACACTGCTCATTTTAGTGGACGAGCGGGAGCCCTCAACAGGTCCTGAGCCACCTGGACATAAAGGGCAGTGGTGGGATGGAACAAAGTACATCTACTTGGTTAGTCTACTTGAGTACATTGTACATGTATCTTTACTTAAATAGATTTATTTCCAGATCATTTTCAGGTATCGGCAAACATCTGTACTTTCCACTATTGTTACAATTCATCCTCTTCCATGTTCACGTCAAATGAGGGAATTGGTCTTTTGTCATCTTTTTAGTTGAGAGACCCCTAGCGGCCAAAATTACATATTATACGTTTGTACGTTTTTTGAATTAAGTCAATTTAAGAAAGAAGAGATTCTGTTACATCATTAATATCAGAGAGAAACTGTCACTGAAACAACAAATTCATCAACATGTGGCAAGACCATTATTATTATAATCTCTTATGCAGCCAGACTTTTTCTAATCCAAGATGGATTTTCAAATAATGGAGCAGCACTGTATCCACCACCGGTGAATCTGTGTGTGTATTTGAACATCCAAGCTAGTGCAGAAAGAAAATAAGCCAGTTCTTTCCCCCAGATTTAGGCCTAAGCATGAATAAACCCTGACACTCCCTCCTTTGCGAGTGATTGTCAAGAGGCTGTTTGTTGCTCTTGGCATGAACATACACAACTGTATACATTTAGCTGTGGACGCTGGGGCATTCGAGAGTGAGATCATTAACATATGGCAGCAAAGCCTGCAGCCATGTGCCCTAGGGGACGGCCCGGCTGTGTAAGTGAATACTGATTATATACTTCAGATATTATTACCTCTCCCTGTGTGGAAAAAACTTGTTCACTAAGCATTTCAACCAGAAACTAAGCTGGTGATAGGCAAGCAAACACATCAGGCAACATGCATTTGTATTATTAGGAGTTTTAGGAGAATAAGACCTCAGGCTCTATCCAGTGGACCAACATTTTGTTCTTCGATGTGTACTTGTATTTGGTTTTAACCTTGTGACTCTTATTGATTTCAGACAAGAACTTAAAAAATCTCTGGAAAATTGGGTCCGGACATTTTCCAGAGTTCGTTATTCACATATGAAGAAGACAGCAGGAAATTGTCTGTGTTAAGTTCGGTAAAATGTCAATGGAGCAACTGACTCGGACATTTGCGTTCTCACAAACAGCCCCGCTGGAAAGTTTCAAGAAAATGTCCGGACTGGACCCTGTGGGGACATGGAAGAGAGGAAAAAGGGTGAAACTGCTCAATAAAACATTTTAGCCAAAAATAGGAATGGAAGAGTCACACCAACAGAAGCAGTCATGTTGCCTTGGTAATGGACAAACTCCATGCGGAGGTGGTGTTATATCTAGAAACGAGAGGACTGAGAATGCGTTTCTTCTTATTATCCTGAAAATACCCAGGAAAAGGTAGAAGAAGAACAGCATCCTAATGAAGACCAGGCTATCCCTGAGAATGGTCTGTTCTATTGGACACAACGTTTCCAAGGCACTCGCATTAATTTGTCCTTTATGTTTGGGTACACGCTGCACATGTTGCCTGGGGTTCACACAAGTTCCTGCCACATGTTGGCAGCCTACCATCCGAGATACTTTAATAGTATGTAAGAGAAGTCGGAGAAAACAGATGACGGTTATTGGGCGATGTGGTGAGTTTGCTCTGAAGGGGACAGGTACAACACATGGGGACAGGATAACAAAAGTTGAAAGACAGACCCATGACGAAGGCACTCCGTTTGACTGGTCAACACGTGAGGTGAACGTGTGTGTGTGTACATGTGTATATGTCTGCATGTGTGTTTGTGTGAGGCTCGCGGCCACAGCCGTGCCCGGAAAGGCTTGGAGCACAACCAGTCATTAGGAAGTCAGGCCGTCTGGAGTGCATTATGGGCTGGGTACTGTAACTCTTACAAGCACAGGCTGCTATCAAATCAGGGATGAGTGGAAGAAGGAGGGATTGAGAGACCAAGAGAGAGCGATGGGGGGTAGTGGCGCTGATTATACCTGTGTCCGATAATAGATATAAGTAACTGTGGCAGCTTCATAATAGTTAGACATATGCAGAAGTAAAAATTTTTACAGATTTGCTGAAAACTGTTTGAATATCAGTTGTGGAAAACTGTCCTGTCAAACAAGGTTAAGGGCGTTTCCGTTGATTCGGACTAAACTGGAAGGCCTGAACGTCCGGGCCAAACAAGGTGGGTGTAAACGTGCCCAACAACATGCTCTAAGATTTGCATGTGGACAAGAAAAACAATGGATGGAGAGAAACCCAAGTAAAAGACAAAGGAGAGCTGAGGAGCAGAGCATGGGACTGGATGTGTGGATAGATGTATGGGATGTTGCTTGGACAAAAGGATCATGAGACAGTTTCCAGGGTGAATCAGTGCTGTGCTGACGTACGCAACAGCTGAGGTTTTGACAACAGGTCTCAACAATTTGACAGGTTCTGGCACTTTATGTCAAATTAGTGCTTCCAGTGGTTTTATGTAGCTTTCATCAGATGGACATTATTCAGTCCAGATCATACAAAGAGAGTGAAACTTAAATAAAATGATGTATGGTGTTCCATGCAGGCAAGAGACTCGAGGGCTGAAAGACACGAGGAAGAAAGACCAGAGTTAAACTGACATAAACACAAGTAAATATACGAGGCTTTGTTGAAAGGCACCTGCTGAGCACCTCCAAATTAGATCTAACAGAAGGTCTTGTTGAATGTTGAGCTAGCAGGTCTCAGTGGTTGATAAATTGTTGTGCAAGATGAGCAGTAAATATCTGACCTAGGGTATTTGTTGGCCGTTTTCCTTCTGCAGGGCTGTGGGCAGACACGCTGTAATGCATGATCATAGTGCAGAGTTCTCCAAGTCGGCCATCGCTTGCCACACTTACGCCCAATAGCTGTTTGGTGACAATTTCTAAATCACAGCTTGTCATGTCTTCAACACAATAAAACATGACATATACAAGACTGACTTAATATGATGAACTTAAACAGCTGCTTATTTACACATCCAGCAGTTACAGAGCAATATTATTATTTATTTGGAGTCATGTTTCTAGCCACCTGGTGAATGTTAAGCCAATATTCACTCTTTGAGCTCTATTTTTGGTCTCCACCAACTCCCAAGGCCAATATTTGGCTCTGCGGTGGCTATATACTCCACCGTATTTACCTGCTGGTCTCTAACTCTTATTTGCCTGCTGTTTTGGTGCTGAGCAGCTGGTGTGCAGTGGATTTTCACAGCTTTTGAGAACAGCTGGCTTGCCATGGCCAGAAATGACACTATGAGAGCCAGGAGAATGGACCAAAACAGTAAAGCTGCAGGTCAGACCGATAAACTATGTGCTGAAACTCCATTTTAAAGCTCCGTAAAGCCAAGAGGAGCAGCAAAGTCAAAGTGGTTACTCTCTGCAGGTTCAGACACCTTTAACACACCTCGTCAAAACATAGTATAATTACCACTTTGAAATTCTATTCCTCCGAGGACCTCATCAAACAGCATCTCCGGCATCCAGCACCACACAGAATTGAGTTTTCAGTAAACAGGAACACCTTAAAATAACTGGTATCTTCAGAGTTGATCCCCACCACCACGTTTACGTCAGTAGGAGTCGGAATCTGTCAATGCGTAGATGTATGTAAAGTCTCAAAGGGGAAAGCTAAATGTAAGATAGTGACTCGTATAATAATGCAGACGACACATGGAAACTGTTTTTCTACAAAAATATACGATCATAAAACTTCAGTGGTCGTGTAAAAGTAGGTGAGTAGGCAGAGGAACTCGTTGGGAGGTGCTGTTTCCATGAAGTTCAGAGGAGGCACCGTGGACATGCACCACTGCAGACATGTTTTAAACCCCAGAATGATTCCATATAAAAGACTGTGTCATGCTTATTCATCCAACTCAATAAGTAAACTTCCACACAGCACAGCTGGGAGGTCACAGTTCACACCCATGGCCCTCCCACAAGGCGAACTTTTCCAGGCCAGCATTTGTGTCCTTTAATTCATTGGTCTCTGTCCCCAGTAAAACAAATCTGTAGTGTTGCTTTTTGGGTCTGAAGAAGAAAAAAATAATCATATGAGTCATCGCTGTGCATCATTCAACCACAAAAATACAAGCAGATTTTGTTGCTCGGTGAGTTTGGTGAATAGATCTGCAGAGATTCAAGCCTTTTTCAGAAGTACAGCCAGCTGTCAAATGTTGTTGTAGCTTCTCCGTTCACCGGGAGCTCTCTCGATTTATCTGTTCACTTTTTGCATTTCCACTCTGTAGTTAAAACTTATGAGAGAATCAGAGCTGGGAGCCGCCATTTAAGGCATCGTCTTTGAAATCATAACTTCATCCCCGGTCCTCTGGTTTTTTGATTTAGAGACCGAAGAGGAAAGGAATGGCCTGGCAAGCGTCTGGCCTTCATGTTACAGCAGTCGACATATTGAAACACCTGTTTTGATTTATTGTGTTTGGGTAGTTGGCAGTGGATGGATTCCAGCGCCCAGCTTTTTTACATGCACTGCCAAGAAGACAAGCATGTCCGCATCACACAAGTCTGTCTCTCTCTCTCACAGACACACACACACACACACACACACGCGCTGTACTTTACAAGTTTTACAAATGACTTGGTTGAAAGATCAATCATGAAAGCAGAGTTTCTGGAAGTCTGTGTTAATGCCTTTCGTTTCTGAACCTCCCCCTGCTGAGCACAGGTGCACTGGCACACAGAAGAAGAAACAAGAGCGAACAGCAGAGTCCAACAGAGAAAAGAATAGCAAGAGAGAGAGAGCGGACCATATGTCAGTCTGCCCTGAGATCACCTTTGACACGGTCCCACCTGTTAGCCTGGAGCTGAATCAAGCCCCCATTTCTCTGAACTCCAGTGCATAAAAACTCAGAGAGCAAATTCACTGCGCAGGCTTTTTCGTGCTGTGCCAAAGCTCCTCTCTCAGCCAGCCTGCATCTATCTATCTGGTGTAAAGACTCGAGTTAAAGAGGAGCAAATAGATATGCCATCTGGCAGTTGTCTGGCCTTAGCCGTCTGTGGGACATATGATGGATTCTATCGGGGAAAAGATGCCAAAACACAAAATGGCTGAGGTCAGTAAGTTTAGGAAATCCCAAAAGTGGGAGACGGCTGCAGATTCTTGTTGTTTATATGCTAGAGAAAGTTCCCCTGATGTGGATTTGGATGCTGTACAAGTTGGTATTTCATATTTGACATTCACTTATTTTTCAAGAGGTTTGTGTATTTTTTTGTCTCTTTTGATTGCAGCCCCACCAGCTGGTATCATCTCCGCCCATTCTGGTGGTTCATGGCTATCGTCACGTTGACGCATGTATACGCTCTCCTAATTAGATGTTTTGGGGACCCAGACGACCGTTTGCCAAGGCCAGACAGGGTTCTTCCCTTTTTCCTGTGTGTCACAGTATGACATCACAGTCTGGGTGCCAGGACACCCTATCACTGACATGATCGTGCAGGAGCTGATGTGCTCGGGGAGTGACTGAGCCGACCTCAAGAGTCCTGTTACGGTCCCAGTCCGCCACGCAGACCAGCCTCAGGAGGAAGTCGCTCATGTGCCAAGGAAACGTGGGCTGTGCCACTTCAATCCTGGAATTCTTATCATGTTGACTTTTCAAAAGGGATGCACCACACTGCGGTCGAGTCTGCAGCTGGGATAACAAAGTGATGAATGGGGCGGCTAGTGAGGAAGGGATATGCCCACACACTCACCTCCTCCTCTGCACTCTTTCCCTTCATGCCCTCAGTCAGTCCACACACACACACACACACACACACACACACACACACACACACACACACACACACACACACACACACACACACACACACACACACACACACACACACACACACACACACACACACACACACACACACACACACACACACACACACACACGACTCAAAAACCTGCGGTGGCCATCCAGGTGGAGAAATTTGCGAGCTGTGGGGCTCTGCAGAGCCACTCTCCAGGGCCGTGGCCATAAAACAAAAGCACTTGTAACATGAAAGAATTCCTGCAATTTACAAGAGGAAGTGGAACATCTGAGAGACCATGTTTGAATTCTCAGTGTGCTCTTCTGGGCGAAGTGTCAAAGCCGGGGTGGCTGCTGCTGCTGCTGCCTGATGCTTCCCCTCCATCCCACCACCCTCATGCACTTCTTTCAATGGTAAATGTACTTCCTGTTCCACGTTACACCGCCGCGTCTCAGTGACCAGTGAGACCTCAGTAAAACATGTCCACCCTGAGTGCAGGCACCCACCGCGCGCTGCTCAGGGGCAGCAGAGGGCCTCGCTTTGAACCTGGCAGCTCGGGGGAATATTCCTGCCTTGAAAGGTTTATTTGGTTATCTCTTCAAATGTCCTGAGGTGAAATATACTGTTGAGTAAACTTAGCTGATGCAAACCAGTTGTAGGCATGCAATAGTAAACATATTGTAACCGGCTCATGAAATGGTCGCTGCTTGCATCGGAGTGGTGTGCTGCACACTGTCTGCCTCCACTGTGCAACATCAGAAACAGCAGGTTTTTCTCATAATGCTCAAGAACTTTAGATTGGCTTTTGCCTCCAGGCATGTGGGGTCTGAGCTTTTACAGGTTCTCTGCTTTTTGTGTGTAACAATTCTCCCAAACCCATTGTACCTTTATGACAAGACTTGTTATATAATGCACAATTCCTTAATTTTTATAGAAATAAGGGATTTTTTTTGTATTTCTTCAAGATGTGCAAGGGTGAAACCATTCTTTGCAAAACAGTGTATAATGAGCGGGGATTGAGTGTGTGACCTGCCTGAGTGTGTGTGTATGCAGTTTTCCAGAATTTGGTCTGCATTCATGTGGATAATTATAACTTTATGGAGATTTTTTCCCTCCCTTCCTAACGACCACATCTGCAGCAGAGGCAAATAGTCGAGGAAGGGTGGAGGCCAAACTTTCTGGTTCTCTCTCTTTCTCCTCTCTCTGGATCTTTCTCTTCCTTTTTACATCTGCTCTCCCTCTTTCTCTCTATCTCTCTCTCTCTCTCTCTCTCTCTTCCACTCCTTCCTTCTGTCGCTCATCTTCCACCCAGGCCCGGACCACCTACGTTAGAAGCCTTGGGTGGATCCAGAACCCATTGCTATCAGCACAAGTGTACTCAAACGTCCCATAATGACTTCCACTTAGAGCCAGTCCATAAACACTCTCAGATGCACAGAGACACACTCTCAGAGCTCAGGCTGGTCGGCTGCATGATTTCTCCTCCGCAGAGGCTGCAGTCACTTAGCTAGTTTCCTTAATTCCCGTCTTAATAGGAATCTGTTTGTTTGTTTACGCATTGGTTCAGTGCTGTTTATTTGGCTGCCCGTTTTATGAGATTTAGCTAAGTCTTTTCGAGCCACCCTAGGAGCCGTGCTAACATCATGTGTGTGTGGCAACATTCACGTATTAAACCTGAAGCTTTTTACTGTAACTCGTCGAGTTTTCCGGCAGTGGTTAGACCTGCGGTGAGCTTTACCTCCGTGAAGAGTTTCCCCGTCAGGACGGCTTCATGAGTTTGTACGATCTCCAAAGCTACAAGTCCCACGCCTCTGGACAATGATGTCACGCAATCTTGTGCGATTATGTTGTGCGTTATGTTAAATACCATAAAACTCATGTACACTGCAAGGGTGGAGCTGACATATTCCTTTAACTCATTGAATGACCTCAAGCTAATTTGACTGCAGTGCAACACAGCGATTGGTTGAGTACGACTCTGAAGAGGATGTTGTGTGATTACAAATGTCAGAGTGCTCCGTGTTATTTGTTTGTGTTCTCACTGATGTCACTTTTAATGTGAGCGAACATTAAACTGAGGAATGAATAATAAAACGATGAACACATTCTGACAGTTAAACCATTATGTGACCAGCACTTTAGGGATAATGCACTGCTTGGATCTTACCTTGTAGTTTTAGAGGAGTTTCTACGGGTAAAAATAAGGTTGTACTCACCCATTTAATTACAGAGATCTGTGAATACAATGTCCTACAAGTGGTTAGAAAGGGCAAGAGACACGAGTCATTTTTAATCATTAAGTTTTTATATAAATCTTTCAGGAAGTTAAACAATACTAGATAAAAGTTTCTTGTAAAATTATTATGCAAACTCAGTGCAACAGCCTTAGAAAGAAAAACAATGTTCGGATATCTACTGAAAATATTACGTGTTTTTGTAAATTAGGAGCATTGGATAGTAGATGGTGCCTTGGCCTATAGCTCCTGGCCAATTGGTAACAACTAAAATAGAGTTCTGGGCATCAAAGATTCATTTAACTTCAAAGTTATCGCTTATCTCAGATTTTAACTCAGCAGGGGTAGTATCAGATTAAAATCAGGTCATAGATTAATTTACTAGTTCAATTTTGACCTATTGTACTTGCCGAAGTGCTCTTGTGCAATTAACCACAAGTCAGGTACTCACTTTGCATTTCACCTCGAAATAAAGATTTCAGTTATAGGTACAATAAACCAGAATGTTCTGATTGACAATACTTTTGTCATTAACAACCAATCCTATCAAAAAACCTCTAGTGGCCGGAGGGAGAATGGCAGGTCTGGGAAGAGAATGCCACCAGGAGACAGAGGCCAAGATTATGCATGTCTGTCTATTTGTGTCTGTATACAATATATACAATGTGCATAATTTGTGTTTGATCATGATTATATGCACATGTTCAGGCACAGTGTGCATTAATAACTATTGTAAAATCTAGAACTTACAGTAGATGTTTTTATTCTACAGGGTTAAAGGTTTCAGAACAAATATTTTGTCAGTAGAATCAAGTTACTGTTGGTTTAGGTTTGTAATTTGATTTAAATTCACAATAACAACTATACGGAATATCACCAGATGTATCTACCAGTTAAGCTGACAAAATCTCTGTAGACACTAACTTGGACTTGATCGTGACAGAGGAACGTCAGAAACCTCCAGTGATGCTATCTGACTCGCAACACCTGGAATTTATCAGTGAGATAAACACAAATATTCACACATCGTCCTGCCCAAAAACTGGTAAACACATCACACGCTCCCCGGTGTCAGAGATTAGCCAGACTATCTCCTGCCTGCTCTGACAAGACGAGGGAGATAGGTCTTTGGAAATGACATTTTTGCCAGCAGACTGTAAAGACCTTTACGTGACAACAGAGCATCTCCCGAAGGCTGGAGCAGGCGGGGAGGAGAGAGGAGAGGAGATTGAGATCAGACGTGCAGCTGCTCTGCTCCCATCTTCTATCAGTGTTGACATTTTGTCAAGTGTTTTATATCATGTCCGAATGCGGTTTTGAAAATGTCCCACCGACATTGTGGTTCTGAAGCCGAGCTGTGGAAAACAGATCTGAATGTGTTTCTTTTTTCAGTTGCTCAGGATTTTCAAACCAAACATGAATGGTCCCTGATATTCTGTATAAATGACAAGCATGTGCATGCGCTCATGGTCACGCAAATCCTGTAATGAATCAAGGCATCGAGATAAAAACTTCCAACTGCCTCTTTCATCTGGTTTGTTTAGGGTTTTTCCATCTCGTGTTTATCCCTGCAGCAAAACTATGCATCTTGTTTTGCAATCATCTTTGCTTTTAATCTGTTTGGGACATTGTCTCTCCCTTCTATCAGTACCCAGGTGAGTTATCGCAGCAGCCTGCGCATCCTGCCAAGCGTGGGGTTTCACAGCTCAGGGGCCACTATCTGGACTGGAGCTGAGCAGCTATCTTCACATGTGGGCCAGAGGGCGGACATGTCCACAGCTCGCAAGATCAGACAGCGCTGAGCAACACCACGATGCCCCTCGTCTAAGGCGATGTTGCAAACCTCAGGAGATTACAGATGAGCAGATTGGAGATATGGAACATGTGAGGAAGCAGGCAGGCATCGCTCTGAGGCAGAGGAGGGAGGCAAAACAAAATGAAATCGAGACGTTTTGCTTTGACGTAGAACATATTTGGGTTTTTAACACCTCATGTTTTCAGAGTACTTGAGAAAAGATGATTTTACTTTATGACCTGTTTAAAATTCCAGATCCTGAAAACACCAAACACAAGCAGATAAAATCATTCAACCTATGACATGTTATGTAGAGAATCGCATATAAAACAGCAGGAATGCCTGAGTTTTGTTCTTGTTGTTGGACTCATGTTTCTGGCCACCTGGTGAATGTAAAACCCATATTCACTCTCTTTCAGCTCTATTTTTGGTCTCCACCAACTCCCAAGACAAATATTTGGCTCTGTAGTGCCTAGACACACCAACATATTTACCAGCTGGTCACTAACTCTCATTTGTCTCATTATATATACTTTACAAACATGTTGTCTTTTTCTACATTTTAGTAATATCTTGAGAGGAATTCAAATCTACATCTGCTGAGGAAAATTATGAGATATGTCCGAAAGCTTAAGAAAAAGCAGGTAAGTGGACTTTGTGCTGAGATTTTCCTATTTCAAATGAGTTTCTCCCCAATGGATTGCGTCTCATAAGCCGTTTTCAGACGTGAACTCCAGAATGCATATAGACGTTGGCCTGGACATTTTCCTACTCTTAAGCTCGAGCAGTGTGAAGAGTCAGTTCGCTAAGATCTCGAGACGATTCAGTAACCTGTGTGGTGCAGACGTCAAGTTCTCTCCTTTTTGGAAAGTTTGTTTTCTACTGTTCGCTCATCCCATACTCTGGCTGTGCCTCATGATCATAACACCTGCATGTCTGCCCCACATCCAGTCTGTCTACAAACAGCCTGTTTGGATATCAGTTTCCTTGTACACCCGGTCCAGTCTCAGGTCCCACGGGCTGCGCCGACCCACCGCTCTGCTCTGTTCCACCATTACACTCCCTCAACCAAATCGGACTCTGAGAACCTGCCAGCTGAGCCACAAAACCCATCTGCAAATGTCTTAGAATAAATTGCCTTTAAATCCTTTTCCTGACCCCTGGCTTGTGTTAGCAATTTAGATCCAAACGAAAGAACTGTTACACCATCACTATCTGTTTTCGTGCAATAAATGTGTCACGGATCTGGTATGATATTTACAAAAAAACCTGTCTTCATTTAATAACAGCTTTCAACCGAATTACTATGCAACACTGGCTTGCAGCAGTAGTTTCCCTCTCAGGGTCCTTAGAGGCTGAGTCAATTTCAATTGTGAGTCAATAAGTGTTTGTGACTCACTTTATGGGTCCTTGTTCTCCGTGAGTCACCGGGACAAACCATTACATTTCCCGCAAAGTGACTTTCTCGCTGGGTTTCTTCTTATTTTATGCACCCACTGTTTGGACAGAATAACTCCCCTAATTGACCCCTCTTTCATGTTTGCAGTTAAAGGTTTAGTCTGTGTTGCGTCACTCAGCAGGCGACATGAACTAATGACAATCTCTCTCACTCCTGATGGGGGTGGTGTTCTCCTCAATACAAGTGCTACCCTTTTTAAAAAACAAATCTTATGGGATCCCAAAGCCACAGGTACAAAGTCACAACATTCATTGGATGAGTTCTCCAGGGCCTGTTAGTAAGCCAAGTGAGTAAGTAAACAGTCACTAAGGCCACATCCACACCAAGGTGGATAAATCTGGAAACCTTGTTTCAGAGAGGAAATTATTTCCATCCCATGTTGTCAATGTGTTTTTTTTAAAGGTTCCCTGCCTAAACTCTAGAAATGTACTTATTGAGTTGTCTTTAATTAAAGAACGTATGTTGAATGGGGGCGGCATGGTGGTGCAGGGGGGTTGTCCATAAACCAATGGTTCCATGGTCCCATCCCCAGCTCCCCCAGTCCGTATGCCAAAGCATCCTTGGGCAAAGCTAATACCCCAAATTGCTCCTCACGTTCCAGCAGTGTGTGAATGGGTGAATGTGACTTGCAGTGTGTGAAGCAGTTTGACTGGTCAATAAGTCTAGAATATTGGCGTATAAATATTGCCCATTTACCATGTTCTGGATTTCGAACCAGGGCCTTTGTATGTGGAGTTTGCCCGTGGGTGCGAGATTAAGTGCTAATGGTTGTTTGTCTCTAGATGTCAGAGCTGAGACGGGATGGTGAACTTTCCTGAGTGCATCTCATCCAGTGTCAACTGGGATTAGCTCCAGCCTGCCTGCAACCCTTAAAGGATAAGCATAGATGATGGACGGATGGATGAATATTGGGCACATATTCACCAGTTACATCAGACTTACACATTAGCCATTAAAGATTATTACTTTACGTCACTAATTCAGCAGAAAGTGTATACTGCTTCAGATTACTTGTTACGTTACTTCTGTTACTCAGCTGTCAGCCCTTTTAAATGTGCCTTTAAGCAACTTCAAATTCTCCACACCCACATGTAGCTTCTTTTGTAAACAAAAAACAGAGACAGAAAATTGCGCTTCAACAAGCAGGCACTTAATATGATTTGGGGGATTTACTGATGAAGCTCTCCAGAAGGCCCTACCTCAGAAGCAAGGTCATATGCTCTCCAAGCTCTGAAAAGGGGTTGACTCCTGAGTGAATGTGCAAACTTTGAAGGAGCCATGTTTCTCCTCTTTTGGTAGATCCACTGTCCACGGAACCAAACTGATTCCACCCCTCCATCAAACTCCTGGTAAGAGATGGAACAAGCCGACTCCCAGACGGAGCGTTGTCAGATTAGTACTTATAAATTAATAACTGAATTTCAATTCAACAATGATTCAACTTCATTACTGAAAATAAGTCTTTGTATGCTGTCGAAAACAGTCACTTTGATATGAATTACTGCCAAAACAGAGTGTTATCTACTCACTGACTGATATAACCTTCGTCTGAACAGGCGCCGAACGACACTGTGCATAATCCCCCTTTTTATGAGTTTTAGTAGTTTATATGTTCTCACTCATGTTTTTCAACTGAACAAGTACAAAATAGTAATATGATCACCAAACTGTATCCACTCCAGTGTTTCGGACTAACTCTTTTATTGGGTGTGAAGAGTGGTTGCCTAATGTGGACTGAAGCCCGAAAACAGAGGGGGGAAAACATGAGTTCTCAAAATGTAGTCAGGTTACTGAGGACACGGCCTGAGTCATCCATAGTTGTACCCTCTCACACGCACACACACACACACACACACACACACACACACACACACACACACACACACACACACACACACACACACACACACACACACACACACACACACACACACACACACACACACACACACACACACACACGTAACTCCGTCCCCTTCGTGCACCTCTATCTCCGAGGTGCTGAGAGCAGAGATTTTGGTTCCATCATCGCAGGCGGAGTGGCTGCAGACAGGAAGAACTGGCCCATCTGCTAAAGTAGTTTTGCTGCTGGTGCTGACTAGAGGACGTGAGTTGTTTTCTTTCGGGGCTGTTTTTGTTATTTAATATTAATAACAGCCGGTTTGTCAATTCACCACAGTTCAGTTTTGTGTGTGCTTTATTGATATGATAAATTGGACAGAATATGGGTAAACACACACAGTGGGGTGGACGCAAAATCACGACCACCTGTACAATCTAATGCGATCCACCTCGACTACCCCCTCTGTGAAGCTTGTGATGCTGATACTCTGTCGCTATGGTAACGTTTGAGGCCACCGTCTGCTGTTGTATTAGATTGTGTTACAGGTGAACTTTTACATTATCATCCCTGCGTAGCTACAAAGTCGCCGAAAGTTAAATTGACAACAGCACAATTTGTCGAACTCAAATAAGTGAAGCAGAACGCACGCTACGCTAATGTAAGGAAACTATATTTTAGAGCAGCTACGCGACATACAACAACACCACAATGGACACACACACACACCACACACACACACATACATAGACTTCAAAGGGAGCAGAAATTATAGCCTGCGTACTAACTGGGGCCTGGCATACTCGGCTTGGCTCTCTCCTTGGTTCTCCTTCATCTGAAATAAATACACCCACAAATACAAAACAGGCAAATACGAAAACCGATGAAACACATGTTTTTCTTGCAGTCCGTAGCCATTGTTTTCTTTTCTTCTTTCATATCTGAGGCAAATCTTTGGTGAAATATCGCTATGGCCGTAGAATGCGCAAGCCTTTTTCTCATTAGTGCTGTACACGCTTGTTGCAGTTTTATGTACTGGTGCAGTGCCTGTTCAAAACCTGCCTGTTTGGAATGGGGCTGTTTGTTTGGCCTGTGGTGCAGCCGGTTGCAGCCTTCTTTCTGAAACTGTATGTGACCTGTGGTAATTGAGCCGTGGCGAGTAAAGACCGACAGTGGGACTGAGTCTGCAGAACCCTGAAGCCGCGCCGCCGCCGCTGCACAAAGAGCTGTTCACCTGTTTATTCAAAGTGCAGTGAAGCTCGACTCATTACGCGGAACCGTGAAGAACCCCAGAGAATCACTTGTTGTTGGCGTGAACGCGCTGTTTGTTGCAGTCAACAACGTCACTTATGTTGATGAGTCCCAGCTGCTGTTGCTACTGAGTGCTGGTCCTCTGTTTATTCACATTTTTATTAATATTGAACATATTTCATGTCCAAATCGCACTTAATTCGACACTGCACTTCATTGGGCTCTTAAAAATAGTGTGAAGGTGATAAGACGAACGGTTCTCTTGAGATATGCATTCCACGTAGACACAGACAAAAGATTTCTGGAGTTATTAGATAGATAATTTCAGATTATGCTCACAATGTTGTGCTGGGATAAGATACCCACATGTGCAGATGAGAAGATGTTCCTTCCGTCACGCTCTTTTCCCCTCAACATGCACATTGCCATTCTTGCATGCAGGCGACCAGATAACAGCCTGTGAGAGTTCAAAGTGTTAACGGCTACACACAAACCGTCACTATCTCGTTTTGGTTCTTAAATTTTGATGGAGTGATTGTTTCACTTTGGGCAAATGTGGGAATCATATTTCTAAGGATCGTCACAATAGGATTTCTCCCTGGAGGCGAAGTTAAACAAAACCATTCCAGGGATTCCTGGGCTCTGAGTATTATCTGCTGCTTGGACCACCGTCCATGAGAGGAAAGGAAAGGAGGCGACCTTCAATCTTTTAAAGATGGGGTCTGAACATCTAAGCAGTTGGAGCTGCACAAAATGTGTTTGACGTGTCAAGCAACAACCCTTAACAAGTTAGGGAACGGTATGTTTTTTAGTGCTGTGGGTTTATAAAGTACATCTGCTTTCTTTGTTTTTTTTATAAAGAGAAATGTTCTCTCTCTCATCTTTTTCTTCCGCTATAAATCAGAGACCACAATGGCACGATGAATAAAAGTCAGGGACAAGCACAGCTCTGTTGTACATCTCACTAGCGAGAGCAACGTCTGTGTTTATGCTCTCATACACGGATGAATCCTTGTCTGTCTGTCTGTCAGCCTCAGCTGTCCGTCATTTGAGGTCGTCTTTATCGTCAGGAAGAGGATTAGCATGTCCTTGTTAGAATAAATGATTAAATCCACCCTCAAATGTTTTGGGGAAATTGCAGTGGATATCATCAATTTACTCTTTCCCATTCCTTCTCTCTAACTTTGAAGCGTTTTCCCATGCACTGCCTGATTGGTATTAAAACTGTGGAAAGATTGGGTAAGCTATTACGCTGGCAGTTCCCCTCTTCCCCCCCTCTCTCTCTCACTCACACACACACCATGCTGTTTTCAGTATAGTTTGTCTTACAACTATTTTCAATAACTAAGTCTATTCCACACACACACACACACACACACACACACACACACACACACACACACACACACACACACACACACACACACACACACACACACACACACACACACACACACACACACACACACACACACACACAGAGAGCCAGCTGGATGAGGCCCACCCTGCAGCCTGATCTAGTTAGCGGTGCAGAGCGCGGCCACACCTCAGAAGAAACGAAGGAAAAGATGGGGACAGAGAGAGAGAGCAGTGCTCTGGGATCGACCCCTCGTCTCTCTCACGTTATCTTGAGACTTGGACCCGGCTGCTCTGTGGTCCAGAGTGACGGCGGTTATTCATTTTGCCGCGTGTGTGGGCACAAACACACGTTCCCTAGGATGCATCTGCACAGAGGTTGCCGCTTGATCAAATGAGGTCTTAATCTGTCAACATTATAACAGCGAACGTCTTGTTTACAAAAAAAACGTGTTTTTCATAAAAGTCCCCAAATAAGCCGTTATCAATTGTAAGTGATTAAAAAGGTTGTCTTTGCTTTCCCAAACACTTCTGGCGCTCCTACCAGCAGAACAACAGTGTTTGTATGTTGTGCAAAACAGTTTATACGAGAGGTACACAGACGATCAGTCTTTTCTGATCCACCACTCCCATGATTATGGTTTGATTAGTTTGAGGCAACTAAAACTACTCGGGTGAAATTACTGGAAAATTGTGCACATGATTAAAAGAAACAAACATTTCTTGTTGGTAAGAAATGGGATGTGAACCGTGGTCGTCAGTGTCAAAGTCGAACCCTTGTTTTCGTAAACATAACACGCATTGTTGGTATTGTAATGCATGTCAAAACAAAAGGACTTTTCATGCAAGGCCACACAACGTTGGAATCTTGAAGTGTCATTCTCTGTCGGACTGTTAACACGCCTCAACGCTCGAGCAGCTCTTTTAGATCAGATCCTCACATGCCCCCACTGACGCACACTTGTTGTGGCAATTAAGAGCAAAGTTAACTCTGGTCTTTCTGCGAGTTCACTCACAACACGTTCAAGTACGTGATGCAAAACAGAGACAAGAAAATGTTAGTGTGTTATAACAGTGTATGTTGTAGTAATATAGGCTACAGGTCATGTTGTGTCATTACAATGTGGGTTTTATTTTCATATTTCCTGTTATAGACTTTATATAAAGATTAACGCCATGACAGCTCCCCTGGTGGCTGGCTGTGTTATAGATCATAAACCCTGCCTCCTCCGTGTTGGGGATTGGACATGGATCAAGCCAGAAATGTCAACATACACTTCAAATAAATGTTTCTCAAATATGGTTTCTGTCATTTTAGGTAGTTCTTATTTGATTCTATAGAAACTTCATGATTGAGAGTGGAGAGTGACTCATGATTGGTGGTTTGTGTGGGAGCCCATCCTCTGATCACAAGTAATTAGCCCACGATGGAAGCGTTCATAAGTGGGATATTTTGACTTAATTTCTAGAAAGTGGAGATGTGTCCTTCATCTTTAAACAGTCTATACTGTTTGAATTTCTCTAACAAACACTAGATGATCATATGGGTTGTGGACGAACCAACAGTTTAGCCTTATTAGCTAACCGAGGGATGTTACGTGTGATGATCTGCATCTGAAAACCTTAGCCACAGGGGTACCCCAGGTCTCAGCAATTACTTTACAGAGTGCAGTTTTATCATTATCAATATGACCAGTGGTCCTAGTTATGAAAATAAAACCCAAGTATTAAATAAAACTTGTTTTTATACCATTGTTACCACATTACTGCCTTTGCGTCTAAAAGAGCGTATTTTTCATCGGTATCACAAGAGGACTCTTATAAGAAAAAAAGCATAACATGAGCACAAGCATAACAACATTCTCGTGTTTTTCTGGAGAGGACGTCTCAAGGCACATGTGTAACTACAATTTACAGAAATCTGATTTAGATTAGGCTGCACTAATGCATGCAGGTTACAGTGGAACGGAGCAGAGCAACATATTGCCTGAGAGGGGGTAGAGAGTAATGGAGTGTGTGTGCGTGTGTGTGTGTGTTAGTGTGTGTGTTAGTGTGTAGGGGGGTGGGCTGGGGCTGAGCTCACAGCTGGGAGAATGGTGTGCTAACCCTGCCAAAGCCTCAGCACATGACTCCCACCACTTGTCAAAATCACCATGTGTGCAATAATGTGATTACAGTCTGGTTACTATTATGATTTAAAACAACAGCTTGAGCGGAATAGAAGAAACGCACTGCCCCGCAGAATGTGTGTGTGTTTGTGTGTGTGTGTTGGAGGGTAAGAAAAGGGCTGGAGGGGTATGGGTAACAGGAGTAGGGAGGGAGCATGTTGGACTTGTGCCCCGGTACCCTCCCTTCGTTCTCCCATCTTTGCCCTGCAGGGGGACACTGGGTGGGGGTTTCAGGGTGACTGTCTGGGTCTTGTCATGGATTTACAAGTTGGGGGAACACTTTATGTCATTTTCTCCCCCCTCTGTAGCCCCTTACACCATCCACAGCCTCCCCCTTCCTTTCATTCCAGGTTACACAATCACTGCGCTGCACACAAGGGGTTGTCATCACAGGTGCAGCCGAGATTGGCCAGGATAAAGGAACGCTTCCAGCTCAAGATGTTTTTCCCCTCTCTTTTCTTTTTTCCTCAACCAGCTCCGTCCCTCTCCTTTCTTGTTTCCCCTTTTCGTCTCGTATCCTCTAATTCCTTGTTTTCCTTATGTATGTTGCACATTTTTCACGTATGTTTCCTCTATACTAACCCATTTATTTCTATATTCTGCATATCTTCTTGTTGTCTGGAAAAATCTGGCTTTGTTTTTTTTTAAAAGAGAAAAACAGGTCACCCTTCCCTGCCACCACAAAGGGTTTGTCCATTGCCTTGATCAAAACAGGACTCTGTCCCCTTCAACTGCCCAAACTCTGCCAAAACTATCACTCACAGCCTCTCGATGATGCCTGCCCTTTGGCTCACTCTCGAGCAACAGTCATGCAGTCGGCAACGCAAAGGTGTGAGATCACCAATTTGCCAAAATTGTGAATATGTGTCTGTTTGTAATTACGCAGGAAGGTTTTCAGCTCCTCGGCCACAGAGAATGGTGAGCCTCCTTTCTGGTGGTACAGCCTTGGCCGCGGGGCCAAATGGAAAAGAGAGAGGGAGGGATGAAGGAAGGGAGGCAGAGAGGGAGGAGTGTAAACTGTAACCAGGCAGCGCAGCATGTTAGAAGCTGGACCCGGTCCACACAATGCCGGCTGGGCATGAAGGCAGCTCTAACGATTCCCTCCTGGGCATCTGGAAGTGGGAGAGAGAGAATGAGCGAGGCCCACAATGCCACCCATCTCGGAGCTCAGCTAAGGAAAACAAATGCCAGCGGTCACAGAGAGGGGATTTCCGGTTAGAGTCACCTAATACCTCCCTGGAATCTCAGAGCTTTGGAATCCAGAGTTGTGGAAGAGCTCTGGTTGGTATAAGCCACACAGCAGCCATGTAATTCTACTTTTAAGTTTCATCTCTCCTTATTAAACTCTGCCAGCTTAGCCTCAGACTCCAACTCTCCCTCTCTCTGCCAGCTTAGCTTAGATGAAGGAAATAACAGTGGATTTCACTGACAATAAAAAGATCAAGTGAGTTATCCAGTTTAACAAATCAGCAAAATCCCAAAGCATATGACTTCCGCACTTCCTCATTTTAATTCATACTTTTCCCATGTTTGATCCTCATTTGTAGCAAGTTTTAGCTTTTTTTTTTCTACTACAGGCCGGATGCAAGAATTTAGAGCAAGCGCTTGGCACAGCCTCGGGTCGTCAGACTGAGACATGGTGTGAAGCATGTACGGTGCAGAATCTCACGCTACATACAAACTACTGCATTTTCGTTTTTAAAATGGCCTTTTTTTTGTTGCAGAAAGAGCGAGGCTAGCTAAAGACAACAGGGTCAGCAATCCTAGTAATTGATTCGCAAGTGGCTGTGAGTGTCTCCGTCATTGTTTCCCAACATCTCCAGACTGAAATGCAGCCCTGGAGTTTTCAAATTAAAACAGCGCCAGCAGCGAGTCTAAACTTTTCCAGTTTAGCAGCTCTAAAACTCTGGAGTACTGTGGACAGCAGACGTTTCCGTAGCAAAGTTGATGCGTTATTAAACAAAGACGTAGTCGTGTGGATGTAGCTGTAAATTAAAACAAGCCTTGCAGCTAAGGCCATATTGCGTTAGTGGGGTGGATGTAGCCTAAGACTGGGACATGGTGTGAAGGTGCAGACACTCAACCCCAGTCTGTGCATGTGCTTGATGTGTGAGAGACCTGAGTTACCCAGTCACCACTCATAAGCAGGATAGTTTAATAACCCTGGTAGCGAGGACCCTCAACCTAGGCCTTGCCTTAATTCTTTCACCAAGTCTTTTTTTTTTAACAACAGATGTTGCTAGACAGAACAAAAAAAACCAGACTCCTCATAGAAATAGTTTCAAATACTCCCTGTTGGCTTTTTAGGGAGAGAACCAATTGTGAGGCATGTGTAAGGTCGTGTGTGCTGTGGGGTTTTGGTCCAATTGGTTTTATGGCCTCTTTCGTGTCTTGTGATGAAACATCTGTGCACATTCGCGGACAGACTACAGTTGAGAGCACCGGGTGCATATATGTCTCGCGTGTACTTGGTGCGGCCCAGGCTGTTTACAGTCTGTGCTTTCACCAGAATAGTACATGTCCTGTGAGCACTCCGGCCTCTCCAGTTTAGCGCTTTAGTCAGGGGCTTATGTGCTCCGGGGACCCTGTGATGAGGCAGCTGTCTAAGAGAAGTGTTTGTACATTTATGAAAACATGTGCACGTACGAGCAGCCGCCTCGGTGTTGCTCGTAGCACCACGTGACCCTTCACCCCGATGCTGCGGCACGGTGTGAACGAGCGAGGTCACCATACGCCGCGGCCTGATGGGAGTTTAGGCATCTGTCTGGGCCGTGATGAATAGCAGGCACCTGCAGAACGCACGGAAACCAGTGAGATTGAGAGATGGAAAGGAGGAAAGAGAGAGAGTGTGCGGCTCTGAAATTGGCAACAAGAGACCTCACCTGCTACAAGGCAGAGCAATAAAAAACAGCCTCCCTGCTAAAACCCCCCCTGCCTCCATTAGAGCTCCAGACCCACCTCATACACCCCCCCGAACCACCACTATCATACACACAGACACATGCAAACACGCGCTCACACACGTATGCTAGCTCAGCCCGCTGTATTTGAGATGTTTGTCTTGCTAATGTGCAGCACCACAGGGAGAATCAGACTTAATGCAAGAGACCACAAACTCTGCGCTCTGTGGTCTTAATAAGGACTAACCACTTGCCGAGCTTGGCCAGAGCTGGATCGAGAGTCTGAGGGGAGAAAACCAGAGAGAGAGAGAGAGGGTGAGGGAGAAAGAGAGAGTGTGAATGAGTGATGATGAAGAGAGAGCGAGAGAGTGAGGGGATGGAGGAGGAGAGAGTACGAGAGAGTAAGGTCAGGGATTGTTTTACAAACAGAATTCCTTTAATTAATCACCCTGTTTGAACAGCTGGCCTACTCGAGACAGGTCGTAACGGGATCCCTACATGGAAGTGCGGATTACAGACGCGGATTCGGCAGAAAAATATTAGCTGTCAAACGCTGCAGCCAAGAGGTGCAGAAGAAGGCCCCTGTTTCCTGGTGGTGAGAGAGCCACAGACGAGGGGGGTTGCTCAACATGGCTCCCCGAGGACTGAAGCCGCACCAGACAACGTAGAGGCCTGCGGAGGAGGGGGTGCACCTCGGGCCAGGGGGCAGCCCCCAAGGCCAGCGGCCGTCTCCCAGGACCGAGCCCGGTGCAGCAGTCGGGGAAGGGGGTTCAGATTTAGGGTCAGGCTCTGATATGGGACTGGAAACTTGGAGACCCCCGTGTTCGCATTTATGTACAGGCTGCACATAAACAAGCGATAGCAGCTGTCAGGAGAGTATGCAGCGTCCTAGTGGTACATGTTTATTATCGATGTCCCTGCAGAGGGATTGACATCATGGTTAAGAATGTGGCTGCGGAATAGTTGGCTACCTGCTCTTTGTAAATAAATACATTTTGTATGTAGGTCAGATTGCAGACAGGTCGTTGGCATTTTGAGGGGAGGCTGGGAATTACATTTATTCACAAATATTCCTCAGTGGAAGTTTTTCATGACAGGAGTTTTCTGTGAGATCTTTGGTTTCAGTTACTCCGGCGTCTATTCGAGCAACAATTCAGTCGGAAAGTAATCACACAGAGTTTTGTTTGCATATTGATATATTTACCTCCGCCAATGAGATTGTGTTTTTATATTTGTTAGTTTTTTGGTTTGTTAGCAGGATTATGCAAAAACTAGTCGACTAGTAGGATTACCAGGAAACTCGGTGGATCAGGGGGCGGATCAAGGGATTTTCTACTTTCTTTATCATTGCGAGATGACAGGTATTTTGTCTATTATTGCTAGTGGGACAGATTTGATCCAAGGAAAGCCATTTGTAATTTATCCGAGGACATAGACATGTTCCAGTTGGTTTGCAGAATGCCTGTTTTGCCACGCCCCCGCTAACTGCAGCACTGGTTGCCTGTTTATTCACATTTTATTTATATTGAATGTATCACGTGTCCAAATCGCACCAAACTCTGCACTTGCTCAGGCCGTTAACAATACACATGCCAAGTTTAAAGCCAATAAGATGAACAGTTTGCGAGATATGCATTTCACATACAGACAGACGATGTTTGTAGATATAACATGAAAAATACAAATACTTATAAGAAATTCTGTGTATTGCGCAGTACTGTATAAGCATAATAAAGAACGTACCCTGAGAATTCCGAAAATAATTTTATCTCTTTCCATCTCCTCTTTCATATGTTGTAAGAAAATGAGCTGTCACCAATTCTCCTGCCTCCTCTCTTTCTTTCTTTTTTCCAACTTCCCACTCTCCTCCTGTCTTTGTCTCAATATCTCATTCTGTCCAGTCAGTGCGGGAGGAGAGAAAAAGGGAGTAATGTTGGCTCAGGTGCTTGATTGTCAGAACACTCACTTACACTGTATTTACATGTAGGGTTGGGGAGGAAACAAATGTTCGCCCGACCACACACACGCACTCGGCACAGCACAACACAGCATACACACATAACCAAGATGTATCACTCTAATTGTGTAAACAGCAATATTACTTTCAGACCTTCCATCCCGCCTCCACTCCCCTCTCTCTCTCTCTCATGGCGATGATGTAATTACCAAGGCACTTAATTAGTCATTGAGAGAGTTGGAAGAGGACGCAGCTCCAAAATGAGATTTACCACTCTGTGAGGCTGAACCACAATTCTATCTGCTCTCATTTAATGAATGCTAATGACAACCACGATTATTTTCACAAAACAAAGCTGGGGCTGTTTTTAAAATACAACATATGACTGTAAGGCAGGTCAGATGTATACGGCCGAAACTAGAAACCTTCCTGGACAGTGCGTATCAGAAAAAAAAAAAAAAAGAGCTTCTTTTGAACATCTGTTGGACTCTCCTTTGAGAGCCCCATAAAATTTCACCTCAGAGTTTAGTGGTTATTTTCTGGGTCGCTCTGTGTGTCCCTATAGGGAGGCAGCAGCTTGTTCAGTGAACCGTGTTCAGTTCAAAGCGCAGAGAGGAGTTCGAGGAGTGTTGAGGACGATGATGTATAGCAGACTGGACCACCAGGGTCAGGGCTTTGGTGTACCCCTTCTCTCTCTCTGTGTGTGTGTGTGTGTGTGTGTGTGTGTGAGCAGTATAACAGCAGTATTAACTCACAAAACTGACACATACGCACACACACATACATGCAGAGGTAGTGGGAATTAGGGGGATTGTATTTAACAATTTTGTACAACAATTTCTGTAACTTTTCAAAATTGACAACCTGACATTCATGCAAAATTACATTGATGTATCAGTTCAGAATTTATCACTCAAGTGTTTTGTTTTTTAGTGTAAGCAGAAACGCCTTGACTGTCCAAAAGTCTGTAAGTTAGTTAATCAGTTATAATGCCTCTCTATATAGCCGCTTTCATACAAGCACTGAAGTCTGTACATTCTCATGAAAATCTTCAAGGGGCTGTATGTGAGAAGGCAAATGTCTGAGTCAGTTGCTACGAACGTTTCCCTGAACTTTTCCTGCCAGGCCTCGAGTCAAATATCCAGAATATATCGGAGTGAGCCAATGAGAATACGGCAGGAAAATGTCCAGAAGATTCACCACGAGCGAGTGGGCGGGTTGATGTTTCTAACACACGAGAAAAACTAAAAGAATCCAAATATCTCAGGATGAAAAGAAGGAGCCATGCACGAAGAAGATGCATGAAGATGTGAAATTGGCAAGACAACGATATTCGATAGCTCTCGTCAGAACGCTCCAGAGATTTTCCTGTTGTTGTGAACGTGTCTGACCCGAACAATGTTCTGCTGAGATCTTCTTCTGTGAAAGGTAAACGCCAGAAAATGTCTGGACCCAATTTCCGGAGTTGACGTTTCATAATGGCTTATGACACCAGGCTTCACCTTTAAATGACATATTTGTCATCTAACATAATTGATCAACATATAATATAAACTATTTTGTTTATCTTAATTTTTTTTTCGTGGCCCCTAGTTTGTGACCCAGACTTCCTGTTAAATTGTTCATATCTCAAACATAACTCTAGTGACACCAGGGTGAATTCTTCAGACTTGGAAATCCCCACCACAGCCACACTTGATATTATTCACCTGTTTTCACTGGCTGAGTTACACAAGTTAAATAAAATTCATGTGTAAAATGTGGTTGAGCGCTTTTTTCAGGAAGCTGTTCTTCAACTTGACCAAAACAGAAACTGGGTGTCATGTGAAACTTTGTCTACACTCACTGTGGCTTTGTTTATTTATTTACACTATACACCAGCGGGGGTGCATTAAGAGACTACGGTAATACCCGAGATAAAAGCAGTGACCAAAAACTGAGAGCAGAACAACAACACTGAGTGAAGAAAGATTTTAGGATATGAGGTCTGTCTAGTAAAATCAAACCAGGATACGAGGCTTGAATATATCATGAGGCGTTTGCACGAAGACGCACCACAAGAGGAATGGAGAAGCTTCTCTGCGGAGTTCAAAACCACTGCAGCATTTCAACTTTTCCTCCAAATGGTGTCTGTAAACAACCATTTCAGGGAACGTCAACCTTGAGAACATCACTCTCCAATTCCCAGGATGCTTTCATGAGACGTGGTCCTTTTGTTGTGCCGAGTCGTGTGTGTGCATGCTCTTGTGTGTTGTGACCACGCATGTTATTGCCTTATTTTTGAGTGCCACTGCAGCAGGAACTGTTTTTCCCCATATGAGAAAGTGGCAGGTCATGCGTGCACATCTGTGAGCGACCGCTACGTATGTTTTTGTGTTCTCTATTGCTCTGGCTGAAGTTTCACGGGTTTCGCTTCCATTACTCAAAGAATATGTGTTGAATGCATTTGTGTCTCTCTAAATCCCCCCCACACACTTTTCTTTCTTTCTTCTTTTAAGCGGTTGTGTGTGTGTGTCTGCTCTTAATGAACACAGCCACGGGATAAACAGCTGCACGATAAAACAATTACGGTCGGGGCACATATGTGATGCATAGGGCAGAGAGCGAGGCAAGAGATGGAGAGCGGAGAGAGGCCGAGAGAAAAGACACAACGAGAGATGACAAAAAGCGAGTGAAAAAGCGTTGGAGAGGAAGCAGGGTACATGAAGGAAAGACGCAGATCACTACAGTGGCTCGTCTGAGAGACTCGAGGCGCTCCCACGTCCCTCCGCTCTCTCCTTTGGACGACCCTGCTCCCCTCTGTCTGCGTTGGGAGAAAGGAAACGGACGAAGGATTTACTGTTGGGTCCTGACTTGTACACATTCCTGGTGTTGTTTTTCTCCCCTCGGCCCCTCGGCCATACCAAAGGCCTCTAAAACAACAGGCTGTCAGGTTGTGACAGCTGGCTTCAAACAGCTCCTACAGCAGCCCTGCACCCAGGTTCCCAGCCTCACCATGAAGCTGTGTGTGTGTTTGTATCTGTGTGTGCGTGCGGATGGTTCTATATATATATATATAAATGTGTGTGTGTGTGTGTGTGTGTGTGTGTGAGGGTGGCTGAGAGGTTGTTTGGTCTGTACATGTGGATGTATGGGTGCTTGTATCGGTGTCTGTGTGTATCTATCACTTTGAGATAAGTAGGACTTCAGTCGCTGAGACTTAACATTTAAACCCTTTGGTGTGTGTGTGTGCATGTGAGGATGTGACACACACACACACACACACACACACACACACACACACACACACACACACACACACACACACACACACACACACACACACACACACACACACACACACACACACACACACACACACACACACACACACACACACACACACCCATCCTTATTCCCAGCAATGAGCACAGGTGGCAGAGTGCCTTTGAAGCACTGCGAGCCTTCTTATAATTCCCCTGGCCATCCAGGTGTGTGTGGGCTGGCCCCGTCTGTCTCAGCGAGAGAAGGCCCTTTTTGTCTGAGCTTTGTCAACCAGGAGAACACCGCTGATCCCCGTGACCCCCCCCCAACCCCCCCACCTCCCCTCCTTAGAGTGCTACCACACCTCCGAGATACTCCCCGGCCTCAGATGTGGGAGCTGCGAGAAACCAAAGCTGTGTGGCGAGCGGAGGGGTAGCGGCGGAGGAGGAGGGCGATGCAGTATAGGTGCAGCAGTTGTGGGTGGGGATGAAGGGCTCCTGAAGGTGAGCGGGAGCAGCCCCCTCTTAGCACTAATGGGATAATTGTTTGCGCTCCGCAGGTGCTCGGCGTCCAAATGAGGTCACAGCTCAAGTGTGGCTCTTCAGAAATGGAGGAAGGTTGGAATTTGTATTTTTGTCTGTGCTCTGTCAAACAAACACACATGCAACCATGCACACGTCAATGAAGGTTGGTAATGTTTAACTAGATGCAAACTAAATGCAGTCTGAACAACGTGTCATAGCCGATGTATGACATTGAAATGAATTACATGTACTGCCACACGCTACATCCATACCAAGATGTTTTCATTTTACAGCGGCGTTTTAAACAAAATCCCCGCCCATGATAACACACCTGAAAATGCATATCATGTGAGCATTCATGTACATTGGGCATGTGTGTGCAGGTGTAAACAGGAAGCAGATTGTCTACTCTGCAGTCTGTTGCTTAGTCACAGAAAATACCAGGAAAGAGCAACAACAATGGTGGAGAGTAAGACCTGGGATTCTTTTCTTGGGCCGACAATGAGGTGGAAATGTTTCTGAAAATAAGTGTTGACAATGGTTTGCTGGTAGTCAAGTTGTGACTATTAAGAACCAATCAGGGAGCTCCGAAAGGAATGTGGACGGCATAAATGTGGCAAATGTGAAGCGTTTTTAAAAAATACACTCATTTGTTTAAAAAGGTTTCAAATTCAACTTGTTTGAACTTGTTTTTTGGCCAAAATTGTTTTTTAAAACTTCCAGGAAAAATAAAATCCAAAAAACCTGGGGGAAATGGATTTAACTGGGTTTTTACATGTGAACAAATGCACAACAAAGACAAAGAAAGTTGTATTGTTTGATGAAAGTGAAGTTCGCCGTGTGAACAGTTAGTGGGAACATCTGTACAAGTGCTCTCACTTACTAGTTATGGGATTGAGTTGCCTATTAATTAAAACAGTTTTGAAGTCACCTTCAAATCTGAATTTGAAGGTGTTAAGGGAATGAAAAGGAGGAAGTAGCACAAACGTTGAGTTTTTTTAATCTCAGTCAGACATGAAGGGTTTTGGATTATAAGGCATCAGAGCCACTGGCTAAACTTTAGCAGCAATGAGGAATAAAAATGTCAAGTGTTTGTTTGCAGCGCTTCCTTTTAGAAGTAAACAAAACCTGCTTCTTCACTGACCTCTTGAAGCCTAATGGAACAAATGCACGGTGAAAATTTCGTATTCACTACATTAAACAAGAGGATGGCCACCAGCAGCATGAAGTGGCAAAACATAGTGTATGTACGAGCCACACAGATGCACAAATACACTCACTGAAAGATGAACACACAGCAAGATAAGCCCCTCCACTACTGTCACTGTTCTTTTGTTAGTCTCATGCAGGTATTTTCCTTATGATATTTCCTGTGCTTTTGAATCACTGATTGTGTCCGTCCTCCACTGAAAGCTGCTTGAAATCCCCCTTTTTATTCCATCTGTGGGTATTTACAGTCACGTCACGTTTTTTACTCAACAACAAGCTGCAACAACTGAAAGGTTTTCACAGTAATTGCGAGAAAGTGTGTTGTTTCTCTGAAGAAGTTGGATGGTTTTCTCCGCTAATTTTGCTTAAAATTATAAAAATAATACAATCAAAATACTAATCAGATTTTCTTCAGTAGAAGTTGGTTCCAAAGAAAACCGATGTGTCACTGGGAAGTCTGTGGATTTTTCAGTAACAGGAATATTGTCATTGGAACAAAATGCATTTTGGAGATGAATCGAATGGATGGAGAACAGGTGAACTTGGACCAAAGTGCAGTACAATAAATAAAAACAAAGAGAAATTCAATCAAATAAGATATAATAAAAACATTGCATATTCTATGGTCAAGAATAAACTGCCAAGTTCTTAAAAGTGCTCAGAACAATGGATATCTTTAACATATACAATACCATCATAACTAAGTATAGCACACTCACTCACTCAATTTTAGATTCAGGATGCTGTTATACACACCGTATACTTGATACACTGTTTTGCATGGGAGGGGAATTGGTGAGAGCCACAAAAACGCATGAATCAGGATGTGTCTTCTCTTATAACTTCAGGTGCATGACTCCGAAGTGGCTCATTTAGAAGCTATACTGTTAGAGTGAGCTTTAACTCCCATGCATTAGTCTTAAATCAACTATAGCACTTATTTCAACCATAAATCATCATATCGCATGAAATTACCCAACTTTTAAACAGGAACAAATGTCAAAACACAGGGATTCAATGCAACGAATGGAACCGGTTTATTTATCCCAATGTGAGATATAATTGGAATACTAATACCCAGGATTTTACCTCAGAGTTTAAGGCACCATAACGTTACCGACTGAATGAAGACGCTCTCTGTCCAGGTGCAAGTTGACTTTAATTGCACTAAACACATCAGAAACGCGAAGTTTTAACGACTGTCCCGCTTTATATTTGAGATTAAACGTCCACCGTGAATGATTGCAGCCGACAGTCATTAAGTAAACAATGTTACGAAAGTGGTTATAAAATAAAGTCATCATCAATACAAACTATGCAGCCTGTTCATTTACAAAGAATGGTTTCAACCAGCTGTTAAACCCAGTATTTTCCCCATACAACAGCTTACATAAGAACACTGCAGATATACAATCATGTCAGTCATGTTACTGCCAGTTCCTACCACTAGCATGCTAACTGCTTTACGACCCAGTTTATTTACGTAAAAGGATTACAGCTGACAGTCACTCAAGATACGCTACCCGCTACTACCATCTACTGGCGGGAATAAGTATTGCCCTGCAGGTGCAGAAGGTGACAGCAGGTGAGCGTTCTCCTGTTCAACAGTGACACAAGCATGACATAATAATAGTGGTGGGGGACCACAAAAATACGGTAATAACAAAAAGTAATAAACAAGAACTTTGCAACGGCATTAAAATGCCCAGGGTGCTACAATAAGGTCGGTGCGCATGTAGGAGCCCATTTTGAAACCTCAAACAAATATATCATTACTCACCGGTGCTTGAAAAAGACAGGACGCTCTGTTCAGCGGTGAAGAGAAACCTGTCCTGAGGCTCGTTCCTTGGCCAGAAAGCAGGCCTCGCCGTCAGCTACAAGTCCTGGGATATGTACCCGTGACTTGAGCTGTATCTCAGCTCAGGGGCTGGAGACTTTGGAGGACGCAGTCTACACGGCCCATGAATGAGGCGGTCTTTGTGGGCCGCATGGATGGAGACAGTATATGGTCAACTGAAGATTTCCGTGATCGGCTTCACCAGCTCGTACCACCCTTATTGCTGTTGGCTAAACGATGAGAAAGTTGTTAGTTTGATATTCGTGTGAGTTGCAGCACAATACCTGCCAGAGCCATATTGCCATTAAAGGTGCGTCACTGAAGCGCAATGAATCCTGGGATACATTCATCCAGGATGTATCCACATGTTGGGAGCCTTCTTTTCTCAGGGATCGAAGGATGCATTTGCCGCCCACCTTTTAAGGAGCTTTCGAAATGGGACAGACCGGACACAGCGCAGTGACGTAATCAGTCTTCAAATGCAGCCTCATAAGTAAACAGCTGCTGAATTGAGACACAGCTTTTGCTCCAGTAGGACCAGGACCAGGACCAGAGGTGAGCTAGCAGACAACAGCCATGACAGTCCACATGTGGTTATGGGGTTTGTTCTAATTTAAAAATATTACTGACGAAAAAAACTTGCTATACTTCCTGTTTTGTAAAACTTCCGGTTCTCAAGTTGAACTAAATACAGTGAATGAACAGGGTTTCATGAACTCATTTAACAAAGCATCACATCTCAGTCTTCACCCGCGTCTCGCACCTGCTTCTCTGCTCCGCCCCTCTCAGGACGTGATAGGTTACAAAATCCATCCCACCGTGACCCTGATTGACGGACACTGACTGATTGACACCTGTCTGACCAATACAGGAAGACAAACGCACCTGAAACGTTCAAGGTCAACTCAAAACATAGGAAATTTCATTGTCTTACAAAAATGTACATTTCCCCATATTATTGTCCAAAAAAGAAAACACGTCCCATTGACCCAGCTCTGATTTCAATATATATATATATATATAATATGAAAGAAACCCAACTGAAATGAGTAGTAAGAGAAACATGTGTTAATAAAATCAGGAGGGAACAAGTCTGTAAAACCCTTTTCAGAAATGAACTCCGGAGAATGTCCGCAGAATTGGGTCCCGACCCTCTCCCGAGTTTGTCTTTCACACATGAACAACGCAGCAGGAGGTTCTACGCTCAGAAATCTCTGGATCACTCAGGCGAGGTGTGGAACAGCTTCTTTTTTTTTTTTACTTCTGTCACTCGTTAAAAACATTCACGGACATTCTCCTTATTACCAGGGAGCTGAACGGAGAAACTCTTCAGAAAGTCTGCAGGCTCTCACTCGGACTCGGAGTTCAGGGCCGGCTGAAAGCAGCTTAAGTGGGTCTGGAGTTTAGATTGTTTTGTCAGCTGCTGTTTTCAAGCTCAGAAACAACGCTCCATGCATACTTCATGTTGATAAATTTGTATTCTGCTAAAGTGACATTCATGAGAATTTTTTTCCACCTTCATCCACAGTGTTTTTTACACTTAACGTACTCCAGAAGCGAGGTTTCTCACTGTCCCTCTCGCCTCCGAGGCCGTCTCTGTGCACCTTCTGTGCTTTCAGGTTCGTCTCCTATTGGCCATTAAGCTGTGAGTGATTTTATGGCTGTTTTGCAGCGCTCTGTTTTCACAAAGGAAAATCATATATTAACTCGCTCTCCCATCCACGGGGAGGTTAAAGTCCCAGGTCAGCCACAGATCAGCGTGCCTCGAGCTGGATGGGACTTTTGTGTCTTGCTCATTGAAACTTCAGCAGGGCAGCTGAAGTTCACACAGGAAAAATACTACCCTTTAAGTGTTTTCTACAGTGATTGTACATTAAAATGTGTTTAGAGCAGTGGAGTGCACTTTGGAAACTATAATGTGGAATTTAAAACAATCCTCCAGGCCGCTCTCCCGCTCGTCCGGACAGCGCTCTAGGCTCAATGCCACAGCGCGCATTGAAGTCACAATGGGAGACATCACAGAGTCACGGCCTGTAAATGTTAGCTTTAGTTTCTTTTACATCAACAGTTTACCCATCTCTAATTGGAACATGCCCCCCTCCCCTCCTCTTTCTATCTAAACACATAGGCCTGCACGCGCACACGCATGTACGCTCACACATTCAGACACACAGCCCGGCATGCACGTACACATCCAGAGGAATTATGGGAACATCTGGAGGAGCTCATCCAATGCACAGACAAATGTTTCCTGGAGAGAACCAAAAGAACCATCAGAGCGGCTTCAAACAGCCCGCCACGTCTAACGCAAACACACACACACACCTCTTGGCCACACGAGGTAAAGGCCAAGATCAGATGAGCCGAGGGAACAAAGAGCGTCTCTTTGCGCTCGCCGTTATTGCATCGTTTAAGGTTAACTCTCCGAACACAAGGGCTCGCTTGCTTCTCTGCCAGTGTCTCATCTGCACTTTCTCGTGTGTGTACTGCGCTGCCAGGGGCCCGGGGCCCACCAGGACACAGAGAAAGCCAGGGGCCATAAGTTACTCCTTGTGAAATAATTTCAGCATGTAAGGGTCAGGCCGTCTGGCCCCTGACAAGCTCCTACGACACCCAGAGTGCAACAGGGAGGGAAAACCAATACACTGCATGGGGATCTATGTGAAACTCAGGTGTTTCAAAGACATGATGCAGCTACTGACAAACCCACAGACAGAGAAGAAAATAGATTTTCCCAAAAAAACTTAAAATCCAAGGCTATAAATCTTTTGTTTTTTAAACACCAAAGTGAAGGGATTTAAAATGTCTCATGGTTTAATATCAGCAGGGAAAAATACAGGATTGCAGATCCAGGATTTTCTTCCATCACTTTCTTTAACATTGCGAGATAGATAGTTTTCTTCTATATTAACTGATGGATTTCATTTTAAAAATCGGGCATGTTTAGACAGCTGATGTATAGTGTGTGCAATTTGGTGCAGCTTGACTGAATTTCAGGGGAAAATCTATACAAGTATAGAAAATGTACCTTATGCATACACACTGCAGGTGATATTATTCCATTTCTGGGATTTGATTCATCCACTATGAAGCTGTAAATAAAGGTTGGTTGTATCGCAAATTGGAATTTCTGGTCACTGCTCAGCAAATTTGAACAAATATAGAAAATTATTATAAACAAATTGCCAGTTTTTTAAAAACCCAAATCCAGAGGTAAAGACCCCTGATTGTTAAATAACGTATATTACTCTTTTACATTCTGCAACATTGTAACGGCCATTAAATTTGTCAAATCAACTTATCTTTGCAGGTAAAAATCTCGCGGCAGAAATGTGCATCAAAGACCTCGAAGAGGAGACAGAACCTTTACTCTAAATGAATTATTCAGACGTAAATATTGCCCTTTCCTGATTCCTAAAACCACTGAGTACAGAAGGATTTGATTTTGTCAGGTCTGTGATATGTGTGTGAGCAAAGTGCAAACACGACATAAGCTGCACATGTAAATTCTTAATAATAAAGTCACTTGCATTAGTCGACTCAATCTCCCTCCTGTCCTTCTCTTCTTCTTTCAGTTTCACTCTCTCGCCATCTCTGTTCCTCTGTCAGACGCCGTTTATCATTATCACCCCCTCTCACCTGAGACCTCACCCCTTGGCTCCCCTCTCGCTCCACTTCCTGACACCCCCTCCCGCCACCCCCCCGGCCCTTTCACCCTTCCTCTCCCCTGCCACTGCCCATCCCTTCACACGTTCTCCCCCCCAACTGCCTCCCCCTACTCACCTCCCTACCACCTAGTGAGCACATTTCCTTGCTCCCTGCCTGCCAACAAAGGGGGGGAAAAAAAGCTTTTACTCATTAGTAGATGACCCTTGCCCCAGGCCACATTTTAAGAGGCTCTACTTGACTCCTGACATGGCCGTCAGCCATCAAAACATGTGCGTTCAGTGCATATAGACCTGGAAAACCAAAAGGGGGGGGGGGAGGCCGGTGTGTATTGATGCCTGCGGTTCGATGTGTGTGTCACAGCCGTCTGACAGGAGACAGACAGGTTCACTAACTACCGCACAACCTTGTGTGGTGCGTTCTTCTGTCTCCGGGGCCAGACTCAGGTGATGGTTTCCCACTATGGAGATGGATCTCTCTCTCTCCTCTCTCTCTCGCTCTCTCTCTCGCTCTCTCTCTCTCTCCATTAGCTTCATCACCGATGTGTGTGTTTACTCATCGGGTTAAGGTGAAGGGTTTGGGTATAGCATGTCAGAGTCCCTGTGTAATGGTGCTGATGCTTTTCTAATTGCTCACAGAAGTTGGATGTGGTGAGCTTGTTTAGGATCTAATGTGTTTGTGTTTCTAATTTCACAGACAGGATGCACACACACACACACACACACACACACACACACACACACACACACACACACACACAGTTTATCACACTCCTGGCCTCTCTCCCTCCCTCCGCCACACACACACACACGTGTAAACATTCTGCTTGAAATTAAACAAAATCTGTATGTGGTTCCCATATATCAACAACCGTCCTTTTTATCACCTTCATACTTGACATGTGTATTGTTAAGGGCCACAGGAAGTGCAGTGTCCAATTTGGTGCAAAATGGAGATACATTCAATATTTTTAAACTTTGACTTTGGACTCAACAACGTATGTGACACGTTCATGACAACGGCAACAGCAATTCTCCAGTTCAGGGTCCTGAGGCTACATCGGTACAACAAAAAAAAACGATGTTTTGTCAGAGTGGTCACGTGACAAAACACACGTTTTCAGTCATGTTAATATGGACAAGGAGTAAAACTGATACAGAGCTAAAATGCAGTTTTTAAATAAAAACGTAATAGCATGATGTAGTCTTAGAACAGCATTGCACTATATATCAAAATCCTGCGTTATCTACTTTTTCTATTGTATTGAGTAGATTTCTTTTTTTTAAAGAAATTAGTGGAAAAACAGCAACAGTTTCAACCTGAAGATGTGAGCTAACCCGAGGCTCCTGCCCAGGTCAGTGTTTTTTAATGAGAAAGCTGACAGCATGTTTCCTGAGGCAGGGTGCTGCTACTGTAGTAATGGCCCTTCATTGCTGACAGGTTCACGCACACTCCTCTTTTGATGTGGCTCTCTCCTTCTGCTTTGACCTCAGCTCGTCTGCTTTTGTAAGGTTTTTTTTTTTTCTTCTTCCAAGGACAAGCGAGCTTTTCAAAAGGCAGCAAACAAAGCAATTAAGGTCGTGTTTAACCTGGTTTACTGTGTTGTAATGTGACGTCTACCCCTGCAGTGGCTCTAATATAGACATATCTGAGAGGATGGGTATTGTTGCTGATGCAGTTTTTAAAAACAGATAATGATTCGATTGCAGTGCAGCTACATTGGAGGAACTTTTTGAAACAGAAACACAACAAGAACAGAGAAATAATTCACACAGCCTTAGGGGCCGTGGAAAAATTATTAGGGGAGGACAGGCTGTCAGAGAAGGGGAGGGATCCTTCGTTTTTTTTGTGGCTCTAATAACTGTTTACTTAGCAGCTCTTTATTCACCATTTGGTTGTGTTTCCCACATATATATTATTCTGAGATCCTGCTGTCAAGGGTCCAAAGAAAATGTTGATAACACTCAAACCGCATAAAGGGTCTTGCTTTTTTCACAATATATGACTCAATCCCATCTCTACATAGGCTAACACAAATTTTCATACGGCCCCTTAGCTGGTTGTGTTAGAAGTTGGGAGTCGGGGGGCCAAAGGTCAGGGTCGATGTTTGGCCCTGACGGGACCGAAGCTGAAGCTCAGGAGGAGGAGGTGGAAGTTTTGTCTGGGGCCTGTCCTCACCGGCCCACCACCCAACCCCCTGTATTTGGACAGGGTTTATTTTCAGCCTCTGCATCGACGTTTAGCACGAAAGTCCCGCAGTATCTGCAGCGCCGAGCGGCAACTGCGACATGTGGCCGCCAGACCCCTTCAGACCTTCTTCTCCTCCCTCCCTCTGCCTTCCCAAACTCCCCCCCCCACACACACACACACCCTTCAGCCTCCTCCACCGCTCCTGCTGTTCCTCTGAAAACATTGTGTCCCATGGCATGAGCAAACATGTTTGGCCATCTTTCCTGTGAACCTGTAGAATGGCAGGACCCCCCCCCCTCTTTGCAAAGCCCATAAGACATCCCCGCCGCCTCCCAGTGTAACTCAGAACTGGTGAGACAACAAACCTTGAAGTTGGCTCTCTGTGACCTTTGAAAGGTATTTTAATGGCCCTATCTCCGTGCTATAGAAATATTTAGTGGGCCAGGGTTATTTTATCTCGCTGGAAAGTGGAAAACTTGGATAGGCTACCCTCTAGTGTTTAAAGTCATTACGGCTCAAAACGAGGCTTCGGCAGTCGCTGCTTCCAGGATTAATCACAGCTCGGTTTTCACACCAAGGCTGCGGCTCGGAAACAACTGTCAGAACATTACAACCTGCCTGATGGAAACCACAAATGTTAAAATATTTATATTGGTCCAATATTAGTCATTCCTGCTGTCGGAAACAATGTGTTGATTAAACATAAATTAACTCAGTTTTATTATGTCTTTCAAATCCAGATGCAGAGAAACACATGAGGCCACTTGCAGAAATGTGGCTTTTTAAAGTCTGTCACTTAAACTCTTGCCTAAGCCTCAGTCCTCCTTCATCCTCCAACTAGTTGCAAATGTGTTTGCCATATGATTGCTTCCAAAACACGGCTGTTTACTCATATCCAAAATAGCCATGAGCTCGCACAGACTGAGAAGTTATTTGTATTTTCCTTTTTTATTGAGACGACCACTTTCCCCTTTGCCCCAGTGTCAGTGGGAATAAGTATGACGTCAAATAACGTGAGGGAGTAAAGGTCAAACAGAACCATCACATCAGGGGTGGGATGTAACAATGCACATTTACTCCACTACTGTACTCTACTAGTACCATTATCATGTATTTGTATTTTACTTAATTAGAATTATTACTTTTCACTTTATCTTCACTATCAGCAAATATCTGTACTTTCTACCCCACAACATTTTTTTAAAGTAATCAATAACGAGAGGGGCATTGGTCCATTGATCCAATCAGAGCAGGCAGGTAACATTAGACCCCGCCTCCTGCAGCAGTCACCCTCACTGAAGAAGAAGAATCACCTGAAATGAATCAGAAGAAGCCAAAGTGTTTTCAGTAGCATCATCTACAGCATTTTGTATTAATATGACATAGTTCATATCATTCTTATTAAACACAATATACAGTAGGTACAGTTAATGATGTAATACTTACTTTTACTTGAGTATATCTTTTGTCTTTTTGTTTGTACTTTTAAAGAAATAAAATGGCCAATTACTTTCCCACTGCTGTACATTCTTCTGGTTTTATTTGTGCAGATTG
The DNA here is from genome assembly GCF_022539355.2 of Hippoglossus stenolepis. Taxonomy (NCBI): domain Eukaryota; kingdom Metazoa; phylum Chordata; class Actinopteri; order Pleuronectiformes; family Pleuronectidae; genus Hippoglossus; species Hippoglossus stenolepis. The sequence goes on from NC_061492.1 coordinate 8,022,099, forward strand.
TGATAAATCTATCGCTAAGTCATCTTCTTACATCTTCAGTTCTGCATGTGAGAAAACATTTTGACGTAAAGATTTTTCTCTTAGTGAAGAACCCACAGATTCTAACTTCAGTTCCCCTCGGCTCTGCACGGCTTCTCCTCTTATAGCTTATAGTTTGTTTGCTTTGCCGAAATCTGAAAATACACGCTTTGTTTCCAGCTGCAGCAGCCAGCTGTTTCCAGACAGACAGAGTAAGCAACAAGCAAAGCCAAGGACGTAAAACATCCAGCAGCTAGCGACATATGCATTTCCTTAGAATTTGCTGGAAATTAACCACAAGAGCTGAGTTTTTAACTCCAAATATATGTTATTGTTATAACATGTCTGGGGTCCTAACTTCTGTGACCACTGGATGTCACTGTGTGCAAATAAGTAACTCTCTGCTAACATGTTCACTGTGACAACTCCATGAAGTGATAAAAAGTCAGACAACGGACCAGGAAATCCAGAGGTACCAGTTAATAATGAGTCTGAATGTTCTCTGCCTGGTGTTTGCTTTGGTCACTCTCCCATGGACACTGGACGCTTGTGTCACACCATCAAGCCTCAACTCTCAAACCAGGTGATGACAGCATTATTGTAGTTAGGTCCCTGCAGGGTTAAGGTCAGTGTGTTAAAACATTATATGGGCCCTGGCGGTGGAGCAGCGAGCAACAACTCTTTTCACCTGCTCTGCCGGCGTCTTTTTGGAAACCGGCGGCGCTCCCACGGACGTGTGAGGTCTTTGTCAGCGCTCTTCATTTGTCTCCCTCACCGCCGATAGAGGAATACAGTAAATATTTGAGAGAGTTATTGCTGGGATTGGATTAATTACATGCAGTCTTGAGTTTCTGCAATGCATCTTTTGTTCCCGGAGAAGTCACACAACATTAACAAGCTGTCAAGCTGTGCGCTGACATGGTTTGTCTCAGTGACTCGCTGTTTGGTGTGTGAGTGTGTGTGTGTGTGTGTGTGTGTGTGTGTGTGTGTGTGTGTGTGTGTGAGTGTGTTTGTGTGGACACCGGTTGCAACATTCACGACAATGCACATTCACAAATCTGGGAATTTTCATTTCCAGGAAGTGGAGAGTGCGAGACGGTGACAGCGAAACAGCACGACAGAAAGAACGGGGGAGTAATGGAGCTTGACTAAACCAAGCGCTTATACATAAATTGACATGTGCAATTAGGGAGATGTACACAGTCCCCCTGGTCTGTTTAAGATCTGGAATAGTTTCCTAACAGCTTCAAGATGCCCTGTTTTGGCTTCAGTTTCAAATCCAAATCGGGTTTGACCTCGTTGAATAATGGTGCCGGTGAAGCTCTCTCTGTGCTCTTTGGCCAACGTCCAACTTCGCACCAAACCCGACGGCTAACGCAGGACGAGGTTCGGCGTCACTGGAACCTGATTAATTGTGACCTGAGCTTGAATTCATAAAAACAGAATTTTGCAAGCTGCTCATAAACTTTGGATTGTGTGTGTGTGTGTGTGTGTGTGTGTGTGTGTGTGTGTGTGTGTGTGTGTGTGTGTGTGTGTGTGTGTGTGTGTGTGTGTGTGTGTGTGTGTGTGTGTGTGTGTGTGTGTGTGTGTGTGTGTGTGTGTGTATAAAGGTTGAGGAGCATTAGAGGAGATGAGTGTTTCGCTGGTGAAATAGACCTGGAACCTGTCAGAATGAAATGCTTTGGGCGGTTCTCGTTGTTTTCTGCTCTTCATTTCTTCTCCAGATTTTTCTTCCTGCCTTTGTCTCTGGCTTCTTCTTTCACACGTGAGCTCTTCGTTCACTAAGCCGACACAGGTACTCTCCAAACTCTGCAGGCCGACTGGACCTGCAGCACACGGAGGCGTCCAACGGGTTAACGACAGCTGCCAACATCTGTAGCTGTGGTTAGCTTTTTAATTGTGAGGCCCAGCAAGTGAGCGAGCAGCATGGTGGAGAGGGGGCTGGCAGGCTGCATACTTCAGCCCAGCGTTCACAGAGCAGCTTTCCGGCCAACCATGTGGACTCAATGATGGCGTCCAGGGGTGTGCTGTGCTCCTATGAAATATTAAATCTGCTCAGCCCCCATGTGCAGACAGACCACCTGCAAGCAAGCGTGGCGTGCGGTGGGCCCGGAGATCAGATGTCCCTTAGCTACACACACGCACAAAACGTCCCCCCGCACAGGATCAACCTGTATGCTCACACTAATGGAGGTAAACACATGCAAGAAAAAAAAACACTGTGAACATTTAGGGGAGATCTCTAGAGAACTGTTCAATGCTTCTCGGAGGGGTTTCTGTTTGAAGGAACGGAAAAGTTAAAGTCACTGCAGCTCCAATGAACAAAAGACTCCTTCTTGAAACAATCAGCATGAGCAGAGAACCACAACGATGAAGAAGAACGAGAGAGAGGGAGAGAGAGCGAGAGAGAAAAAAAGGACAGAGACGAAAAACCCACTACTTCCAACTGTCAAAGTCCAAAAAGGGAAACTTAAGCCTACTTCGAAACGCAGCCAAGAGGACAACGGGTGCTTGTCGACTGCCGTCCCCTTCAGGGCCTCGTTCATTTACACGTTGTGCAGTCAATCCTCAGCCTCCCCTCCGCTCCCCTGAGGCTTCCCTGCCTGCCCAGATGTGCAGCTGTTTATGTGGAGCGGCAGGAAAAGCAGCTGGCCTGCACGTCCGCAGAGTGAGCAGAGGGGGTCACTGTTCTCCAGACGCTCGGGAGATCTTTCACTCACAACAGGTTCAGGTTATTTACACAATACTTCACGTTAGACCCTTCTTCATGATCAGTGTTCCCCTTAACTGGACACAATCTCTCTATATATTTATCTGCTGTATATATATTTATCCATGCGCTACAATATTTATGAATCTGCTGCTACCTGGTCCTGTACATATATTCTTCTTTCACCTTAACTGTACATCATTTATGTCTGCATTACTTATCTCCATGCACTTGGATCACTTTAATCAATCAGTATTTATCTACGTTCTTACAGCTCGTTATACCGTTCACCATCCTTTTACAGTTATATAGACTACTCTTACTTTATAATTTTAGTAAACTGCACTTTTAACTTTGGACACTGCACTGATGTCATTGTTGTTTTCTTTCTCGTTTTTACTTGTTGTCATGACGAGCTTTATGAGCCTTAGAATTGCCCTCCAGGGACAAATAAAGTTTTTTTGAATTGAATTGAATAGAATTTGAAGAAGCAAAGGCACAATTTTTAGGACATTTTTAGACGATGAGCTTATGTCTGTGATGTTAGGATCTGGACTGACAGAGAATATGAAAAGTGGATAATATTCACTCTTATTATAAACCAAGGCACAATCAGGTTTTGATATAATGAGGGGAAAAAGGGATCATTGCATCAAGTTAAAGCAAAGAAACAAATAACTCCAACTTACATTAAATTTGCACAGTGCAGTGTAATTATAGACACATTATACAATCTTTTATAGTTATAGTTTATGATATAAAATTATTGTAGTTTAAATTAGTCCAAGCAATGCACAATAATGAATAAGTAAATGTTTAACATCTACCAGCTCATGAAAGGCCCCAGGTGTCTCATTCAGTTATTCTATAGACACTAGCGACATCCTGTGGTCACTGTGTGCATCTTTCACAATAAAATGCCTTTGAGTTTCTCTCCTGTTATTTCTTCATTTCTTGTTAGGAGGAGCCAGAGCTGCACATGTCAGAACCAGATGAGGTCACAGAACAAAAAGCTTGAATTAATAAAGAGGTTTATAAGCAGCAGTTCATGTTATGCTAACAAGTTTTACCAAAACACCATGATAAATTTCACATCACTGCCAAATACTGTTGACTTCACCTGCACTTTAAACCATGATTCTTAATCCTGAGCATCACTGACTGAAAGACAATCTCAAAATAATATGAAAACTAAACAATCAGTAACAACATCAAAACAAGCCTATACTTTAAATTACAATTAGCTACGAAGCACACATTGAAAAATAATTGTAGCTTGTGTCAAACTGCTAATTCGACAAAACTTTTGTATATTATTTTTTGTATTTTATAATATTTTTTACTTAATAATGTCAATTTAACAGTGTTTGACTGTGCAACATATTTGCCATCAGCTTGTTCCATCTCTTTATTGAACCGTTAACATGTCGACTGAGGCCTTCAAAGCCAATTGACTCCATCTAATTATAACCATATACATGTAATTCCAGCAAATACAAAGTTTCTATATCTTGTAGCCGTCTGTAGCCATAAATTATTAGTGAGTGTGACACCTCCACTAAAATTATAAAACAAAAACATGCCTTGTGTGTTTGAACAATATTTAAACTGAAATACATTTGTTCACTTCCTTGCCGGCTGGCTGCTGCTAATGGTTAAGAGGGTTTATGGAAACTCTTTGTGGCGCATTTCTAAATCAGAAGTATTTATTTCCTCAGTGTTTGCTCTCTGCCGGGCATGTGTGCCATCTGTTATCACCCCAGAGAATGGAGCAAAGGCCACTTTCAAACTGGCAGAGAAGCTGTGAGCTGCATTATAATGTCCCCACAAAGACAGTGGGAGGAGTGTTAACGTTTATTCTTGATAAAATATCTGATACACTGTAGATTTAGAATCTTCTAGTCTTGTCATGGGATAAACCACTTCAGATGTATCATCTCATTTTTAGGGGGGTCCCGAACACAAATGAGAAACAGAAGAGCATAAGGGAGAATAATGTAACTGTCATAGAACAAACAACAACAAGTGAACATAGTCAGGACAGAAATAACGACAAAAGTTACAACCTTAGACTACACACAATCAAAAGAGGGAGAGAAACATACATGAAATCATTGAGCAGTGACATCTTTACTGAAAACATAAGCAGTTTGTTTTAAGATGAGAAAACAAATCAGTCGAATAACCGAAATTCAATTCAATTCAGTTTTACATGGATAGGGGTTATCACACAAAGATTCAATCGCAACATACATTATCTAAAGGCACTTGAGTACATAGTAAGGCAGAGGGAAACATATAAAATAGGGAAAGGAGGAGAAGTGGGTGGGGAAGATGTTTAAAGGGAACTTATTCCAATCAGAGGGAGCCCGGAGCAAATAGCTTCTCATACAAAGGAGAACATAAAGTGAGCTTCTTGATGAGTAATCTGGTGAATAAGGAACAAACAAATGAATGAAACACCCAAACGAAATGACTGCACGTCCATTACACCTACCCTCACAGTGCCACACGATGGCAATAGAGGCCTGTTGGCATGTTACCTCTAAAGCTGGAGCGCGCTCTGAGCACCTGCTTCATCTGAGCCAAACGGGGGGGCAAAGACAACTGTGCATTTTATGTAACGTGAAGGTCAAACTTTGTGCCAGAGGTCCTGAACGCAACGTGAACGTAAAGAAGTCACGGAAAGTCACTGTTACACTTTGAGGTTCACGGAACATACCCTGCATGTTTTTACGCTTGGTCTGTTTCACATTGCCCATCGACAAAATCAAAACCCTGCAGCAGGGACCATTCTTTATCATCGTTATTATCATCATTACTATTAATAATATCATTTTAAAATGCAGACATTGATTTGCCCTTGAAAGATATTTGTTAATGAGCCAATCTCTCTCTCTCTCTCTCTCTCTCTCTCTCTCTCTCTCTCTCTCTCTCTCTCTCTCTCTCTCTCCTCCTTTTGTCATTCAAGAGGAGGTGAGGCTGTCACTTGTGTTGCCTTGGAGACTCCAAATCAATAGCATCATGCTGCATCTCCTCGTCCATTCCCAATGAGATGGCTCCGCCGCTGCTATCGTCATCGAGCCTGAAGAGGAGGAGGAGGAGGAGGAGGTGGAGGTGGTGGAGGGCCACCTGCGCTCCGATTGGCTCCTGCCTGATAATGAGCTGCCATTGAGGATTTCAGGGAGGAGGTGTGTCTCCTCTCGGCTCCACGAGTGCACGCCTCTCCCGCATAAATACTCAACACAACTGTGGTGCGGATCAGACGCGCAATAAAAAGCAGTTGTTTGTTGTTTCCGAAGTGCCGCTGCGTGGTTTTTTGTTCGCACGCGGGTTCCTGTCTGTTTGCGTCGGAGCGGAGGAGAAGACGAGCGACACGAACAAGAAAGAAAGAAAGAAAGAAAGAAAGTAGAGAGAAGTCCACGGCTGTAATTGGCAGCAGGTGTGAATTCATGTCTGTATTCTCCCCGCAGATTTACTGGTGAGTTCTGCATCTTTTCCTCCTTTTTCCACTCTCACTTGTCTCTCCCCCATGTGTGCGCACTGGTTCCCTGTGCGTTGTTGCTCTGTGGAATACATGACGCACGCAAATAGCTGTGTTGTCTCTGCATGTGACAGGTATAAGAACAATGCAGCACATAGTTGTGGTGTGTGTGTGTGTGTGTGTGTGTGTGTGTGTGTGTGTGTGTGTGTGTGTGTGTGTGTGTGTGTGTGTGTGTGTGTGTGTGTGTGTGTGTGTGTGTGTGTGTGTGTGTGTGTGTGTGTGTGTGTGTGTGTGTGTGTGTGTGTGTGTGTGTGTGTGTGTGTGTGTGTTCGTTGATTTCCTCCTCTTTTTGTTTTGCTGCACCCACTCATCTTTCCCTTCATGAGGTTTTCTCTGGGGTGTTGCCCCTGAAATTGGAAATGTCACAGCACACATGGATCTGAAAAACAAGAGGAGGGAGAGGAGAGGAGGGAAGGGGGATCTGGGTGTCACCTTTTTTAATTTTAATTTCCATTAAGATATTTACCAAATTGTTTTCACGCTCCAGTTTGTACCAATTCTGAAAGGTCACCGTGGTCACACAGCTTCATTTTCGGGCCTCAGGGGTGAGAGGGATTATTCCACTTTTTCTTTTTAACCGTGAAACAAACACACACACTGACTTTACTGTGTCCTTTTTTAAACAAGTGAATGGAATGATACTCTGCTTTCAGCCCTTGGTCTTTAGTGCTGCAGGTGCAGTGCAATCGGAGAAGGATGGATGCACTCTGCTCCTATCTATTACTCCCGTGTCATTTTATCATCATCCCCTCTGACAGTCTGACTCCTTGCTGTTGTTGACACACGAGTACTGAGTGTGTCTTTGTGCTTTCAGATGTGTTCCTGTCTGTGTAGAGGATATGAGAGTTATTTTTTTAGACAAAGCTGTGTTCAAAACCTCAGCAGGCTTCAAGCCATCTCTAGCAGGAAGTTGACAATCAACCCTCTTTACTGGAACCAACTCTCTCCTGTTCTTACTCACAGTACGGGGCCACCCATCTCCATTCTTGTCATGTTCATTTTAATGAGAAAATTAAGATGCATCTGTTGCTTCAGTCTCGTTCCGAGGGCGTGATCGGAAACTTACCGAGCACGTTTTCAATTGGAGCTGCGAGTTTGATTAAAATATTCCATTGTCTGCACTGTGGCTTTCTGTCCGTGGAAAGAGGAAGACGTGTTCTCTCACAGCAGCAGCTGGAAGTCGCCCAACATAAATGATCTCTCTTACATACTGTTCTTAACATCATATATAGGAAACTTGCTGCAAGTTGCTGGGACATGTAAGGTAATTTTCACTCCTACGCACGCAAACACTGAGCCACGTCTGCAGCGACAAGCTCATTCCAAAAGAATCTGGATACGACCCATTCATTCCAACTCACTCCTTGGGGGGGGCGGGTGTCATGTCATACTCAGTCCCCCCACCCTCCCCACCCACCCAGAGCTCAGTGCTGGTGTGAAACGTCAGCGGCTTCACCCCTGTTTGACTGAGATTTATGATGGTGGTAGTAGTAAGAGCAGGGGGGGGGGACAATGTTGATAACGCAAGCTGCAGATTCCTCCTGTGGTGCAGGGGGCCACTCGGGGCTCCTGTCGGCCCCTCCAGCACAGCACAGGCCGTATAGCTTTAACCTGTGGAGACAGGTGGAAGACGCTGGTGTCAATCTTAGGTGAAGAAGATTGTATAATAGACATATTTTGACTGACAGGTGACGCAGATGGTTCTACAGGTGTCTTGTTAGTATGAGACTGCCGCCTATATAAGATCGTAGTGTGACGTAGAAGGAGTCTGGTGGTTTTATATAAGGAGGTGAAGCGGTTGTTAAACAGGAGGAGATGACTTCTCAAACTGTTTATCTGCTCCTCCTGGTCACTGGGTCAAACACCAGTGACTGTACAGAACACAGCTGATAACCAGAAAGTTTTCTGTTGTCGTCCCAGTGACCTTCAGTGTTGGGGAAAATCTGTTTGAAATGATGTCAACAGCTTTTAATGGGAATGGATGTAAAAAACTTTCAACACAATTCCCATGAATCAACAGTGAAACTTGCACGTAATGTTTTCAACAACATACAAATACATTACATTACATTTCCTGCCTTTTTTAAGTATTATTATCATCATGATCGTTTTTAAGTACATTTTTTGATCATGAAGACAAATTCTCTAGTTGTTATTATTTTTAGATTTACATGACCTGCTGGTTCTTTGTCCTGCCAGAGGGTGAATTTCTTTTGAAAAAGCACTTTAAAGGTCATCACCAATTTTAACTTGGCGCTTTCACACGGGCGCAGCTTTTAAAAGTATTGTATAAATAAATTCGAGTTCAGAGCTGCTGCAAAAACAGATTAGTTTTGGATTGATAATCTGCCAAAAAAAGTTCCCCAAAGATGAATACAAAATGTTCATGAAATCTACCATTTCTTTCCATCGCCATAAAAGATTTTCTCATATTGGTTGTTTTGTTTAACCAATAGTCTAAAACCGAAAGATATGAAAATGTATATCTGTTTTAGAGAAAGATAAATAAATCACCAAATATCCACATTGAAGAAGCTGGAACAAGTGAATCCAGTTGCTTTTTACAAATCGGTTAATAATTACATTTCTGTGCAAATCTAGGATGAATCTTTTTATTTATTTTTTTTACATTTGCACTGATTTCTCAGAGCATAATTCATGGATGTTGCTGAAAGATGTTTAGGGAACTGATGTGTTTCTGCAAATCCAAATAAAACCGATCTGGTGAATTTACATGTGGTTTCATCAAAGGACTGTTGGGCCTTGACGGGCGTAATCTCTCCGAGTGCCATTCTGGTTAACATGTCATTGATGACCTAAACCATCGACAGTTTCCACTCTCGACTTGTAATCCATCCAATGCCTGTTTTGGACGCATACCTGAGTGTCTCCTCCTCTTACCTGGCGTCCATCTGTCCTCTGGATGGACGAGGCATTAGGTCGCTGGCAGGACTGATGCAGGTATGCCTTATGCTGACTGGGCCAACAGGTGAGGGGGTTCACTGCCAGTTGCCACACCAGCCTATATATCAAATGATGGACATTTGTCTCGAAGATGTGTGTCTTCAGTCCGGACATTTTAAGTGCAGTGTAAGATGTGCAGCTTAGGAATCATCACGTTCCGGTGAGACTATAACAAATGTGCCAAAGATGCTGGTTAACTAGTGCTGTCCTACTTTTACAGATTGGTTACTTGCAGAACACTTAACATGCCATCTCTGTGAGTTGCTCCACTTTGGGAGAGAGAGGGACACGCTCAGCCCAGCTCGACACTTGAAGCCGTAACAGATATGACTGGAGTCGGTGTGTTTGTTTCCTCCCAGGTCGACTCGTTACTTGTGCAGCCCCACTTCCTCCTCATTGTGCCCCTTTATGTTTTATTAGGCCGATGTTCTGTTATTCTTAGCCGAGCAGGATGTTTATACGATCCCCGAACAGAAATATGACTGGCAAGGCCCGAGTGTTTATCTTTATTTCCCTTCCCTCCCTCCCTCCTTCTGCACAGGTCTTCACTGTCACGGCTCATCCCTCCGTCCCCTCCTCTGCTGCGTTTTGCATGCCTGACTCACATTATTTTTTTTCCATATTAAACCTTGCGAATCCTTCAAGCTGCGCTTTTTTTTTTTAATATGTATATTTTGGGATATCCCGCTATTGTTTTGGCTGAGTGGGCTGTGTGAACTGACTAAAGTGCAGTAAAGGTTAATATATGGTGATTAGGCTTTTCATTTTTCACATTTTTATATCCACCTGACACCCAGCTATGACGTCACTGTTTCCTTGTGAGAGCTACAAGGTGTGTGTGTGTGTGTGTGTGTGTGTGTGTGTGTGTGTGTGTGTGTGTGTGTGTGTGTGTGTGTGTGTGTGTGTGTGTGTGTGTGTGTGTGTGTGTGTGTGTGTGTGTGTGTGTGTGTGTGTGTGTGTGTGTGTGTGTGTGTGTGTGTGTGTGAATTTAGCGATTTTAATAATTGATGGCATTGTTAATTCTGCCTCTAAGACTACAAAAACAAAGTTGTGTGTGAACATAAAGCTAGGTTGTGTTGTGCACATAAATATTAAACTGAAAACATCATGAACTTTACTGACAGACTTTCAAAAGATTATACATTTACAATGTCAAAAAGTCCTGGGGCTCATCTGGAACTTTAATTTACAGAATCTGCGCTCGAATCCACACAAGTGACATTTACATAATGTTTAAATACAAAAACATTTAGTTTGGCACAGTTAGAAAACCCTAAAAGTTTCAGTAACACAGCAAATCTACCATTCGCTTTAAGTAAAGGCCGTAGCAGAAAAAAACCTTCGTGATTAGCTATTAATAAGACTTTAAATTCCTGAGAAATGTCTCTTTCCGTGTTTGTGTCCAACAACATCTGCCAGAATTTAAGTTGAACTCCATGTATTCTCACAGCAAAAATATCCAAAATATACAATAATTCATGTGTCGATAAACATGGAGATGAAGGATGAAGTATTCTTGATATACTGAGTTGAGTCATAAATGGAAACAGAAAGACAGAGCTGTGCTTTACTGAGGAATTCCCCATAAGCTCCTTGATGAAGAGTATTTTGAGCTTTTACTGTTTGTTTTTGAAGGACCTTCTGTTTGTCTTCTTCTGCTCTTGTCTAATGGACATCAAAGCAAAAGAGATTCAATTTACATGATCGCTCCTTATCTAAAAACAATGTTTGAGTCACTACCATGGAATAATTTTTTACTGCTACGCTGTGACATTTTTATTTTGTAGGTCAAAGCCCACACACATCTTTCCACAGCCCCCGAAAAACAAGTCCACTGGATCAGATAATGTGTTGGATGAGAGTGAGCTTCTTATTGTGTTCGCTTTTCTTTGTCCCATTTAACCAGTGACCACACAAACCACAAGCCTGCGGCCACTGACCACAGGGCTCGGGGCTTTAAATAGAGAGCGTGAGAAGGCCGCCCAGCATCTTGTCTCAAGTCTGTGTCTGTCATGGGACCCGCGTCATGTCAGTTTCAAAAGAAAATCTTCGCTGCAACAAAGCTGGAGAGTGGAAAGTGAATGCAGGGAACGTGGATAAACAGCCTCGTGTTACTTTCATCTAAAATGAGAAAGTTTGACCGGGCTTCGATGGAACAGAGTGCAAACCACAGCTCGCCCCTAGCACACTCTCACAATGACTGTGTTTCTCTGTTTGCTAGTGCAAGACCACATCATCCTGTATTTAGAAACGGTCACCTTACGCAAGCCGCATCATGAGCCGTGCAGCTTTGCAGTGCATTAGCACGGCAGAGCGTGGAATGAATGCTCTGTGTCTTGTGGTCAAGTTGTGTGGAATTGTATTAACAAAACTAGCACAAGTGCAGGGAACCAAAGTAACTTGTGTACATGTAGGATTCTTTAATGTCGTATGTGTGGTGGTATTTAAACATTTTTTTGTCACATGTGATCACTGACCCGTTTTAATAATCTTGATGTTAAGAGTCGTTTGGCGTCCCCAGATACAAATGGACTCCCCTAGTATATTTACTACAAAACCAATGGGGACTGCTATTATGCAAATTGGAAGGTTTTAATTAGGCACTTGAATATGGTCCATCTTCATTGTATCTGTACCCATAACTCCTCCTCTTCTTCCTCTTCCACCCCTGCAGCCCAGTGTTTGTGCCCAGCGGAGATATGACTGAGGTGATGATCAACACCACCCCCATGGAGGACATGAGGCTCAGCCCCAGCAAGGACAGACTCTCCTTCCAGGTATAGGACACACTCACGCGCACACACGTACATGATAGTGAAACGCTGCCTCTGGCCCAAATTCCCTACCCTTACATTTTTATACAAATGTAAATGTTTATCATGGACATTTTGTCTGTCTTCATCCATACATTATGGAGAACTGGACTGGAGCTGCCTCTGCAGATTGTGGAAATATCGTAACACTGTATATAAAGATGGATGACATGACTGCTCCCCTGAACTGGAGCCAAAGCATCTTGATTGTCACCTGGTGGCTGGATGCTGTATCTGTCCTAAATCCTGCCTCCATGTTATTGGTTGGGACAGTGTTTATTTTCTTTGGTTTCATTTTTGAATAGTGGGAAGAAGTGGAGACGCATTATCCATCTTTTATAAACGGTCTATAGTATAAATCTACAAGACCCCTGGACAAGCTCAAGTGTATAAAAAGACAGAAAATAACTAGGTTATACAGCGGTTTACAGTTATCCTATTTTTAACTTTGTAAAATTTTGGCGGTCACGGTTGCTCATTATTTTAAACATGCAGAGGAAATGAATGTAGTGGAAATTGTCTGTAATTTTCTGTGGCCCGTCACAAAAGTAAACCCCTTCAGATTGAGACGGATGAGAGACGCAGCCATCAGGTGCTCCTGACAAGTTGCTTCCTGCTGCTTTGTTTTTACTGTCCGCTCAACACGGCCCTGTTGGAAACAAAACCACTTAAACTCACAGCTGCTTGACTTTAGTTTCACATTTGTGCCCAGGGTGAAAGAGCTTCATCAATTTCATCATCATTTGCCGTAAAATGGTTTAAGTAACATTTATGGTCATGGGTGCTGAATAATTCTGAAGTAAATGGGCCACCTGCTGGGGCTTTTACAACCCCCAGGACAAAAAGGTTGTTTTCTGCTGAGGGATGAATCGATTCATACAAGATGAAGATACAATTCAATCATTTGTCTGAAAGCTGCATCGATCGTACAAACCGTTACAATGACCCGCTGATGCCATGCTGTATGCAGACGTTGACTCAGAGGATGTAGACTGACCCAAAAGGAAAAGGCTGGCTTCCTCTCCCAGTTCACAGCCCAGCTGTGAGTCTGTCTGAGGATGAGAGGAGGGCGGAGCGGAAGAAATGCGGGGTGCCAACGTGCCACTCTTCCACTCTTCCATCTCCACTCCCCCATTTTAGTTGTTTTGCCTAAGGTCCCAGCCATAGCTCAGAGATGCACTGTAGGAAGCAGTGATACTACACTGTCACTCTCTCCATGACGGGTGCCAGGGGCTTTGACACAAATTGTGTGACCATTTAATTGCAGCTGCACCTATAGTATTGGATATGAATGTGACCTACAAGTGGAAAAGAATGAGTAAAAAAAACACTTTTTCTTTTATCATCTCAAAGAGCAATGTCATGATTCAGGCGTATAGTGTGCATCCCCCCCCTCCCAACGTGAACACACACCCCAGAAGATCCTGAAATAGCCGGCATTGTGCCTGGCTGATGATGTGTCGTTGCTTCCTGCCACTGGAAGTGAAACAAGTTATGACATGTGCGAGCTGAGGGTCCAAAGGCAAGGTCACTCCTCGCTGCCTAGCTCCCCTTGGTGCTGACGCACAGTGAGGTTTGGCCGCGCAGGCGTTGATACATGCAGGCATTAGACAAGAACACAGGCATGTTCATACACATCATCACACACCAGCTCATTTAAAAAGCAAGCGATCGTCCCGTACGTACTTTCATAACCCAACAAATTCCCAAATTCTCAGGGGATATTTAAAGCTTATGGTCTTTTGTTTGTTTATTTTTTTTCTTCCTCCTCCGATCTCATCTTCCTCACAGCTGGATCCCCTTTATCTCTTTATTGTCTCTGTCTCTCTCCTGCCTCATCTAATGCTTTCTTTCCATTTGGCTCTTTGCCCAGACGGTGACATTGCCGGCCCCCATACTCCCTCCGCCAATGTCTTGGAGTGAAATATTCAGGTCTAAAAATATTCGTCCACTTTATCCAAACAACAGCAGAGGAAAAAATGCTGTTCTTGGACCAGGAGTGGCAGGCAAATTTTTTTTTCTCCCCCTCTGGGCCATTTCTCCGGTTTCTGAGAACAGAGAAAATCTGAGGTAGATGTCCGATCTTGCCAGAGTAGGGAGTGCATGTAATCTCTCTTGTCAGAATATCTCTCATGCCCTTCAGCTTCGATTCAAATACTGGAGAGTGGCACCCTGCATTCCTATAAGCACACGGAGCAGTCTGGATTCGCCCATGCCTCCGTGTTCTTTCCAAAATCTGTTTTGTTTTTCTCTGACACCGTTTTCACAGGACTATAAAGCGTTCAACCTTAACATGTAATTTGGATGGACATTCTTTTCAGACACATCATGTCCCAGCAAACCTTTCACCTTTTGTTAGGTTTCACCTTACCGATTCGAAATGCTATGATTACACTCTTGTATAATCTTCTGAGTAGAGGCTGACGTGGTACTGAATGAGTTTATAAGCAGCTACAAGCTGCTTGGCACGATGCCTCGCGGACTATTTCGATTATACATGATGCGGCATTTACTGTAGGTTCTCGCTAGACGGCCTCTGATGTAACTCGTCCCAGTGCAGTGTATTTTTTTGGGTAAGCCCCTGTTTGTGTTAATGAAAGATTCTTAACTGGCGTTTCACCCTTGTCTCTCCTTCAGATATTCCCCGACCCCTCAGACTTCGACCGCTGCTGCAAGCTCAAAGATCGCCTGCCGTCCATCGTGGTTGAGCCGACCGAGGGAGAGGTCGAGAGCGGAGAGCTTCGCTGGCCGCCGGAGGAGTTCCTCATCAGTGCCGAGGATGAAGAGGAGGAGGAGGACGACGATGAAGAGGGGGAGGAACACAATAATGGCAGCATCCAAAATGGACAGGCCACGCAGAATACTCAGCACTAGAGGCCGCGCTGAGGCACCCACGCTCTCCTGTTCTGTTTCTTTCTGGTCCACTCTCCCTGTCACACACTGGTTACACTTCACCTCAGCACTCGGCAGACTGATACCTGGCGGACGCACGTGCAGTGTCTCGTGATGCCATCTCGCTGCCCTCGACACCAAAGCATCACTCCTGCAAGAGAAATCAACACAAACACACACGTTCTCACAATAATTTATCCTCCTGGACTCAAACGCACCCAAACTGACTTGAAAAGAACTCACACACACACCTCTCTCTAACACACACCCACTTCCTACCATGCCTCCCTACCACTGTGTGTGTCTCGGCCCAGAACGGATGTCCCGTGTGACAGCGGCAGCTCAGTGCCTCACGGACAGGTCTTATGCTGCGGGGGCACTACCGCTCTGTACCTTACTCCAAAATGGCCGGCTTCATGACCCCAGAGACTTTATACTCGCATACAGATCCAATTGTGGTACCCGTGTGGGATTATTGTCTACAGCTCACTGTTTCGGTTTCTGGATTGATATGATTATTGTGATTGCCACGGCTGTCCATAGATTTGTTTTGTTTCTGAGGAGAAGTTTGGTGATTTGCCTTTGTGGGGTATTTTGTGCAAAAATGTTACTTGGGTTTTATTTGGTTTTGCCCCATCACAGGATTTGTTTAAGTTAAATATATAAATTTTTGGCCTGCATTTACAATAAAAAGGCAAAATTTAATCATATTTAATGGATTAGGTGAAAGTTAAAGAGGGAGAAAAACGGTTATTAATACTTGCATCATAAATTAATTTAGGACACAGTCATGCAATGATGTTGGCCTCCTGTAATCATGAGACAAACTGCAGGTCAATGACGAAGCAAAGATTCCAACACTGGAAATGTGACGTAAGCAGCTTGTCCCGAAGGCGAACGCTCGCTAACCACGAGGGGAGATTGAAAATGTACAGCCCGATGAAGGAGGTGTAAATACTCGTTCCCCTGAGGCCTTTTTTTGTTGTTAGTTTTTCTTCTCAGTATCGCTCTGAGCTGAACACATCTGAATAGAAAGTTTCTCTTTCCTGGTCTTCCTGGTTTTTTTTTTTTGTTTTTTTGTTTTTGAAGACAGCTGTATGTCTAACGTTGTGAAGTTCAGCTCACGGGGAAATTCAGACTGTAGGACGAAGTTCACAAACAAGGATACGGACTGTATCTGACACAGTATTAAAAGAGTTAGGTCCTGTTAGTGGGGAAATCTCATTCGCTCTCATTTTATTCACCTGTATTAAAACTGTGGTGGGGTTGGGGTATTTTTTTTCTTTTTACTTTTTGAATCGCAACAAACTGTTTGTGAAAAGTCTTGTCGGTCAATACGTGGATCTGTGAATCTGAAAAACTGTCGTACAAGCATGACTGATGTACTATGTCCCTGTTCTCTTTTTCGTAGTTTCTCATTTGAGTGGCATTAGGGCTGTGTACAAAACATCTCTCTCTTCGTCCGTCACCCACAGGTCCCACATTGTTTTTGTAAAGCTCAGGGAGATTAGCCGCCATCTTTCTCTTGTTTTTTTTGTATTTAGACCACTTTTCTCTGTAACAATTACAGAGGCTGTAAATAAACATTTGAATTTGCTATCCAACTGTGTGACAATATTTGACTGAAGCGTAACTACAGTTTTTTATGGTACAAGATTAAGTGAGTGTTTAGAACCGTGGGGTTTTCCTCCAGCGTGTTTAAAGTATTGTTTCCGAGAGCCTTTTCATTTTGTGTATGCTTTCATTTTCCTTTGTGAATCTCCCCCCCCTCACTCACTTTGCCTGCAGCGGTTTGAGAAAAAGCAGTATTACTTCCTGCGCGGTGCTCATGTCTTTGCACAGAATCTCTCCACGAATGCAGATGCACGTATCGTATATAGAAGCGAGAACAGGCCACATGCTACTTCCTCTTCAGCACGCACACAAAGAATCACAATCTGACTCTTAGCAACAACAAAATCTTAAAACTCCACTCTGAAGCTTTATTTTTATATCCCTAAAACGTAACACATTTAAAATATTACACAATGCCACCCGGTTATATATAGAGAGCACTGGTTTGACCCAGCAATCTTTCAGCTTTACAATTACACAAGTATTAGGGATAGTGTGGGGAATAGAAGCCTGTTGAAGCAGCTCCTCACGCTCTGCCCATAAACACTCACCACAATGATGCAGGACTAATAAAATGTGGTTGAGTGGAACAGCTCTAATGGGGAACTGGGGGACTTTACAGGAATAAACAGAAACCTTTCTGATCACGGTTACAATGGAAACGTCTGAGGTGATTTGCTGCTACGTTCTGTATTAGCGACCCAGCGGGTCAAGTTTGATTGCCCAGTACCGGGAACAGTCCATCAGAGCTGCTGCGGTATGGACTTCAGGGGCCTAAAGGATTGGCCAAGGTGAAACTTTCAGGGCCTTAAAGTCGCTTCCTGGAAAAAAAACAATGAACTGACATTCTACTCTGCTTCCTCTTTCCTTAAAAAAAAAAAGAAGCTGTATAAAGAGTTATTAATACCCCCCAGGCTTATGGTAGAATAGTGGTCAGCGGCAGTGAGCGTGTGGCCGTAGTGGCTTTAGTTCTGGGCCAGAAAACGAAATGTCCTCTGTCCCTTTTCTTAATGACTGTTTTTTGATCTCAGTGGAAAATGCCATGAGATCACGGAAAGAAGAAGTCATCAGAAGTTAGAGAAGGACAGAGCGCGGCCCCTTGAGAGTGCGACCGACCCTGCGTCCACCTACTCAAGCATGTGACATCAGTCGGTAACCTCTGAACTTGTGCCGTCTTGCAGATATTGCTGGAGAAAGCAATATGCTTCGGCATTAATAAAGAAAAGTCCTGTATTTCGGAGGCTTTAGAAGATATCGGAGGAAGCCCTGGAGCATCTTTCCTTTGCTTTTATACATTTCGAGAGGCTCTTATGTTTAGTTCCCCTTCTTCACCCAGAACCTCAGTTAATTAACTTGGGTTCACAGGAGTTCAACGTATTCTAACATTCATAAAATAATCTTGTTTTAAACTTTACCATCATCTTTGAGTTGCTGGTAGTTAACACCAATAAAGATCTAACTTTAAAGGACCTATTTTCCTTATAATCTTCTTTTTATCATCATCGATCATGATCTTCTAACAATTTATAAATTAAGCTTTTTATATGTTTCGAATCTCACTTGTTGGTTTGTTTGCATATGTTGCCAAGCCAATATCAACCTAATCTGATCACAGCACAACCGCAGAGTCCTGCTAGGGCAGATTAGCTGAGTTTTTCTTATTTAATAGAAGTTATATATAGACTATTTGGACAGATGATAATATTTTCTTGTCCACCAAGAACTTGATGAACTCTCATGTCTTCATGATATTGTCCAGCTGAAGCCAAAGACCAGGGGTCTAACTTGAGACAACATCAGGCAAAATATGTTCCTATCAACACATATAAAACTCATTAGCATTTTAACTCTAACTATAAAATAATCTAAACCCACCATCTACTGGCTCAAACGTGATATTTTCCGGACCAACGACCGCTATCAATCTTTTTATGCAGTTCTCGGCAGAAGCATGAATAAGCATATTTCCCCAAACTACTCCATTACAATCTAAATAAATAACTCCTACAGACGTTTTCTCCCCTGAGTTTAAACTCGATAGCTTATTTAGTCATGGCTGTTTCACGTTACAAGGAAACATTCTCGATTTGTCATCAAGTTTTTCCGAGGATTAACTCATACATTCCCATATGGATGTGCCCCATTGTGGTTGATGTCACTCTAGATTTTAACCACTTTATCTCTTGTGTAAAAGTCTTTATACTGTAAAGCTGCTCATTAACAACCTGGTGGTCCCGTGTGACAGCGTTCATTCTGCAACTGGCAGGACAAGTAGCTCTGGGTTCTCTGTGACATACGGGAACAAGGAGAGTGTCTGGCACACCATTGTTGGCACCGTATCTCTGAGAGCGTGCGCGCCTGCGATGTATTAAAACCGTTGTTAGGGTCCTCTGAGTGAAGTCACTGATAGCTCTTCTCGCTCATTCTTGGAATTCTTTCCGATGGAAACAATCCCATCGCTGATCCCAGTGTGTCAGCGGAGTCTGACCTGCCAACCCCTGAATTCTCCCCGACTCCCAACTATAGTCCACATTAACACTGTTTCACTGTCACTCCTCCACACATAAACTCACACCAACCCCTGCATGTGCCATAACATAACCCCCCCCCCACTCCCCCTCTAGTCTTAAGTGTCAGGAGGAGAAAAATAATGCTTATCCTCTGAACTCATTTTCCACTCCTTTGCCATTTTTTTTACCCTTCTCTCCAATATCCTTGTTTTCTTGTTCTTTCTATTTTTCGCTGTCCCAGACTTTTATCCCGTTCTGTTGTTTCAGCGAGTTTCCCATACTTACATGACAGGAGACATGTACTCTGCATTCCCACAGAGCAGGTTATGTAATTTAAGTTAACATTTCATCATAAACACTGCCCTTGTTCCTATAACCTTGCTATTTTAGTGCTGCAACCTTATTGTGTAAGCCCCCACAAAGGTTTATCCTGTGTGTGCATGCAAAACCGCATCTGTGTGTTTGTGCAAAGTGTGCAAACAGGCCGCATGCGCTCTGAGGTTTCATGTATAACCGTGTCTGTTATTATGAGCGCCGTGTGCGTAAGGGAAAGATTCTTTTCCCATGGTTCCTCAAGTGTGAGAAGAAAGCAGAGCTCTCAGGACATGGAGCAAAAAAACTCTGCTGGTTATTTATAACCTGTCTGGAGACGGCCCACTGAGCGTAGACACATATCTGGCACTGTCAACAGGAGAAGAGCTAGAATAAGATACGCTGAGAAGCACACAACAGGGAGGATTAGAAGGTGAAGGAGTCAGGGGAAGGGAAAAAGAAGGATGTGGAAGAGGTAGAGAACACCTACAGGGGAACGTGGGTAAATCACAGATCCCAGACTGGATGTCTCCCTCGGTGGCCAATGTAGATAAGACGTAGTGACATAAGGTAAAATGCAGCCACGGCATAAACGACACTTGGGAACCTGCTTGGTGTTATGATGCCCTCATAAAAATTTTACAACTCAGGACTACTGTACTTTCCAAATGACATCAAGAGCAACAGGGATTGCGTCGGAGCTCCAGAAGTCTGAGACAAATCATTTTTTGTCCTCACAGCGCCACGTGAGATCCAGCAACAGTTGAGCTGAAATGATTGCTATTCACAACAAAGCCTCCTCAACTTCACAATTAATCAGACTCAGGCACACACTGAATGCCAAACTGCACGTCTGCACACCGGCCTTCGAGGACATAATGCAACTGCACATATTTCGATGGATGAGTCTGATCACCCTGGGACTCGTTCTGTATTTAACACGGTGATCTCCAGCTACGTATCCATCTCATCCTCCAGCTTTTTAAAGCTTCGATCAATACACGTCTGCCTCGTACTGTAGTTTTTGTGTGTTAATGTGCAAAGCCACAGGCTGCCGCTCCTCCGTTTTTTGGTATAAATAGACATTTTATGGCCCCGCCACTGTAATCCTTATTGCCTCGAGACCGGGGCTGGAAAAGGAGAAAGAAAAGGGAGACAGGATCGGAAACACACAGACGGAGATAAAGGATGCAAAACCAGTTACAGTAAAAAAAGAAAAACAAGACAGGAATGTCAGGTGCTGTCAAGTGCAAGGGTGAGATGTGATGTCAGTGTGAGAAGGAACTTCACTGAAAGACAAGTTAAATCATCCGTGGCCTCTTTTGAATGTTCAAGAAAAGGAGCTCAAGTTCATGAGAGGCAAGAATGTTTTAAAAAAGCAAACTGGATGAGTTCTTTTCTCAATAAAGCCTTGTTAAGGGGCTAAAAATAGTCTCAAAATAAACCAAAACAATGCCCGAAAAAAGTCACTGTCTCCCTCATGGACTTACATAAGTGGAACGGCATGTCCAACGAGAATTAACCTCGCTGGTCCCTGCATTTATCTGCTAATTGGATGTGAGCGCTCACTTGAATTTAACTTGGCCGACCTCCTGTGTTGTCTCTATCAGTGAATATAACTTAAGTGAGCATGTTTTCTATCTTTTGGTGGATTAGAGCGAATGTGATTCTTACCGCAGGGCTCAGATATTTGGAATTCTTAAAGGTAGTATGATTAGGAGCGCTTGATCATATTGCTTTGGCCAAATTATCTCGGACAAGCGTCATTAATCATGGGGATGTGCTTCACTTTTGAAGGTGAGTTGGCATCAAACTGTAAAAAAAAAAAAAAGAAATCAGAGCTTGTTTCGGTGCAGAGTTTTTCCGATCCCCTCTGAAGTGATGCGTTGACCCTTGAGAAGTTTATACTGATAAAGCTATACAGTTCACTCAGTCGCTCAGATAGAGTGCATGCCATAGGGAGCAGGTCATGGAAAAGTCTTGAGTTTGACTAAGTGCACTCTCTCTCTTTTACCCCTGTCTGTCAGTCCTCGTCTACCTCACTCAGCCACGCACACGCAGCCACACACACCCAACCCAGTCCATGTGCATGCTCGGATACACTCAGACACGTCGACCGGTCCGAGCACTCGCACATCACTGAATGCTGAGGTAATTTGTAACAGTAGAACGGCTCATGACGGTGGGTAAGAGAAACATATGACACATGCTGGGATTTACACTACTTTAAAAGGCCATGTCGGGAGACTCGGTCAATACCAGGCCCTGACGTTTGAACGAGTTCTGACTGATTAGCAGCCCCGGGATCTTGGGGTGGAGCACTGCAACGTGAGCAAAGCTCCCTTGAGCGCACAACAAGTACTTACAAGTATAGTGTAGGTGTAGCTCTAAGTGTTTGCAGACATTTAGGCCACAGCAGAGGTTAACTTCCTGAAATGAAGTGGGTGGGGTCTTGAATGATCGAAAATATCAGCTCCCGACTGGGAAGATTCTCGTGAACGCCATCACAAGTTGGTCCAGCAACTCGGAAAGTCTGTGGTACACGAGTTGCCGAGCTGCTGACGTCATCACCTATGAAACAATTATCATCATTTTACAGTCAGCTTTAAATAGCAGCATATTTGTTAAATGTTATATTTTTGTCACCTGCAATCTGTATGTCTGTCTCTCATTAGAGCCCAAAACCACTTTTTGACCAATACAGATATTTATTTGATTAATGTGCACGTTTGAAATGTGTCTGTTGCACCAGATCCTTTTTCTTTGCTCTTAGTTATCAAGCAAATATTGAAAAGAGGTGTCGAGGTGTTGTTTAAACGCTCTGCATATATAAATACAACACATTTTGAAGTTCACAGCTTATTCACTCTTTAAATCTAAAGGTATAAATGATGAACTTCTCCTTGGTGTAGTATTGTAGTCTTGTGCTGTTTCTTTTTTTATTGTGCTGTTAATTATCTTTTTATCATCTTTTTTATTGTCTTCTTTATTATTTTCTTATCACCTTTTTATTTAATTATATTTATTGTCCCTTAACTGCTTTTATGTGATCAAGTTTGTATGTGACAAACCTCAGTGTTGATGTCTGGCCTTCCTGTCACGTTGCTTCCTGCCAATTGTTATTTCTCTCGCAATTGCATTTTGCTTTGCAGTCAAAGTTTGTCTGTTTTTAAAGGTGCTATTGAATAAAGTGTTATTATTATTTTTAACCTGTATTGGCCTATTTCACAGCAGACATTTTGACTTGACACTTTACCATTTTCAGACATAAACTTCAGATAAAGGGCAGACAATTGAGCCCAGACATTTTCTGGAGTTTGACTTTATCATATGAAGAAATCAGCAGGAGATTGACCGGGTCCAACGCATCCACAAAAACAAGAAAATCTCGGGAGCGTTCATGTGAGGTGTGGCATCTGGGTAGAGCAGGAGGCAGGACATAAGGTGCAAATGCTGCTGTGGAAATCGCTTGTATTTGTTTATAGCATAGTGACACCGGCTCTTTTTAATCCAGGGAAACCTGTTTTCTTTTTGTTCAGTTTTGCATCTGTTGTAGAAACCTCATCAATCCACCCACTCGCTCACAGTGAATCTTCCAGATAATCTCCTGGTGCCTTCTTACATGGGCTCATGGCATGCGGACATTCTCTGCATTCTGCATTCTCTGCAGTGATTAACTTCATTATTTTACACCTATGCTTTTCCTGCTGTGTCATGTCAAACTGTCTGCTGTAAAAAAGAGCCTATTTATGATTGACATGACAGAGAGTGTTGTAATAAGTCAGTTGGATGATTTACTAAAACTCTAGCCTAGTTTAAAAAAGTTACGTTGCTTGATTATTCCCATTTCGTCCTGCCTTATTCTTCTTCTCCGTGACATTTTGATTGGAAATATTGTCCACAAAATGTATTTGAGAGCAACAGTTTTATTTATTTCATTTATTCTTATTTATTTATCAAATACAAACATTTTTTGCAATACATCATTTCTGAGGGGAAGAATTGCCTAAAATCCATCCAGCAGCTTAAGAAGTGGCAGATAATGACTAAAATATGTAAATAATTGAATGTGAAAATGATCACATTAAAAATAATATGATGCATTGTTGCTCAGGCATTAATTCAACTGCAATAATGATAATAAAAAGAGTCAAATTTAGTTTTATATTAGAAAATGATGTGAATACTTCAACATTGGAACATGAGTAGAGTTATCTGCCTTTTTCCCTTTGCACCCCTCGACTCCAACTATACTATACTATACTTACAGCTAAAAATAAAACGACCTCAGCCACTATCAGTGTGTGAAATCTACTTATTCTTTAAAATGAGGGCACATGCTGCTGCTGCTGCTGCTCATTCTGCCTCTGTGGTTTCCCCATTACTGCAGCTTCTACAAACAGCGCCCCCTGTCTGCGCCTGGGTGTAAGGTGCGATAGGAGGTGACAGGTTGCGTTAGCAGAGCAGCATGGCGGCTACACCTCAGCTGCAGTGATATTAAAGTAAAGAAACATAAAGAAAGCGAAGTCACCGCGGGCCCGCGACGGTCTCCGCTAATATTCAACAGTTTTCGCCTTGAAGACCAGTAACGCGGTTGTTATTTTATTTTTTTAAATAAGCCTCTGCTAGTTAGCTTAGCTCATGTTAGCAAGCTGCTAACTAGCTAGGTGGCGGAGCTGCTATGTCGCAACCGAGCGGTTCGGCTTACAGGAGCTAACAGGAGCTAACGCAGCTCGCGCGCCTCAAGCAAACTGTGCATTTGGAGGAAAACCGAAAAGGTGGGTGTGTTGTCATTCAACGGTATGTAGAGGATATTCCACTGTGGTTAGCGCGACTGCTAACTGAGCAGGATTACCCCCGGCTAACATGTGCTAGCTTTGTGTTTTAAATGTTGCCTTGTGGGTTTTGCTCTGTTAGCATCAACGTTGTTGTTGTTTTCGTCAGCCCCGGTTGTTGTTGACAATACGCGCGCTGCAGGCAGAGATTACCCGGGTAGCCGTTAGCAATGCAGGCTAATCCCCCCCCCACCCAAGCGAATGCTATACACTAACGTTATTTTATACGAATAGTGCAACTTATGGCTGAGTTGTGCTAAGTTTTAAAGTCGCAGTTATTCACGTTTTAACGGTGCAGAAGCTCGCATGATGTAAACTGTGTGACATTTGCTCTGCACGCTTGTCTTGATCACTCCCATCACAGCTCAGTGTTTAAAGCTGTCACTCATTTGCATCTGAAGGCCATGTCAATAACTAACCAGGCTACAATGCTAACAGGAAGTTTTATTATGTACACATCTTCCTGTTTGTGCAAGTAGTCTCCTTCGTGTTAAACCTTAACTAACCCTCGAAGCTCTCTCGCTGCCCCACCCTAGCTCAATGGAAAACTGCTCTTGATTATTCATCTAGGAGACGTGGGTTTACCCAGTCTGCTTTTCCTAATGCTGGCAGATTTGACCACAGAAAATACTACTGTGGTTGAACTAGGTGAGATGGCAGGTTGTGAGGCTCCAGTCACTGCACCTCATTATTTATCTATAGATCAGTCAATATGTAATTCTTCGGTCAACAAAAGTTGACGTAAACACGAGCAAAGTTATGTGTACACTGGAATTATTGTCAGACTCTGACACTTTTCCCTACCTGTGTTCAGTATGTTTGCACAGTGTATCTATCCCTAGGGGCTGCTTGAAGGTCACTAAAGGACAGTGTCAACAAAACGTTTCTCCTGAAAACCAGATTTTCCACTCCTATCAAATGAATTTGCAGAAAGTGCACATCCCTGCCAGAGCCCAACAGTCCCATTATGAAACCCCATTTAAATCCACTGGACCCATTTTTTTTATTTGGACCTGCACCAAATTGCACTCACATAGATATAAGTCTTCTAAACATGCCAGCTTTTTTTTGCATCTACATAAAATAAAATAATCCTTTATTAGTCCCACAATGGGGAAATATGCAATCCATCCATTTGTCATTTTCCAGAGAAATCAACAAACTGTTGAAAAGCCTTATCTCTCAATGTTAAGCAAAGTGATATGAAAAAATTCGTTATCCAGATCCACATAAAAACTGAATGGGTTCCTCCCTGACACTTACTGCATCCTTAAAGTTTTGTGGTAATGTAGCAGTAGTTTTTGCATAATCCTGCTAACTACACTAATATACAAACAAACACACCCTACAACATAATCTCCTTTGGGAGGTGATAATCATCTCAGCCTGTTAAGCCTTCTGTATTATGTTTAGTTAAGTGTTTGAGTCCACAAGACACTTTTGGAGTTCCAAGGGTAAACAGCATTGCAGCCAAATCCAATACAATTGATCTAAATGGCAACCACTTCTTAAAACGTA
Source organism: Hippoglossus stenolepis (assembly GCF_022539355.2). Classification (NCBI taxonomy): domain Eukaryota; kingdom Metazoa; phylum Chordata; class Actinopteri; order Pleuronectiformes; family Pleuronectidae; genus Hippoglossus; species Hippoglossus stenolepis. The sequence continues at coordinate 8,047,829 of NC_061492.1, forward strand.
AAAAACAACAGAACAAAACCATAAAATGCCTCCATACTGCTCCTGTGGTGTCATCTAAGTGTCCGTAAGTCCCGACATCAAATTCGACTCAAAACAAAGTCATTTATTTTACACCATGTTTTTAGCAAGTGTCCTCTGTGATCCTCTGGAGCCGCGTTTGCCTGTGAATCACAGCATTGACTGATATTAGCCTTTCACTTACATATTGGTATAAGCTAGGCCTAGGCAATAAAACAATATGAGTGATTATCACAATATAATTTTCATTAATAGTAACATAACAAAGGTTCTATAATGCCAATGAGTTGTGCAAACACAGTGAGGAGTTATAATACATAATTAAATAACCTGAGATTTGCAAAATGTTTTGCTGTTTATCAGGTTTTTGTCATTTTCTGCTCATACAGAAGTTAATTTCCACGAAAAATGCCGCAGAAAGATGTGCATTAGTTTATTTTCTGAATTCAAGTTCACGTAACTGAAGCCTAATTACAATTTCTTTGTCATAATAGTTTGATAATGGCATCTAAGCAAACATTGCCAAATATTTGTACATACACATTTTCATATATTGTTTTTTATTTTATGTATTTTTTGTTAAGAAAAAAAGAGATGGAGAGGATGTAGAAGAGTTGTGGACGTTGTAGGGTGATGGCGAGTTGGGAGACATTTGGATTCTTCCAAGTGCCCTTTAGATCAATAAATAGACCTGCACTTAAATCTGTTTGCAGTTTAATTATCTATTTCATCATCCTTCCTCTCTTTCATCCTCTTACACACACACACACACACACACACACACACACACACACACACACACCACCTAAGCACATTGTTTAGCCTAGACATGCTTGACCTCTTCTCTCTGCTATGCTCTACTGGGATGTCTGCTCTTCTTGGCTTAAAGTGAGGAATGTAAAATGATTGCCAGAGAATTCAGACTTGGACTATGGGGAGTATGCTGTGTGTTGCCTCTGCTGGTGTGTTTCGGCAGTGCTTTCAGGATAATTACATAGGCGAAAATGTTAAACCAACCCAGATGGATGGGAATAAATCAAACTCACAACGTGTGCTAGCTTTGGAGTATGAAAACAAAAGCGTTTCCTTGGATGCCTTACGTAAATAGTGTTCGGTCCCTGGTGCCCATGCCAAGCGGAACAAAAACATGTTTATTTAACACTTTAATGTTCATAATTCCATTCAATTCTCACATCTCCTACTCCATGAGTGTTATGCCTCTGTGCTGCGTGTGTTAACTGACTCTGAATGTTCCAGCAGCCACCCAAGGGTGTGTCTTTTGTGTGCGTGGGGACATAGTCTAATTGTGGCAACTGTGCTGAGCAAGCCTTGTTTCCTCACCTGTCTCATGCCTCACATTTTCCGTTGTTAAAGCCAGTAACCCTTAAACCCTCATTGCCAGCATAAACATGCACGCAAACAGACTTGCATTTTTTTTAAATGCACCTTCAGCCACTTTGGTGAGACTTGCTGCGTCACGGTGCCACAGAGGTTGTCGACGTGAGCAAGGCGATGGGAGTGTTGGGGTCAGGTAGTCTGAACCAAATGCTTGTGCAATCATAATAGTAATTGAGGTGAAAAGGTGTGAATCACTGTTAACATTAAATAAGAAAACACCTGTTGGATGACATAGCTCGACTACCATACGTCAGCAAGGCCGGGAGCTAATCAGATCATGACTCGCTGTAATTCTCCTTGTAAACCTTCACCTTACGCCTGCAAGTACTGATCCGGTTGTAGTTCCAAGCTTAAGTTTTGTGAAATTTGGTGTTTGTCTTTGTTTATAAAAACATTGGATTTTTGATATGTTTCCGAACATGTATCCCATACTATGTACTACATGAGGTCACCAAAGTTCATGTACTAATAAAGTACAGCCAAAGCAGGTGCAACAAGATGAACAGGACATTGAGAGTCAAGCCTGTCCTGCCTTACCAGGAAAAATAAAGTTAAAATACCTCAGTTGGGTGTACCACAGTTATGTAGGGATTTTCAAGACGGATATAATCCACATTTAATATTACCATTGAATGCTGAAGAGGTCACCACTGATGTCATTGAAATGACAACTGATCCCCCATTGGTATGTCCCTATGAGCCCCTATAAACTTATTTGTTAGGTCATAGACAATTGAAGGTCCTGTTACTTGGTTTTCTCTTCCCTCAGGGATCTAATGACCATGAGGTGTTTCTGTGGCAGTTACTGTTACAAAAAAGCTTAACTAGCATTCAGTCTACCCTTTTTACATTCATCCAGGTTACTGATGTCTATACAGTTGTGTGTGTACAGTAGTTTCATTTTAAATAGGTTACGTCAGCTGTTTTCAAAATGACCTTGTCGTGCGTACATTAGTGTCAAAGACACTACTGGTGTATGGGCTTATAATGACTCCAGGATAACTATCTATGGTTGTGTCACTAAAACAATGACCTGGCAGCATTTGTTGAAAATTCCTGTTACATAAAAAAGTTATTGAAAAGAGTTTGTTGGTTATAGTTGAATTTTATTACCCTATTGATGCCACAGCACCGAAGACAGTTAGTGGACAGAGGCATTGTTTTCTCGGGTTGTCTGTCCGTCCCATTCTTGTGAACATGACGTGTTGAGAAGAACCCCTTGAGGGAATTTCTACAAATTCTGTACGAACATTCAGTTGGGCTCACGGATGAACTGATTAGATTTTCTTGGTCGAAGGTCGCTATGACCTCTCATAACACGTTTTTGATCTTGTGAACGCAACTTGTCAGGAACACCTCCAGGGAATCCTTTCAAAATTGGTCACTTGGACTCGTGGTGGAACTGATTCTAATTTAATGGTCAAAGGTCATTCTGACATTACACATTTATGATCTTGTGAATATCATAACTAGGGGAGTTCTTCAGATTTGGTACAAACACACACTTGTGACTCTAAGATGAACTGTAGACTTTGGTGGTTAAAGGTCAATATCATGATGGCCTCACAAAACATGTTTTTGACATTTTGAACTTGAAGTCTGCACTAAGGTTGTTACTTGGACTGATAACAATTCCTGGAAAAAAATGCATACAGGCTGAAAATACTGTTTGGTGGCAGCATACAACCCGAGAGTGGCTGTTGTAGATTTATGTCAGAAAACGTGGCTCAAAGGTTGAGCTCAACGTTGAGTTAATCATTCCAAAGCCACAGCCACACTTGATTTAGTGACCACGCACCCTCGATTTGTTAACCACAGTCAGAAAGATTCTCCTATTTACATTCCTGGCGTGGAATGTCTGCCCTGGATTTTCCACTGTTTGTGGGAAAATATGTCGGAAGAACAACAGAACAGCAGGCTTCAGTATTGATGAGCTCCACTTCAGCTCCTTTCCATAGTAGCAAGACAGGAATACATTCCATTAACATTTTTTTTGTATCCCCATCCTCAGCTCACATTTTGCTTAGCTGTGACGTATATATTCCAACTAACCTTGTCTCATTCATCTCTCCACAGATGGCTGTGTCGGTGCGGGGCCTCTACTTTATGGTGACCCTGTTTTTGGGTAGTTTCTTTGGAAGTGTATTCATGCTGGGCCCATTTTTGCCCCTCATGCTGCTGTCTCCTGCTTGGTACCGCTGGATCACCGATCGCATCGTCGCTACCTGGCTCACCCTGCCTGTGGTGTGTACCCTGGCCTTTACTGAGCCTAATTCTGTGTGTGCCAGATGGTCTGAAGTAACCTAATTGACACAGTCACGATAAGATGCGTCATCTCCAGCTTTATTTATCCTTCCCTGTTTATTTTTGTCAGAAGTACACTTCATTTATTCAGACTGCCCTTGAGAAAATATATGCAAATCTTGTTTACAGTGGCTACAAAAATGAATAGCATTATTTATTCATTTTCATCTGACTCTTTTCTCTCTTAAATTCATCTTGCCACCATTCCTCTTCCCAGTCTCTCCTCTCTCCCTCTTCATCCTTTTTTAAATTCCCTTTCTTCTCTATCTCTTACCCTCTCTTCTTTCCATTCTTCCCCCTTCACACTACTATCTTTTATCCTCCGTCCATCCCCACTACTCTGCGCTATATATAGGCCTTGCTGGAGCTGGTATTTGGGGTGAAGGTGGTGATAACAGGGGATGGCTTCATTCCGGGGGAGCGCAGCGTGATCATCATGAACCACCGTACACGTCTGGACTGGATGTTCCTCTGGTGTTGTCTGCTCAGATACAGCTACCTCCGCATGGAGAAGATCTGCCTCAAGGCTGTCCTCAAGGCTGTGCCTGGCTTTGGTGCGTATACAGTTGTCATCGTGCTTATACAAACTTGCACAACTTTGCATACTAAAATATAATCTTTTCTTCATACAGCATTTCTTCAAAGTAGTTTACATTAAAGAGGAGGGGAAATAATTCAAATGTGGAAATATAGAAGACAAACAGTATCATGTAAACTCAGTATGTTGATATGAAAACACAAGACAGTTTAATATAAGCAAAGAAAATAAGCAATTTTTATGGCTCCGCTTCAGCGACAAGTGTTTGGTGCTTGTGTATGTCCCATTGTTGTGAACAACTTGAGGGAATTTCTTCAAATTCAAAATGTTCAGTTAGATTCAAAGATGAATTAGTTAGATTTCAGCAGTCAAAAGTCACGGTGACCTCACAAGTCTGAAAAAAAAAATGTATGTTGACTGAAACCGCACTGAGTGGCGTCTTCCAACTGGAGGCTCGTATTTCTAGTCTTTCCTGCAAACATTTCCACCAGCAGGTTATCATAGAGCATTATGCAAATGTCCCAGATCTCAAGGACAATTCTTGAAAAAGTGTTGCACAGTCACTTGAATATGAGAAGTAATCAGTCACACATATAAAGACAATGCACTGTGTGTATTTTCCAGGCTGGGCAATGCAGGTGGCCTGCTTTGTCTTTATTCAGCGTCGTTGGGAGGCGGACAAGAAACACATGGAGAACATGCTGGACTACTTCTGTGACATCAGAGAGCCACTGCAGCTGCTGCTGTTCCCAGAAGGCACAGACCTCACTGGTGAGAAGTCAAAAACGCATCGCTCCATCCATACCTGCAACACTTTGCTCACAATTCAGTTGTTATTCTCAGAATGTGTAGTCCACCAGCCAGTTTATGGAGCTCAGTGTGGCCTGACACCTGACACTGTTGCGCAAACATAATTTCAAAGTGATAAGACGTAGTCAAATCCCCTGACACACACCCCACACAGTCATTTCTGCAGGAATGCTCTGATCTTTGGTGTCCAAAGCCCCTTTGGATCACAATTAAGCCAATCAGAGTCTAGAGCAGCTTTTCTAGGGGAAGCTTAACTTCTCTTTACATTTCATGATGTCATGACCTCTCATGATGTCATGAGGGGGTCCAGTTTTGTTACATCATAATTGGCTGGCAGCTTTAGGGCTTTAAAAGATTTTCACTTTTGATGTTGCGTTTGTACTTGCGCGTGTGGTTGCACGAGCTTGCGTCTGCAGTTAAGTCTCTTAAACCACTGGGCTTATTGTGGCGTTATGTATACAGTATGTTCTGAGTAGGGTTGCAACTGTAGGAGACTTCACGGTATGACAACTGTCTCGGATAATAAAAGGTTTCACGCTATCACTGTGTTTCACAATTCATTCTTGTGGGATCTAACCTAATATCCTCTTTGCCAGTGACTGTGTGCCAGTTGGTCCTAATGAATTAACAGAATTATAATCAACTGATTTACAAACACAATTTAAAAAGTAGCATGTAACTCTGGCATGTTGCATAACTAAAGCATGTTAGTCTGCACACGCAGGCCTCCAGCTTCAGGATCAGGTTCTGGATGTACTTAAGACCCTCTACAAACTTAATTGATTGAAAGATTGCATAAGAGTTACAAGTTCAGTACGTCCCCTCGAGGGAACAGAGGCCTGATCAGCAGGGGTCTTTCCATACTACCTCTGTGCGTCTGAAGCAGCTGCTTGTTACATAATATGATTAATGAGTCATGATATAGTTTACATGTTCCCGCAACTAGCTCCTGAGGAATGTCTGGTTAATAAACACACATCTTTCCTGTGTTTATGTACCGCTCTGGTTTTTACAAATGTGTAAGTATTTGTCACTGGAGGATGTATTTCATAAATGAAGTCACATCCCGTTGTTTTTCCAGCTTATTTTTGTGATTGTATCACTCTTGTTTTAGTTCCTTACTTCTATACAGTGTCAGGCTGTTGTATACAATGTGCATTCGTTAACATTTTACCCCAAACATTTCTTAATTCATGTTCTGTATGTTCGGTTATATTTGTTTTCTTTTTAGTAGTTTATAATTAACTTTATGGTTAAACTGTAAAATATCAAGCCTCAGTTACATTTCTTAGTCACAAGGTGTTAATATCAACATCTCAGGAATCATTGCCAAATTGCTTTTTATTTAACATATCTGTATTGGAATTTTTTACCCCCTAATATAGGTATAAGGGTTAAATAGTTTTACTAGGTTGTAACTGTAATGTAAATCGTATAATATACAATTACTGATTGCATCCTAGTGAGAACAGAAAACATTTTTAGCACAATGTACTTGTGAAAATGTATGACTTGGTGATTGTGTCTTCTTGAGATTTATCACTGTGTCTGTCTCCTGCAGAAAACACAAGAGCAAAGAGTGATGTGTTTGCTGCCCAGAACAACCTGCCAAAATTCGAGTATGTGCTGCATCCACGAACCACTGGATTCACCTTCATTGTGGACAGACTGCGAAAAGGTCAGCTGGGATCCACATCAACACTTTTCTGAAATCCTGTAAAGACAATGGTCCTCTTAAAAATCTGCAAAAAATGTTGTGGATGGTGATGCAACAAACAGTGTTGTCGACAGACCAGTGCTGTGTTATTTATTTTTGATGAATGGAATGATTTGGTTGCAAAAAGAATAAGTAGGGCACAAAGCCTGTCATAATTATGGAAACGCGTCATCAGCATAACCAGGGGAAATTGACATGTTACTATAATGACTAGTTATTCCACTGACGCTGTTTTGAGAAGAGGGATCATACCTGTTATTCAAAGATTCAGACCTATAATTCATCCTCCTGCCAGCCGTTACAGCACCCCTGGGATTCTCATGTTTCCCTATGAGCCAATTATGGCAGTCGTCCAGAGTTCTTAAATACCACTTCTGGTCTCGCCGTCTCGAACCCCACCCACCCTGGATGCTGAGCATGGCACTAACTCTCCAAGCAGGTGCTGTGAATCATTATGATTTCATCAGACTTAGCGAATTCTCCTCTCGGGCTCTCTGCACCGCTGACTGACATGCTGCACATGTCGTCTTTGTCCAGTCTGCCCCTCTGAGCTCTATTTTTTCCATCATAGACCTGAGCTGTACAGGAGCAGGCGCTGGCAGGTGTCCTGTACACTTGATATTTCATTCAGTTCTCCATTCAGTTGAATAGCACAGTTGAATAACCAGTGTGGATGTGAAAAGGGATAATATGAAGTCTCCTTGTAGTGTCATGTCTTTGTCTGGAACTACACAGTTCACATTAAGTGGGGACTGTTTAAAGTGGGAAGTCTTGGAGTCAAAATCAAGTTCTGCTGTTCTTTTATTTAACTAAACTTAAGAAATTGTGTCCTTTTTCTTAGGAGACAATCTGGATGCCGTTCATGACATCACAGTGGCCTATCCTAAGAACATCCCCCAGACAGAGCGCCACCTGATCCTGGGGCTTTTCCCCCGCGAGATCCACTTCCACGTCCGCCGCTACCCAGTGTCTTCCCTGCCCGGCTCATCAGACCTAGAGTCTTGGTGTCGAGACCGCTGGGCTGAGAAGGAGGTCCGTCTCCGCGACTTCTACTCAAGCCAGCCCCGGGCCTTCGACAGAGAAGGTGTCGCACGTGTGCCACCCTGTAAGACGGAGCTGCGCGTGGCTCTGATCAAAGCCGCCTCGCTGCTGTACTGGACCAGCTTCATCGCTCTGTGCTTCACCGGCCTGTGGCTGTGGGCTCCATTCAGGCTCTATTTCGTGGTCATGGTTGGAGTGTACATGGCCCAGCAGAAGCTGATTGGAGGGCTGGAGCTGCTTGAGTTGTCCTGCCACCAATACTGGAAGTCCATGGCTGCTGATGTGGGTGACAAGAAAAAGGAGATGGCTGGGAAGATGCAGTGAAGATGGAAGACTGGATTGACTGGTCAGTGGCATGTGCTTGGCGAGGACGCTGAGGACTCCATTGTCTCGGTGTGTTCAGTCCAGAGGGCTAGAGGATCCCTTAGAGGGAGTCAGAACTCCATGCCTTAGAAAGGGAGTAGTATGTGCTCACCTGCAGTTTGCATGGCTTCAGTGGAAAGATCTCATCTTTCTGTTGAAGGAAAAAAAAGAGGAATGTTATGTAAATTTGTGTTGGGTTCAAGAATTCCATCATACATGGTGTCAACTGCCCTGTAATTCTCTTCCTGTATAATCACAGTGGATTCGCTTGCTGTCTGTGCATTTTATCTGTTATTTTGTTGTTGGTGTATCTGTTGTCGAAGAACCTCAGTGTTGACATGTGTCATGGAATATTGTTGTTAGTAATTTTTTTTTTTATACAATTGCCATGTCCTGTTAACTTTTTTTTTTATTCCTGTGTTGCCCTTGGTTTTATTTTGTATTTTTCATAAGATATGGAACAGAGCCATAGTACAGTTAAAATGTACATGTGATGACTTGATTAACCAATTTTCAAATAAGCACTGTAGTTAGTGGGAGTATGATGAGACTAATTAAATGAATCCATCATAGGACGGGTACAATTCCTAGAGAATTATCAAGGTGTATACAGGTATATATGTACCACTGTTTACCTTTACTGGGTATAACTGCCCTTTTATACAAATTGGGGAATGGAATTTCCCACGTAGTCATAAGAAAGAACTTGTGTGATGTTGTTTATCACTTTAAAAAAATATGTTGAAACTTATATATAATTCTGCTTGTTTGCTCAAGTAGCTTTTGCGCATAAAAGCCAAAGGTGAGAGAAGCGGACGCGATGTAAAACAGTACCAAACAGAATGTAGTAGGAGAGAGTGTAGCTTCACTCACCACTGACGAGCTCGTCTGCAGCTCCACTGAGTCCACGCTTGTAATCAGCGACTCATCAAGATCAAACATCTGACTGAGATGTTACGTCTGGATAAGCGTAGAAGCAGATGAGCTTTGTGCCCTTTCTAGGAATGAAGGGATGCCGTGCAGAGGCAGGATGTGGGTGGTGCTGGGGTGGAAGAATGCCCTGTTGGGACAACATTACCCTTCGATGTGCAGGGTGGCACAGAGGACCAGACTTGGAGTGGAAAACTGGCCCTCAACTCATCCTAATCCAAAAAAGCCCTGTAATGCCCACCTCTGCCTTTGTCACTCTCTAGAGGACTGGCATTGATGCGCCTGCTAAACTCAATTAGCGAGTGACAGCTGAGAAAGCGTCTCCCAATTGTGCCAAAAAAGGACAGAAATTGAAACAAGATTGGAGCGGTGCTTCAACCACACTTTTAGCCACTGACTCCTGCTACCACTGAGCTCGATACCGTCTCAAACCACGTTAATTCTCGGGGTCGGGGAACTTCCGCGTCTCTGACGACCTTTAGCAGTTTCACCGCCACTGTGCAGTGTGTGATCTAGCTCGCGATTTCAACCCTAGTTTGTTATATAATCGTCTTTCATGATCGACCGCACTATATAGAAGGTGTCTGAAGCGTTTTCCTTTTTTTATGTGAATCTGAAGCTCCTGTAGTTCATGTGAAGGGGCTGGTTTCATTCACTGTGATCAGCTGTAAACACTTATCAGCAGCATGTTGTAGTTTACCAAACACTGTTCTCTGTCCATATATCCTCAACACACGCTCAGCTAGAAAGGGATTTATCTGTTCACCTGTGCTGTCTTGTGTCGCTCATTTTACAATCACTTGCTGATGCTGGACCTCATTAAAGTCACTGTCCTCAGGTACACACAGTGGACACTGTTGTCAGTCCGTCTCTGAAAGGAAGATATATATATATATATATATATATATATATATATCTCTGAATAAATAAACTGTATCAATTCAGTTGGATTTCCAGACGTTGTTATTTCAAGTTTTTTGCAAATGTCGACTACCGCCTGACAACTCACCTGATCTTTTGGGTAAATGATGTAATAGCTCATATCACTGTCATTAGGTTGATGGTATCATCAGTTTAAATGTTATCGACCCTTGTTTCTCAAACATTTTGTTTTATTACAGGAAGTGTAGCAAACTCCAAAAACCAAAATAGTCCTATACATTATCTCAGTGTGTTACTTATGATTGAAATTATAGTGAAGATAAATGATTCCCTTTCTGCCTGGGACCCTCCCGGAACCCCCTCAAGGACCTTTAGGGGTCCCCGGCTCCTGTTAGACACGTTATAGTGTGTTGTCACGACTTTATGAAGGAAGTTTGACAATATGTCTCTCAGCTGCTGCCCCGTCATCTCACGCATTCTCTCGTCACTGCTTTAATCTACTGTATCAACCCCTACGCTGCAGCGGCTGAGTCGAGACCTTGAACGCTCATGTTACACAACACCAGGGAGTATAGTCTTCATTGCCTGTTTTGCGTGCACACATACAAATATGTTCTTGTCCTCCACGGACGACGAAGAAGGTCAGGAGCTTTGAAGGTGAAGAGCAGTCGCCATAGTAACTAATGTTGACTCCCCTGTCTCCTAGCAACGGGATGTGGAGTGATGTCAATGGAAAGCATGCTATTTTCTCCTGCTGACAGAATGATGTCACTGCTCTGTGTGTGTGTGAAGAGAGAGTGGAGGGGAATGAGAGAAGTTTATTTCTACATTCTATATATCGCTCCTCTCCTGGAGGGATAGAGAGTGGGGGTGTGATGGTGATATCACGTGGAATCGGAGAAAGACAAAAAGGTGAGGGTGAACTAAAATAACTGGGGATGGTGATGAATCACGGGCCAATTAAGGGCGCAATTATGCTCCCAGTGATTTTTTTTGGTCTCTTCAATCAAAAATAATCCTCTGTATCTGAACACACTTCAAATCTGCTCTGATGGGTTCTATAGTGGGTGGAAGGAAGACGCAGACGCCATCATTTCACTAGTTCATGTTGTACTCCTGCTGTTTGATTTGTTTCCAAAAGACAGAGCTTAGTAATAGACTAGTTGGATATCAGAGCCGGAGGTTTGCGTCTTGAGAGAATCTGAATGTCCCGAGAGGACTGGATGTCTCTGAAGGGTAGTGGAAAAATAGGTCTCCTTGTAAGCACACACACAAAAGACTGCCACATCCAGATTGGTGCCATGTCTTTCCAATTGCATGCAGACTAATAGGATCAACAGGACGGTGTCATTATCCTTATCTGACCATATGGCTTTTTTCAATAAAGACGTCAGACAACCCTGAGGTTATGCAGGGACGAAGTCCGAGACTACTATGAATTATGAAGCAGGACAGTCAGTTCTCTGGAGATGGAGCCTCCTTTTTGCCTCTAGTCATGTCCGGCATTTAAATGGCACTGGATATGCTCATAAAAACATCAGTCTCCTCAATCCATTAATCCTTTAGATCCCTGGCAAAGGAGAAAAAAAGGAAAAGGAAAGCAACTGCTGTTGGTTACTAAAATAACCCGGGACAGTTTATTTTGTTCAATGACCTTAATTCATATTTGTGCGAGCTAAGTTTAGTGCTGCGTGCTCGGCGCAGGGCGCCTGCAGGAGTGACTGCAGAGAAGCAGACCTGTTGTTGATCTCACCGTTGTGACACAGACACACCAACAAAGAGGCCTTCCAACAGGATCACGGCTATAAATAACTCCGTGGCAGCACTGCAATATTAGTGGGTGGATTAGGGCTGAAACGTCATTGCCTATTTATAAACCAAAATGCAGTCAAACCTCTGCATGGTGGGTGATTCACAGTGAGTGCAGAGTAGGTGGGATTAAACAGGATTATAGTCTGGATGTGATGTGTTGCTGGTCACAAATGTTTCACATTTTCTCCCTCACTGCTCATTCTGTTTTCTTGCCTTAATAGGGCATTTATTTGACTTTAAATAATCCATCAGATTTCATTCATTTTCTCCGTCCCAGTGAGTAACATCCTTCTATTTCAATCCTGCAGTGAAGCTCCACGAACCACGCGAGGCGAGCTAACGTCAGAGGCAGGCGAGGGACTCAGCATCATGCCTCCATGGGAAAACGTCCAGAGATCATCCTGTTCTTCAGTATTCTGCTGCCACCCACAGGCCAAACACGAAGTTTATAAATCTGATTTACCTTGAGAACAAATTTCTTGTAGGACAACGTATATCATTTGAAAATGTATAATAATTATCGTTAAAGTGTGTAGAAAGCTACAAAACAAGCACAACCATGATGAATTGAACCCAGCAAGACTGCATCTTTATTTAGAAATCACACCAGAGAAAATCCTTCTGTAGCCATACAAGAAAACAACTTCCTTTCAACCTCCAATCAGGAAAAAAATACGCTAAGATAAATGCATCAGACAATAAAATAATAACAGAGTAAATCGAATAAAATCAATCGCTAAAAGTGAACAATAAGTGGTAACTATATTCTGTCATGGCCGTTGACTGAACACTGCACTGACTTGCTGATATGGATGGTGTCAGCTTCCTCTCTGTGTTTTAGTGTAGAAATGACACGTGCACCCTCTCACATGACCTTGCAAAGGCGAGGAGAAGCATTAACAGCATCACTTGTGAAGGCTGTTCCATTCCGGTAATGCCTGTGGGCTTTCACCACATCTGAAACGGCACAATGTTACACCAGGGCCACGATGCAGCGCTGCGAACCCGCTTCCAAAAATAACCTCAAATGTCAGGAAAAGTGAGATTTCTTTTTTTTCTAACAGTGTGACATTTTGAAATCTTCACAGGGCAACGATGGTATAAAATCGGGGCAGGGACACAGGGCAGATTTTAAAGACTTGTTAGTCCATTAAAGCTCTGCACTGTAATGTAATGTGCAATGTGCCCTAATATCAGGATTATAAAGGATGTTTTTGGTTTGTTGTCGTTTCAAAAACTGTGTTGTGATAGAGAATGGGCTCTTTGTTAAACCTCTATTGTGTTACTCCTGAGGCCCCGTTGGCTCGTCACCGCTCGACACGCTGAAGACACACAGGCACAGAATCCATAGTAACAGACGCTGATTGGTTGAACTCTGTACAGGATCAACACTACGATTTTTCTACTGTGCACAGGGGCTCACTTCCACACCATGAACTGGGAAGAATAGGGACATTTTAAAGCCACTTTGTGTTCATCCCCAAAAATGTCATGTCAATCAAAACAATGGTACATCACACGAAACCTGCCCATCATCATCATCAAACACTACAATGAATACTTACACATGACATCAATCTGTGCTGTATCATTTGGATGAGAACAGAAATTTGAAACACTTTTACATTCGGTACAATAAAGGCTAATAAAATAGGTCACAGAAATGGCAACTAACTCTCTTGACTGTGTTTGGGGCTCACCAATGACGGATACAGAGAGAGACCAGGTTCACGACACAGAAGGACAAGCCTCAATAAAGAAATGTGGTTCGGTTAACATTGCAGTGTAGAACTGGGCTGGTTGCTTTGCCCCGAGTGTGAGAACGATGAACACACTCGTCTCTAACGCCTCCAGGTTATCTAAGTAAACCAAACAACCAGTGACTGATGATGTCTATTATCGTGCATGTTTTCAACTATTATACCCAAAAAAGTGTGGAGCATGCCGTGTGCAGCGATGATGAGACTGTGTGACCGTACATGAACACTTAACAAGTGAAGTTACAACAGTGTCCCCTGCTGTTCTGGAGGGGTGGGGATGGGGGGTGTACCCTGCGACACATCAATCAGGGAGTATTTGTTGGGAGAAGCCTATTGAGCAAGAATAGATCCAGCGAAGCCAATTTTCTAATCAGCAGAGGTCTAAGGTCATGGGCCAGAGACGGGGGGGGATTGAGGGTGAGGGGGAGTGGTCAGCCATCACTTCACTGAGCACGAAGTCTGCAGGTGGCGCCATGCAGCACAGGGGCAAAGGGGTAGAGGAGAGGGACAGGAGTGCACAGGAGTGAGCCTTCAAGTTGGTTTCAACTTCAGGGGCTCATGAGTTGTCGGAGGGGACGTGCTCCTCGAAGCCCTCGCTCTCCCGAACCAGCGCCCTCTCCAGGATGACGCGTCCCTCCTTGTACCGCTGACTGTCCTCGGTCGCAAACTCGTAGATCCAGCCCAGCTTGCTGTTGCAGTTCTTGCAGCTGACGTCCCTCACCATGTGCCGGCCGGTGAGCATCACCCTGTCCTGGACCTCGCTGTACTGCAGGTTCACCACCTGCAGGGTTTGACACAAGCACACGCATGGGTTTTCACGCCAGGAATGAGATACTGAATGTTTGTATCCTGGGTGTATGATCCATCTCTCTTCATGGCTTTTCACTGTACCTTATTGAAGAGGAACGCTCGGCCTGTGGCTCCTGTGAAACGCGTCGAGATGAGCTCAGAGCGATTAGTCAGGATGGTGTCGCAGTTGGCGCAGGAGAAGAGGCGTGTTCCGCCAATGTGGTCCAAGAAGATACGCCCCATTGTCAGATCTCTGGGAAATGACTGAACTAATGTGGGGGAAACAGAAGGACAAACATTGTTTTGTTGGAAAGTGAAGTCAAAACTGAAGTTACACATAAATGGATATATTTCAAAGACAGCATTATGATAGACAGGCACGTCACCATATAAACATCCAGTGATGCAGGATTTTATCTACGTTACTCCAATAATCAAATATAAAAGCAAAAAGCAAACTCTTTTTATTCAGGCTTTTAATTGAATTTTGTTTATCTATTCATTTATACACCTTAGACTGTTTTACAGATCCTCCATTTATGCTATTTAATTTACTATTCAATAATTTACTTACGTATTTATTTTCACAGCAATATATTACTACTTATCTATAGTTTTATTTAATCCTCATAGAATTTATTTAATCTTTATCATTTTATTTCTTTATTTCTTTCTTATTTCAAATTTAAGACAGTTGTGACAGCGATGGCTCAGTTCCTGTTCATATTGTTTTGCTCTGTGTGGATGTGTGTGTGTGTGTGTGGGGTATTGTATTCTGTAAAGCACACTGTGTTACGTTGTGTGAAAGAAATTAAATGGATTGGAAAGACAAAGAACACACAAAGTCTAACTGATTGATTGAATGACATCAGAATCATTTTTGAAGTGTTTGCCACCAGTCAACTGAAGTAAACCAGCTGTTGTCATATTTAACAGATTCTTTTTTTCTACAGGAATATAACTTTAAAGCCTTTAACTTAAATAAAACAAAAACTGTGAGCTGACATGATTATCATTTTATTATCATTATCATCTCGACGTGTTGTTGTTGCTACAGCAGCTCGGACTTCCACCAGAACTTCATGTCCCTGGACTGTGTTGTGTCCCGAGTCGTGTTGACTGAACATGGCAGCTCTGAAAATACAAGCTGTCCATGACGAATACTCGAATAACACGACTCACAGGGAGGCTGAATCTCCTCCTGGTCCAAACTGGTCGTGGACTGGTTCTAATGGGAGAGGAGATGGAGGACATGGGCTGGTTCTCGTCGCGGTTTAGCGCAGTTAGCTCTTCAGTTAACCAACGACACAAAGCTAACGTTGAGTTAGCCTCTGAGCTAGCCGTGCTAATGAAAACAAGCTAGGAGCGAGAGGGTAAAAACAACGCGTTCCCAGCCGCGGACGCTTCTCACCTGTCGGGTCGGAGTCGGCGGCTCGAAGTGTCTCCGGCAGCGGCGGTGTCACGGGCGAACGAGGCGCGTGTTACACGAACATCTGCAGTTTGTGTCGTCGTCGGTGCCTTTGTTGTTCTTTTCCAGCTGTTCCTGTCTGAGCTGCGCGAGCTACTGTCAACATCCGGCCGGGGGGGGGGACGTCCTGCCCGCGCAGCTCCGCCAGGGGGCAGCAGAGCCGAGCGGATCCTACACACGTGGATAAAATACACGAGGGGAGTGTGTTTGAGTCATGGTCTGAAAAGCAGGTGGAGGAATCAAACATCCACTGATGGAAATGCAGCCGAGAAACGAGCCGTGGACGTGACAAGGAAATCAAATGGTGCAACTGCGGTTAAAGGGATAGTTCACCCAAAAATGAAAGTTCACTCATCATCTGCTCACCACTGTGCTGGTGGAGGGGAGGGTGAAGTGTTTGAGTCCACGCAACACTTCTGGAGCTCATCACTGATTGTGATTTCTTCTTGTACTCTATTTTTTGCGATTGTGTTCTCCTACGTGTTGTCGGGTTTTGTGATTTGCCGTCATGATAAAGAATATGAGTGGCCTCATGTTCAACTGCAGCTCCGTCCAACCCTCAGTAACAGTCAATTACAATTTACAGTCAATTCCCTCAGTAATAGCATTTTGATAAATGCACTTGTTTTGTTGCAACATATCAAAATGTTATAAACCATAAAAAAAAGACATAAACAAAATCTGATAACTCGAGATGACTTGCTGTTTTACTCGTCGCTCGATTCCAAGGGTCGGACTATCTGCAAAGCCAATCTGAGGACAAACTCATAAAGTGTTTAACAATCTGATCTCATCTCATCTCCAAAACTGAACATAAACAGTTTGGTTGTTTGGTTGTTAACATATTCTTACACAACATGTATATGAAACCCCTGGTGGTTACATTTATCACCACAGGAACTGTCTGCTGCTCGGCAAAGCACGAGCACAGCTCTAAATCAGAGAGGGACATATTTAGACATGATTTATATGAAATTGTATGATTGCACTGTGTAGGGGCGTAGCACAAGATTCTGGGCCCTATACACAAGCAGTCTCTGTGGGCCCCCCTTCCTCTCTCGATTCATGATGTGCCTCATACATATTTAAAAATAAATTTCTACAAATCAGTCAGCTGTGCAAATGAATCTGTAGTGTTTGTTGGGGTAGTCACTAATGAATGTGTGGAGCTGGTAACAGGTGAGTTGATGGCCTTTAAGATGCACAGTGATGCGAAGTGGTGAGGCGTGTGTGTGTGCTTCATGATAAGTATTTGAAACGTTGCTCTGTGTCCCGTGTGCTCCGCGCTGCCTCGACCCACTGTGGTAACCGCTTGTGTCACAGTACTGTACTGTACTTTGAGTGGTCAACAAGACTAGAAAAGCTCAATATATAAATACAGACCATTTAAATACAGACCATTTACATTGGATAAATTGAAAACAGAAAACCTATAGAACCAATGTCACATTGGATACAAGTTTTAAAAGGTTTCTGTTCAAGCAGCATCGAAACAAATATCCTAATTATATTCATTTACATTTATTTTTAAATTATGGATGTTATAAAGTGTGTCTGGCTCCGTATTGGCAAAAGACATAAACCAAAATATGATTATGAAGGATTATATCTTCAGGCCTTTCACCTTTTAAATTATATTTTATTTGTTATTTTTATTTATAGGAACAGTGCTCATTGATTGACTGATAAAATATCATGGTCACAGCTATATGCCACTGACAAGACGTTAGCAACAATTTAAACATAAACTGGTCTCAGTTTGGTCTGTTATAAAAATGAGAATATTATTTAGATGTCCAGGATAAACTGCAGGTGACTCAGCTTCTGGCTGACAAACAAATCACAGATACGGAGAGGGAGGAACGATCAGGAATCTGCTTGATTGTTATCCTGATAAACTGATAAAGGGAAGATATGACTGACAATAAAAGAGTTCGCACGAAGAGAGGTTTTCCTCATCTTTTTCTCCCCTTTTCAACGCTTTGCCCTCTCAGGAACACTCTCTCTCTCTCTTCTCCACACCCTGCACTGGCACTTTTACAGGTGGTGAGAGCGGACGTTTTTTTAGGCCGAGGGAAGAGAAGAGGAGGAAACCCACAAACCCCCTCAGTGTGGAAGGCGCTCAGTTATCTGCTTACACCATGAAGACGAGATGTGCGCTCCTGATTCTGGCCGTCCTCGTTGGATCCTGTGCTCAGTTTACAGGTAAAGAACAGGCAATAACTGTACACATTTACAGTCATGTTTACATATTGAATGAGCTGAATGACACGTTGCAGACGGGGATGTTTGGAGGGATCAGAATCAGATTTATTGAGGTTTTCAACATACAAGGAATTTTCTTATTTGGGGAGAAAGATAAAGCACAGCCAGTTTCCCTCTTCTGTTGTTGTGGTAATGTTCACATATTGTAAGTTATCCTGCACCATGAGTTAGACTAGTTTACACATAAATCATTGCAGAAGCTGTATCTGAACTCATTCCTAAACCGTGCATTTCAGATTTTGAGTTTTCTCCGGCATTATATGACACCAGGGTAACACTTTACTTTAAAACCTTTGATATCAGCATTTATAAGCAGTATAATATTATTTGATGCAAGATGCTCTAATGCAGTCATTCATTGCATTTATCAATGTTTAATGCACAGAATTTGTCAGCAATTGTAACTTCTCATTTGAAGAAATATATCATATTACAATGTGTGCTTTACTATATTATAATTAAGTATCTGCTTATAAACCAGCCTCCACTTATGGGTGGATGAGTTACAGTTTTATAATCAGTCACAATGGCATTATAATGTGTGATAAACAGTTCATTGTCTGCTACATATAAATGTGCACAAAGGACTTTGGGCTGCAAATGGAAAAAGACTGAACCACACAGGAAGTTTATTACACCACAGTTTATTACACAGGATGATGATACGAGCAATAAGTGACTGTAACGTCAGGTAATTTGCCGCAAAGCAGCTTTAACCTTGAAGCAAAAGTAATGAAACGTGATCCCATTCGTGGTTTAACAAAGAAAATGGTCTCTCTGTAATAAACTAAATCATTTCATTCATTAAATCCCTATTTTAAAAGGAAAGTGCAAGACGAGAAGAGGGAGTTTTTTAATGCATTACTTTTGGGTGTTCAATTTTTCGCTGTATTTGTTTCCTATGTCACATCTAGATGCTGTTTACATTGTGGGTGAAAATGATCAGCCAACAGAAAAACAAGAGACGGTACGGTACAGTCCGTCATCGTGTCTGAGTGTTATTTAAAACCCGTCATTTGCTTTTTACAGATATATTGACAATAATAGTCTAAGAGTTTTCATATTTATGTCACAGGCAGAAACTTACATGTCAGTACTTTGCTCACCAACACCTGGACCCTCGTCTCCACCCTCCTCAGGTTGGTGTTTTCTTTTGACTGATTTCTGTCATGAGCAGATCTCTTATTTGATCAATTCAGGCCAAATGATCTAAAACCATTTGCAGCGTTGTATCATAACTTTGCTTTAATTCACTTGTTTTCAGTCGACGCTCTCAGACCTGCTGATATCTCAGCTGTTTACACCTTTGGGATGCCGCTGTCTCACAGGTAAGACGCATAAACATATACTTGGAAGAGCAGGAAGTGATGATTTCAATCTATTTGTATCTGAAGATGTGTACGTCTCCATAATTAGGCACGAAGCATCCATCCTGGTCAGTAGAATAACTGGTAAGTCCCACTGCGCTTTCTCACCACTGAGTATTTCTACAAATTAGTGGAAAGACAAGTACAGTACATAATCATCTAAAATAACAAGCGGCCTCAACAAAGTATTTTACAATTTCTATTTACAATCACAAAGTGCACGGAAATAAATGTTAGTGTCCTGGTCATTGATTTTGTTGTAGTTAAACACAATAATCTTTCTCTGTCACTCATTAACTGTTGAGTGGATTTGAACTAAAAGTCAAGAGCGTGTTACAGGAAACTCCAGATACAGAGCACACTTTGATGAACGAGCGAGGGAACAATTATCTTACAGTTTAGTCGAGTTTATCGCTCAGGATAAGACCAGGGGCCATAAACCCTCGTTGATGAAATGATAAAAGCATTTTATAATTCATAATGTTCATAATCCACAGTCTGAATGTGATGTGAGGGATGAAACATACTGTAGTTTTACCCTTTACGATTGTGTCTGTGTGACTTTTATAGAGTTGCTCTCCATGTTTACCCCTGAAATGATCCCTCAGCATGTGGCTCAGGCCTCATCGCAGCCCAGGTAATAGACACATCGCACACAGATGAGCAGTCACACATTTTAAATGCGGTTTGAAGCTTATTATATGAGAGTGTTTGTGTTGCAGGAGATTGTTGAAGGAAGCTGAAGAACTGTCGCGGCCCCTGTCACATCAGGTGCACATTCACCCTCTCAGAACAAAGTTGAATGTTTTGTAGACATTTCAGAGAATCCAGTTTACTCTCCATAAATAGAATAAAACAACAAGAATACATGATACTTTGACTTGGATCAGATTCTGTATTTGGGAGGACAAGCAACACTAACAAGACTCCATACACATGAAGCAATCCTCTTAAGTCTCAGCTAGAACCCAAATAAGCATCTTGTTTCTTTATCACCTTTAAACAGTTTGCTCACTTTTGCGCTTTTTATACATCTTCTACATTATTTAAAGATAATATGTGTCCTTCATATTTTGTTGCAGGTCTCAGGCTGGAAGTTTGTTCTGATGTTTGTCTCGGCAGATTCCTTGTGTGCCTGCTCGCCTCATGTAAGATTCCTTCTTTCATGCAAAATCATGTGATTCGACCTAATGCAACATAGCGAGTGGATGTATAGATGGACGATAGGATTAATGCGACTGGTTTTTCTTGCCTCAGGTTGCTGCAGATGTCGCAGCTGTTGTTCGGGATGCGGAGACAGCTCTGCTGACATTGCAAGAAAAGGTATGGTAGCGTTTTGGTCACTAGAATTTAGCTTTGAATAAATAATAAAAGACAAAACTAACATGCTTGGTGCTTCTGTACAGCTGCATCGTGCATTAATCCATGTCACAGTGTGGAGCGCGTTTCACCAGCAGGACAAGTGAGAGTTTTTTTATCTTCTTTATTTTTGGAACTAGCAGAAATAGCTTGTTATTTTAAAATAAAAAAGAAATGATCTGTATCTATAGTGTTGTGATCTTGCTCTTTGTAAAAGATGTCAGTGAAGTTTTTCGCTTTTTGTTGCAGTTGTGACTGTATGAGAAATGAAGGCATAAACCAGCGCCTACAAAAAGCAATTCTTCTAAAAACGCTGCAGGTAAAAAGGCAACTGTTGCTTCCCGGCTCATGTTCAAGTCTTTTATAGTTTTTTTGTCTTTTATTTAAATACTATTCTATTCCTTTTTCTTTTTTTTCTTGTAGATTGTTGTATTCTCTTATTTTTATTTGTTCTTTCAGTGAAGCACTTTATAATGACTGCTTTGAAAGGTGCTATATAAATAAAGATACCATAACAATTAAGAATCATTCGCCTTTCGTGTCTTCAGGATTCTCTAAGTGGTGTTTTGGAAAATCCAAGGTGGCACAGCAGCAGTTCAGACTTCTCTGTCGTGCTACACTCTGCCCCAGTCATCCTTGAACCCAGCTCAGATTCTGTAAGTAAAGAAAAAGATATTTCAAGATGCCATAACAATAATATAACTGTATGGTAAACAAACCTTCCTTTGAGTAACAAAGTGTCCTTTGAAATGGCTAATGTGTAACGAGCACATGTCTTGTGTTTCTTTGCAGGACAACCTGGGGTCTGACATAAACCAACTTGCTGTTCAGCTTTGGACAAACATGGTAATTTATTAAAAACCAAAGTAACAAATGGCAAATTCAAACGTGCAGAATGACAAAGCAGCAAGTTGAATATCTTCTGCGTTGATCTTTACTGTGTCCTGACACTGTCATCGACCCTGCGTCTGAGTCGTAAAATGAAACGATGGAACGATTACTACAGTTAACGCTTGTTGCTCTGACCTGAGATTAGATAAGAGATGTAAAGATTAACTTGGTGGGATTATCTTCATGATGTCTTTCTCCATCATCGTTCACTCTGCATTATGAACACGCGCGTTGTGCAATCAGCTCTATTACATGCTCTGTGGTAATTGGCTAAACACGATGGCCCCACTTGAACCTAAAAATCTTAACCAATCATCACGTTTCCTCCTCCAGCTCCAGCCAATGACAGGTCAGACAAAGATCACGGACAACGGTGTCATCGCTATCCCTTGCCCCACCCAGGTGAGGCCTGCCATTGCTAAACACAGTGTTTTCAGTCACCCGTTACTGTGGTTTGATGCAAAAATGTCCTAAAGACGTGTCCTAAATCATTCAGAATTCAATCCAAGGTCCCAAACCTCAAAACAGACTTTCAAAATAAGATTTAAATACTATTGTCTCACTTCTTTTCCACTCTCGTCTCAGGAACGACCTTTCTTGAGGACACAGAACAATTCCCCCTCTGACAGAGAGATGACACTTTACAACAAAGCCTCCTCAGTAACAGACCCCAGAAGTCTTACAACTCAACGGCAGGTCAGCAGCAGCAGGAAGTCAAACTGTTCCCAGGTGATGGGGACAGAGATACCCTGCACAGACCGCAGTCCATCTCCCACCACACCAACTTCAGGTAGAGAATATTTGTCATGCTGTTATTCTCTGTTCTACTGATGGATGTGTATGGAAATATACTGTTACCTACTTGATTCTACCTCCTGTGCAGTGCATGAACTCAGACCTGGAGATATCAAGGTGGTGGCAGCGGTGGGCGATTCTCTGACAGTGAGTATTTTCATTCTCCTGCTATATTTGCAAATTTATTTCTGCACCACTTTTGAAAAGCCAAATTTATCTCAATACAGATTTCGATATAGATATAGATTTCGATATAGATATAGATGGACAAAATAGATATAGATAGATGACCTCAATCAGTCAGTAAAGTGTAACAGTAAGTGCAGTTCAAAGTGCATAACAATTGACTGATGAGTCAAAATTTAGATAAAAGATAAATAAAGATTAAAAGAAATGATGGCAGTAAAATTTATTCTCACAATAAAAAAAGAAAAACTAAATAAAAATACAAGAAAAAAAGATAGATATCTAAAATAGATATCTATCTATAGATAGATAGTAGATAGATAGACGGACGACAGACAGACAGACAGACAGACAGACAGACAGACAGACAGATAGATAGATAGATAGATAGATAGATAGATAGATAGATAGATAGACAGACAGACAGACAGACAGACAGACAGACAGACAGACAGATAGACAGACAGATAGATAGATAGATAGATAGATAGATAGATAGATAGATAGATAGATAGATAGATAGATAGATAGATAGATAGATAGATAGATAGATAGATAGATAGATAGATAGATAGATAGATGGGAAATGTTTCCACTGGTTTTGTACATGGTCTCAGAATTTGTCGTCTCTCTGCAGGCAGGCAATGGTGTGGGAGCAAAGGTAGACAACCTCCTGTTAGTGATGAATGAGTACAGGGGACTGTCATGGAGGTAAGAGAATGGAAAGTTCACCCGGGTCACATTTTTTAACAGTGTGGGAATTCATTTGTTGATTCTGTGATGTAATGAGCTGTTTCTGCATCTTTCAGCATCGGTGGGGATGAAAACATCACCACGGTAACCACTCTGCCAAGTACGTTCCACTTATTTTATGTCATTTCATCAAATTAAATGGAATAAAAAACTTGCATTAGACTTGTTTTATACAATCACGAGCCAACATTGAGCTTCTCTGTGGCTTTGCAGATATCCTGAAGGAGTTTAACCCCTCACTGACCGGCTTCTCAGAGGGAGTAGGTAAAGAGGACAATCCCAAGGCCTTCCTCAACCAGGCTGTGGCGGGAGCCAAGAGCGGGTCAGTCACGTTCCTTTGAATCCTGTCAAATAAAACCTGAGCAGAACTTATGATGAGCACATCAGAGGAATGAATACACACCTTTCTATTCCTGTTCTCAGTGATATGGTGCAACAGGTGCGCATCCTGGTGGACAAAATGAAAAACGATTCGGTAAGGCTGTGGTGAACGACAGTTGAACCTGGTGTAACCTTTGTTTCCCTTTTATTTTGATAATTGCTAAATTCACCTCTTGTCTTTACAGCGCATTGATTTCCTCAACGACTGGAAAGTGATCACTATGTTTGTTGGAGCCAATGACTTATGTGACTTCTGCTCTAACAGCGTGAGTACTCATATATTTTATCAAGACAGATTTAATTTATCACAGAGGACAAAAGTGTTGAATCACAATCTATTGACATTTCAAATAATTATATCATTATTGATTAATCTGCAATCTTTATTCATCGATACAGTGTCAGAACAATAGTGATGAATGGTCATTAGAATGTCCTGCAGCCATACTCATGTTGAAATTGCTCGTATTGATCTATCAACTGTCGAAATCCATCCAAAAGCAATGAATCCTGACATGAAAGAAGCTCAAACCAGCAACAGGAAATACCACCTGACTCAGATGATTCATTAATTATCACAATAGCTGCTGATGACCTGGGATTAACTGACTGACACTGTCTGTGCTTCTCTCTACAGGTTTTTTTCTCGCCCAGGAATGTGGCCAACCGTATCCGCCAGGCTCTGGACATCCTGCACAGTGAAGTATATGATTCCCTCATCTTACTCTCACAGGAGCATTTCAGTGTCATAAACCACAGACACACTATGAACTCTACGTTTCGTTTTTTTACCCAGGTGCCCCGTGCCATTGTTAACCTGGTGGAGATGTTCGTTGTTGATCCGCTGCGTGATCTGCACAGTGACAAGTCTCTGGGCTGTCCCACCTGGTTTGCAAGGTTAGTGAGTTCTGTTTTTTTAAGACACAGTTTGGTTAAGAAAAATAAATAAATAAACATGACCAACTCATCACTTAAGAGTTTTGATGTTTGTGTTTCAGTTTCATTTGTCCCTGTATACTGAAGCCTAAAGACGGATCCGCTGAACTGCAGAGGGCCAACGACCTCAACAGGGAATATCAGGTACAAAACCATGACACGTTAAGAGGAACACATTTCTATAGTGACAACACATATAGTTAATATTAAAGGTTTCAAGCCTGTGGAGTCGGTTCATCTGTGAAAATAGACTCTGCACATTTTATTTGTTCCCCAACCTGGGACATCCTTTTTCTGTTCTTTATCTTTTGTCTGTGTTTCCTTGCAGCGTGTCATGAGAGAGCTGATTGACACTGGTCGCTACGACACACACCACAACTTCACCGTGGTCCTGCAGCCCTTCATGAGAGAGATAGTACTTCCCACGTTAGAGGTAAACGCTGACAAACTTGAAACATTAATTAGAATTGTGTTTTCATTCATTTTTGTATGTTTAAAAATGTCGTCCCTTCTTTTTTTTTTAAAGGATGGCCGTCCTGATCGTTCTTACTTCTCCCCCGACTGTTTTCACCTGAGCCAGAAAGCTCACACTCTCATGGCTCAAGCTCTCTGGAACAACATGGTGTGACTAACTTCACCAGAAGACATTTCTTACTTTGCATTTTGACTTTTATTTCTTCTCAGAATGATTCAAAATAAATCTCTGACTTTTACAATCTCCCAGTTAGAGCCAGTGGGAAACAAGACTTTCTCCCATGACTTTGAAGCCTGTATCGATTTGAAGTGTCCCTCTGAGGTAACGTGACTTTCAGCAACATTCAATGAGTCAGAAACAATACAATATGTGTATTTAATCGATTTTATAGATTCACATTCTTATTTTTATTATTTCTTCTTCATTAGACCAGCCCATTCTTCAGGACCGCAGTCAACAGCAACCACACCTTCACAGGCCCTCCGACCACCCCTCCTCCTGTTAACGTAAGTCATAACTATGAAGGAGTATTTGACCTTCCTCACACATTTCATCAGTACAGCACCATGAGGAGAATAGAGCCTGTCTCATTCCACACATACTCCCTTCTCTCCAAGCAATACCCAAGGTCAGGTTACAGATAAAGGGCCAACTAGCAGTACATCGGGGTGTCTACGCTCATGGACTTTCATATCTAACTCAGATGCCCCAGACAGAGACGCATTTTATGACACCAGTGGCAAGACGTAAGGAGACAACGTGATTTATGCATGCTTTAGGCTTAACTGTCCAATAGGATGCCAACACCTACATGTAACATAGAGAGTGACAGCAATTCTAGCCTTTCAAGGATGTGCTGTTGGAATGGATGACGCAGGGTGAGGGAGATAAATTGGGATGTTGTGTGAGACTTGAGGGTGATAATTGCTCATGTAACTCTGTTGGCGTTGGTGTATTGTTTCACCTTCTGGTCTCGTTGATGCATCAAGTCTACATTAAAATCTTCTGCATAAGACATCAGCTGCTGCCTGAGTTCTCCTTTCACCAGCTTCCAGAGAACTTCCATCACAATAATCATAGAGCTGGTGCACGATGGCAATAGATTACAACTACAAATGCATAAAACACGTCTCTGTTATTCTTTAGAACTGGGGAAGTGACTTCTCCTGCGTCGACACGGCTCCGTCCAACTCTGTGCCCACTTCAGGTAAAGTCACATGATGTCACTCAGCTGCCACAGGAAGTGAGTTTGACGCAGCGTGTGTGCTCACGTTGATGTTCTGTTAGTTCACAGGTTACGGCCGGCAGACATCAAGGTGGTGGCCGCTCTGGGCGACTCTCTATCGGTGAGCTCCGACTAGTTTTATTCCCCCGGAGCTTTCAGTTGATCAGTTCAGTTCTTCACTTGATGGCTGAACTTTCACCAGCGATCCATCAGTCAATGCAGATCTTTTATAAGCATCAATTCAAAATTCTTACTCTTACATATTGTATCACTGCACCATCAGGCCCCTGCACACCTAACTGATCCACTCCACCCTTATTCGTCCGCTCGCTCTCTCAGGTCCAATCATTTAAATGTATTACAGATCCACACACCGGTCTAAAGTCATGTTTTAAGACAGTAGCATCTCAGTTGTTAGTCATAAGCATGCTGAGGAATTATTTAAAAAACACTTAAACAGGCACCATGTGTACCTTGTTAGTCTCTTATGTCCGCTCCTATGTTTCTGTTGTGTATTTTTGCATTTTTATGAGCTTATGCAATTCTGTTTTCAACTTTTTAACTGTTATGGCCCCGTAAAGCACTTTGTGACTCTTGTCGGTGAAAAGGTGCCCTATAGATAAACTTTACTTACATGTCTTTTATTGCTTTATTCTATTTCATCTCTATTTTGAAAAGTGCCAACCACTGATGTCACTAGGGACTTGAACCAAGAAATAGAATAGATTTATTTGTTTATTTATTTTGTGAAACTAATACAAACATAATATTTTTTTCTAGCTAGCAATCTTGTTGCGTCTTTTTAAGTTGTGTACACATTATTTCTGCACAACCCAATTTGTCATATAGAGCCAGTGGACATGGATAAATGCTGGATTAATAATATCACCTGATTAATCACATAATTTTATTAGCAGAGACCACAATATCGATTTAATAAGTCTGAGAGAGAAACATGATTAAAATGATGTCTGCATCTCTTTTGTAGACTGGGTTTGGTGCAAAGGCCAAGAATCTGCTGCAGCTCAGAATCGAGTACAAAGGAGTTGCATGGAGGTGAGAGACTGTGCAACAACAAAATCATTTGCATTTCATCCTGCACATTTTTTATTCATTATTTGTTTTTCTTTTACAAGCATCGGAGGAGACAAAACTCTCGAGACTGTCACAACATTACCCAGTAAGTCTCTAGCTCCCTTTGTTTCTAGAGAACCTTTTATAAGTGTAATGCACAGTAGCACCACTAGATGACAGAGGTGGACTGGAACATAGCTAGTATTTTTGTTCTCCCCCCTTATTTTCAGATATTCTAAAGAAGTTCAATCCTCAAATCAAGGGAATGTCAGTGGGACAAGATGGCAAACAGTCTGGCTTCAACGTGGCCGTATCAGGGGCCAAAATATCGTGAGTGTATTGATTTGCTATCAGGTTCAAATAGCTCCCTCTCAAATGTTTTGTGCACTCATGTCTGTCTCTAATTCTCGACAGAGGAATCCCAGGGCAGGTCCGACGTCTGGTTGATATCCTGAAAAATGATTCTGTGAGTTCAACATGTTCTAACGCATGCACTGGTTTCACGTTTAAAGAAATGCACAAGAGAAACAAGTGAATAATCTTTGTTCCCTCTCTGTCTCTGTGATTCTCTCTCCATCCATTTAATGCAAACAGTCAGTGGATTTCAACAATGACTGGAAGCTGGTGACCCTCTTCATCGGAGGCAATGACCTGTGTCAGTACTGCCACGACCGGGTGAGCTGCTTTAAGACGTCGTCACAGGAAATGCAGGACAAGTGGTTAAACGTCCCCACGCTGTTCGGCTGATGTCCTGTGTGGAGCTGTCTCATGATATCACTCTCCAAAACGTAGCTCGAGCACCGGAGCAGAACAATCGAGCTGTTTCTTCTTTCTTTTTCTAATTGTTTTTATCGTGTCAGAGTGAGATGAGAGCAGACGTGGTTTCTCCTCAATGAGCACATTCTGTCACTTCCCACAAAACAGCCCCCCTCCTCCAGCGCAGGCCTCTGTCTGAATTAAACAAGCACACGGGGCCACAGTGGCGGGCCTTGTTCTCTGAGAGGCATAAACAACACTGAAGTCAACCCAGACTCTCTTCATCCTGTCTCCCTCGCTCCTTCTCTCTCTCTTCTCATCTCGCCTCCATTTCCCTTTCTTTGCTCTCTCTTTCCATTACTGATGGGGTTTTCTCTCTCTTTAATGTGTGGGCTTTGCAACAGAATATCAAAGCAGAGCAACAAATTTAAGACTAAGAGCTCTGAGACTGTGATAGTGACAGCTCATAGGGTCAGTCTCATGGATGCTATGTGCTTTTTGGGGCAGCACAAGATCCACACAACTTACTGTCACCCCAAACAAGACACAGTGGAACAAAATTACATTGCATCCAGCTCACAAATGTAATTACTGATGCTATAGTTTGTTAACTAGAGATAGATAGAGATAGAGATAATATATCAAAAGAATATAGAGTAGACATTAGGATATTGCATGCAACTGAATGAAATTACTCATAATGAATAAATAGATAAAGATAATAGATAATTGTAATGTGTTGTAAACATAGAGAATATTGCAGACAATGTTCTTGGTTTAGTGCGGTGTAGTCCAGCAGTCCAAGTGAATGTATAGGGACACTGGGGCGTGATGGAGGCTCAAGCCAATCCCAGCTGGCACTGGGCGAGAGGTGGGGTACACACTGGACAGGTCGCCGGAGTACCACAGGGCCATTCACACCTACGGTCAAGTTAGATTCTCCACTTAACCTAACCCCAATCTGCATGTTTGCAAAACGCAGACACAGGGAGAACATGCAACCTCCACACAAAAAGTCACAGGCATGAGTTGGTTTATGTGTTCATGTGTTCACTGTGATTTGATAAATATCCTTGTACGTTGTGTGTCTCAAACCTACAGGCCTCTCTGTCGCCTCAGAGCTACAGACACCACATGATGACGAGCTTGGACATTTTGTACAAAGAGGTAAATGGGATTGTGCCATAAATACCACCAGAGATCCTGCATTTAAAAAGGCAGTGTTCACTTTCCATTGATGATCAAAAAGGATCAATTGGATTGAATTCTTTGAAAAAAGTCGTGTAAAAGTCGTATATCTATCTTTCTTTTGTCCGCAGGTTCCCAGGACGATAGTCAATGTCATGGAGATCTTGGAAATCAAAGGCCTTCGCAGAGTCAAAAGAGACAGTCTTGGGTGCACCTGGATACAACAGTACGCTTGTCGATCCACTCATGACGAATCAATTGCACATTGAACCGAATACTCTGTGTCTGAGGCAGATGTCTTAATATTGATCTCATAACTTGTCACAACAGGAATATGTAATAATATGATGCTCAATAAAGGACTAGCTCATCCACAGATATCATAATATACAGTGGATTGCATCAGGCAGCAAGCAGTGATGATTAAGCTTTTAATTTTTCTAAATCAGCTCTTGATCTCCACCTCTCCTCCTCAGGATTGCATGCCCGTGCTTCTTGCAAGCAGAAGAGGATTCTATAGAGCTGGCTGAGGTCAAACGGATCAATCGGGAAATGCAGGTGAACTGACAAGAACGACGAGGGCTGATTTCTCTGACACGCTGAGGAGACATGATCGTTATGTTGCTTGTAGTAACAACAGTATTTGTGTTTTTCTTTTCAGATGGAGGCGGAAAATGTGGCGTACGGGGGCCGCTATGAGGGCAGAGAGGACTTTGCTGTGGTTGTTCAGCCCTTTTTTCAAAACTCTATCATTCCTTTGAATGCTGTAAGTGACTTGTCTCCTTCCCTGTAGAAACTTATAGATTATTTTAGGTTAAGGAGAGTAAATAAGCCTTTTTCCTGCAAACACTGATGCTGTATTTTTTCCTCTCCAGGACGGCAGACCTGACCACACCTACTTCTCTGAGGACTGTTTCCACTTCAGTGAGCGGGGACATGCTGGCATGGCTGTAGCTCTGTGGAATAACATGGTGAGTGTGGCCGCACGGACAGTAAAGGGCTAATCGAGTTGGACAGAGGAAGGGATTTGGACGAAGTCAGTTTAAATTACAACCTCTCACTGCACTTTGGTCACGATCTGAACTGAAACATTTATTTCTGTTTCACCCCATAGTTGGAGCCAGTGGGTGAAAAACAAACATACAACAATTTCACAAATGCCAGAAATAGCGTCAAATGCCCCACTGAGGTAAGAAAGCTGCCGTTGACCCACTTGTGACTGATTTGACAGTACGTGGAAGTGTATGATTCACCCTTGTTTTTCAGGAGCATCCATACATCTTCACAAAGGGGAACAGCTTGACTAGGCCAGCACCCACATCCGACAGCTCCACAACGCTCAGCATGCCCCTGCCCCTCAACCCTGATTGCTCGAACAGCGTGGCCATTTGGCTCGCTGCCGTTCTTGCCGTTGTTGGCCTTTTGATTGGCTGTGTTGCAACCTGGCTCTTCTTCTGCTGCAGAGACAAGGGAGACAAGAAGAGGCGGAGTGTGCATCAGGGTTGAAGAGCACTGGGTTTTAAAGTGTCTAAAGAGGAGAAATGACAGAACGTCATTTACGATGACAGTAGAAAGGACATTGTTTGTGGTGATAAGATAGGCCTGTCTGCTCTGTCTACACAAGTTAATTATTGCCCTTGAACCACAGCAAACATTACTGGATGCAGAGGTGGAAAATGGCAGTGAGTGTGTTAGCATGTCATCTGTTTTAGTTTGGGAAGTTCTGATCTCCTGAGTTCTGTCTTTGTCGAGTCGTCTGTTTAGTCTCTGTCAGCTTCAAATTCCTTATCCAGCCTTGTTTTTCCTGAACAGTTTGAGTTTGCCTGTTTGTTTCCTGATGGGTCTGCCCCTTATTATATGTTTTCGATGAATACTGTTTTTTCTAATTGGACCTGCCTCCTGCCTCGCTCCTGCATTTGGGTCCAGCTGCTCTCCACAACCGTGACATTAGCGTATTTTGTCCTCTTGAAGGATGGTGATGGTAAATGACTGTATTTCCAGTATCATCAACCACTCAAAGCTCTTTACAAGTCACATTCACCCATACACACACATTCATTCAGTGCTTCTACTATCACACAGGGCAAGCGCCATGGGCAATTTGGGGTTCAATATCTTGCACATTGCAATACAGGAGCCGGGGATCAAACCACTGACCTTCTGGTTAGTGGACGGCACTCTCTACCTCCTGAGCATAGCTGCCCCAATGGTTCCCTACAGTCTTTTACATCAGTGTTGCATCAAGCTGTACCAAGGCAAGTTTCATGTCCAAAAAATACAGACTAGGATTTACTGGCTGCACATTAACTTATTTCTGCTCTTGTACATATGATTTTAATAAATTGAAAACGATTTTAAAATTAGTAGTTTTCAGATAAAGGAGTAAAACACAAAATACTCACCTCTAAACTTTAAAAAAAAGTATTTTAAGTAAATGTACTGAGTAACCCTAACAACAGGGCACTTTGGTGGGTGTAGTGTCTGTGTTATTTTATGCAATGATAAATTTGATAATATTTGAAATAAATAATTTGCAATATTCAATTTAATGACCAAAAAATCAATAATTCATTCTGACTGCTCGGATGACATCCGGACCAGCGAGTCCTGGGCTGATGATGTCGCCCGTCTGTCCAGCCAACCACCACCAGCAAAACCTTTAGTGGTGTTTATTTTAGATAGACATGAGATCCAGAATGTCACCCCATCACAAACGACACAAAGCCCCCACACATGAGTGACTCGGCTCGGAACACAGCACACATCAGCCTGCATTTATTAGCTTTATCAGGGCTATAACCTGCTGATAAAACATGAAGGGGGTTGTTTTATGACCTCCATAAAGTGATGAAAGCCACCGTCTGCTTCCGTTAAACACACAGTATTGGGCTGTACATTTACTCAAGTGTTGTACTTATGTAAAGTTTTGGAAAGTACTTGTCGTACTGTTATTCTTACTTTCCCCGTGCTGGTACAGATTAAACAAAAATTATTTCCAGCTACAAAATTAAATGTTCTTTTATATTTATGCATCACTAATGATAATTCAATCATCTGTAAAATCTACTACAATATAATACAACCGTGCTAACTTTAATGACGCCTGGTGTTCAGGGTTTTATTTGACGCTTTCATAGCGGTGTTGATTCAGATATATGTTTTATTATTAACTTTATATACATTGATGGTGTTGTACTGGACTGAATTATGTGAACAGATGTTTCTTAAATCCAGGTGTGTGGCTAAAAATGTAGCAACATCTCTCAATGTAGTGTAGTTCAGTGCGAAACCACCTTTAACTGTGATTCAAATAACAAGTACACTATTAAATTTACACATTTCTGACAATCTCAACAAAGTCTGTTCATTATGAGTTAATTTAGTTGAATATGGGGCAGAGCAGTTTCAACAGATTGTACATGTGTGTGTTATAACTCGTATACACAGAGGAGGAGACTATATACTATTTTTGTATAATCCTCACATGTATTGCATGTTACTTATTAGTTGCTGATGCCTTTTTGACTCTTGCCTTTGTAATCCTGCAAACTTCCCAATTGTGGGACTAATAAAGGATTATCTTATCTTATCTTATCAGTTTTGATTCCAACTTGTTTAACTGATACTTATTTAAGATTTAGATTTTAAAGGGATAGTTCATTTTGGGTGAACTATCCCTTTAATTGATACTGACTTATGCTGGTAAAGATAAATATGTGAATCATTTCTATCACTGCATATGTAGAAGTTGTGCGTGTATTTAGGTCGTTTTACAAAATAATAACATGCAAACTAGATATAACTCAACGCAGGATGTGTTTATGAATTCAAAAAGCCACAAATAAACGTATTTACTTTGTATAAATGTGGTTAAAGTTAGTTTAAGTGCATCACCTGTAGTGCTCTGACATCTACGGTTAGCTTCCTGCACAACAGCGCCTCCCCGCGTCCGGGGCGCGCATTGACGCGGGCCAGCGCTGTGCAGCATCAGTTCGAAGATGGCGGAGGGTGAACTGAACGTGGACAGCCTCATCTCTCGGCTCCTGGAAGGTGAACAACTTCCTCACTGACGCTACAACACTGCGCAGAGTTTGAGTTTCCGCTTCGATCGAGCGCTTTGTTGCATTAATTCGTTTTTGTTGTGTCGCGGTTGCTTCGGGGGAAAACGCAGGGAAGCGTTTAGCTAGCGCGGCTAACGGCGGGGCTAGCGGCTAGCTGTACCGTTAGCTGTTTATAAACACAGGCGGCGGTAAACGCCTACATCTCAGTTTACAGTCAGCGACTCTCCGACACTCGTGTTATCAGGGCTCCGTCTTTACTTTAGCTTCTAATTTAACTTTCTCCCGCACGTTTGTCTTTTCTTGTTGTATTCTGCCACGTTTATTTGTCCATATTACGGTCGGCACGCATGGAGAAGGAGGGGCTGGGACTGTTTAACGTTTAGATTAAATAACTACGATCATTTGTCATCTCGGTCTTAGCGGCTACATCCTCCACGTAGGTTAAGTTCGTGTTCATATTTGTTTTTCCCTCAGGCATCAACGCTTGGTTTTCTGCGTCTCTGCCCTTGACGCGGATCATTTTGCTGTCACCTGTCCTAATGTGCTGTTCAATTTTAAAATGTCACGTTATTGGGAAGAGGAATCTTTAGATCAGCTGCAAAAAACAAGTGCTCCATTTAATATGAACACACACACACACACACACACACACACACACACACACACACACAAACAAACACACTTGTATGTAGACCCACACAACCCTGTCTTATCTGACATTGAATGTTATTGCCACAACATCCTGGACCAAGTTGACTTGTGCTGTGACTCTTGTGAAGCAGGGTTGTCTTGTTGCTGCTCTCTCCTCTCATCTGGGTTTGTGGGTGTGTTTCAGTGGGTGTGTTGTTGTGATTCAGTGCACACAGGCTGCACAATGCGCTTCTCTGACCGGTTCATAGAGCTGGGCACTAAAACAATGTCAGTAATTTTCACCATATACTTGTCATCATGAGCAAATATAACTGTGCCGATGGAGGTGGCGGGTGAAGTGTTTGAGTCCACAGAACACTTCTGGAGATTCAGGGGTAAACAGCGCTGCAGCCAAATCCAATACAACTGAAGTAACTGGGGACCACGTCTTCAAACATATAAAACCAACAGGAAAAAAACCTGAAAATGCCTCCATTCTACTCCTGTGGTGTCATCTAAGTGTCCAGGTTTCAGCCATATGGTCCAGGCCTAGTTTAAATTCATCTTGTGTTGTTTTGTTCACAATCTCCCTGTTACCTCGATCAAGGAGGTTATGCTTTAGTCTCAAACAACTCAGCCATGACATTTTGGAGAGAGGTGCTCCATGAACCAAGGAATTAACATAACCTTTTGGTGCAGATCCGAATCGGGGGTGGGATCCAAACTTTCTTTGATATTGCAAGGTAGGGCTTCTTTTTGACACGTTCGCTAATATCACAGGGAATAATTTATGGATCTTGATGAAAAGAAATCTGGCATATTTAAAGGACATGCATCTATGTGTGTGTGCAATTTGGTGCTGCTTGATTGAATTGAATGGGACTATTAGGCCGTTGCAGAGGTACATGCTCCACTGAGCTCCCTTCTGCTTGCTTTTGTGCTTGGTAAATCAAAGAAATCTTGTTGTGTGTGTGTGTGTGGACCTGGTTTTGGATTTGGCACAGAACGAGAAGTGCAAAAAATCGCCTTGTGTTGTCTGACCACCTGCTGTAAAGGAGGCAGAGACATTTCTGTTCTCCTGTGAGATATTCTTTGAGTCACACCAGAGCACGAAGGCAAATTCATCTGTCCTTGGCATAGATTTCACCAGTATCTCTGTTGGAGATGAAACTGTATGCCAGCACTGAAATGCATCTTAGGAATAATTTGGTATTATATTGCTGGAAAAGTGCTGTCACCCTGCAACTGCGATGTATTTCTTGCACAACTCATGGTAAATAAAATAAATAATATAGATACTCACTGTCTGCAACCTGCTCCTCGCCCGTTTTCCACTTACTTTTTAAACAATAGTCACATCTGTAGTGTCTCACATTTGTGCTCATCAGAGTGTTTGCAGTAATTGGAGCTTGCAGTTTGTCTCTTCACTTCCCTTGGCGGTGACTTGTTGATTGTGCTGCTCATATCTTCAACACGTGTTGGCATTGGTGTCTTTCACAAGTGGTCAGTTTCGTTGTTTTTGTTGTGAAACGATGACGCCGTCAGTTTTTCTCACACAAATAAAACAAGTGACTGCACACGACTAATTGATTTGGATGTTGTCATCTCATAGGCTTTTCACACAGTTGTTCAGTTTGTATCTAATGATGTGATGAGATAGAATTAAGTGTGAGTTGTCGGTGTTAAACGGTTAATTTTGATCTAAGGAGCAAATCATTGAGGAATATTGTAGATGTCAGTTAAAAGCACAAGATGCCCCCTGGTTTCTATGTCTGTCATCTCCCTAAAAGAAATCGCAGCTTGTGAAATGCCACCTCCAGAGCGGAAGTATTTCCCAGATGATTTCTGTGATATTTATTGATGAAATGAATCTGGATCCAAAGGGTAGAAATGCCAAAAAAAATCCTGTTAAGTATTCGTCTCCTGTTTGTCTGCAAACCTAGAATAAAATGTAAAATAACCTTATTCTCAAAGGGTTCAGGGAATCCAACCAATGTACCAGAGCTGGAATGATTGCAAACACTCCAACTGCTTTCAGACATGCACGGAAGTCAAAGACATTTTCCTGAAACTTTCTGGAGGGGCTGTGTGTGAGAACGCAAATGTCAGAGTCAGTTGCTTATGATGTTTTCCAGAACAGAAAATCACATCAGGATATTAATCGGCAACTATTGAGATAATACTTATTTGTCTTTTCCTTCCCATGAAAATATACCAATCCCTAGTTCCATCTTCTGTCGACTTTGAGGATTTGCTGCCTTTCTTTGGGCTCTGTCTTAACAATCTGAGCACATGTTTCGAAAGCAAGTGGAGCTGGTCCATTTAGGGCTTGTCCAAATCCACTACTGTTAGTTTAATGATGGAAAAAAGGTCCCTGAATTAATTGTGAATGTGTTTTGGACGTAAGATGCAATAAACCAATCAGAGGGCCGTCTCCCACTCCCTTTAATTGGACTCTTGATTGGACAAAGATATTAACTGAGGCCTTATGAAACTTTAACAGGTATTTTTCATTATTGTCAGACATTTTATAGACATCTGACATCTTTTACTTAATAAAATAATTACTTTATTAGCTTTAAATGGCTTTCCACAAAGTCTCGTCTCTTTTTCAGGGGCATAATAAAGTTGTAGAGGGTCTGAAACACATTCATTGGTATTTTCTGATGTTCAGCACAGATGTACCGTATCAAGAGACTCATAATTCTCCAGTGCTAAATTTCCAAAGCAGAAGAAACGTGAAAAGCCTTTAGCTTTCACTCTGCATCTCAACATAATAGCTTATTGTGTGTTTTGCTGTCTGAGGAAATGTGGTCTTGAGGAAAAGCCAAGTGTCAGTGAGAGCGCTTATTCATTGGAATTAAACCTTATGAAACGCTGTCAGTTTCTCCAGACACGTGTACAACCACACAGTTACACACAGTTACTCACACACACAAACAGTAATTTGGTATATGATGTTGGCAAATCCTTGTCATGGCTCCATTTTAGCCTTTGCCCCTCAATGTTCTTAAGGACGTGATCTCTTTTTTGAAAGTGCCGGTCTGCAGAAGTGCAAACAGTGAAAGGTGCAGTGTGAAAACCAAGCGGGTGAAGCATCCGAGCTTAACTCGCTCAGCTCTGACGAGGCCGGGCCGTTGACGGAAGAGCCCTGCTTCTGCAATTTAATGCTTGACATCCTGCTCAGCACATGGGTATGAAGCAGTGCAGATACAGTAGATGGGCGATAAAGAAAATTGATGATGTCAAGCAGCCATTGATGAAGGTTGTTGGAGACTTAGAATAGTTCTTGGCTCAAAGATTCACCGTCTGTGAGGATGCATGTTCCTTTGGTTCATTCCCTTCTCCCTGAATTGGTTGAATTAGACGACTAATGTGCAAGGTTGTGACTGGGTGTGCAAGTAGCATGTTTGTGTTTGCACAAAAACACATTCACTAAGCTTTGGTAATTCCTAGTACACATGTTAATCCATTTGAAACTGCTGCACGTTTGGCCCTTCAGTTTTATTGTGTTTCCTCTGAGGAAACAAAAGGGGGAAGAAGTAAAAGGCTTGAAGGAAACTTCCTCTCTGACGAACACATGTTTGTTTCACGAGGGGTCAAGCTTTAAGGCAAAATGGGGACTCATTACATAACTCCTGAGTTAAGGAATTGTTAACCGCTTTTGTTTCTGTCATCAATCTTCACGCAGTGACGTCAAACTAGGACTGAAGTTTGTAAATGCAGTCCATTTACTGCTTGTACATTATTAAATACATGCAGGACTTTGTTTGAAGCTAATGTACTTACATGATTCTTGCTGTTATGGGGTTTGTACCCCGATGGTTGAATGCACTTATTGGAAGTCGCTTTGGACAAAAGCTTCAGCTAAATGATATGTAATCTAATAAAAAGTGACATGGAACAATTGATTTTTTTGGTATTGATATTGTATGACCCCTCTTTAGCCTGTTAAACATTCATATTTGTATTTCAGCTTGTGTTTACTATTAGCACGAATCTATTGTTGTGTAGCTGCAACTGTGTGTTCTTTTCAGGCTGTCCAAAACTGAAATAAAACACAAATATCAACTAGAATGACACTCAGTAGAGCACATGCCTCCACCAATCTGCAACAAATTGCACACATTTATAGATATCTGAATGTGCCAGATTTAAAAAAAAAAATCAAGATCCATGAATTATTCACTGGGTAAATGCTTGAAAATCTCACAATGTTAAAGAAAGTGAGAATCCCTGGTTAAGCCATGGGTTCTGATCCATACAGCATCCTTCCACCAAGTTGGTGGAGGTAAATATTTCAGACACAGATGTTTTAAACTAGATGAAACCTCAGCTTTAATTATATTGTCTGCCCCCCAGGTAATATGTTGTGGAAGCTGTTTTCTATATCTATTCACACTATCTCTGACTATTTCAACTGCTGACTGTAGCCAGTTTGCAACTCTCACTCTTTTCTTCAGTATAAATCTGATAAATCTGCACCCAGAGCCGTGGCAGAGCCCCAGAAAGGCGGCTTAAGCTAACAGTGCAACTACACAGCCAATAAACCCACACCACTGCTGAAGATGCAAGCTGCTGGTGTAGTCTAAGCAGTGGGTTTCTTAAGTATGACTGAGACCTAGCAGCTCTAAGCTACAGAATCATTACGCCCCCACAGCTCATCAGATTTTAAGATTGCTTTGTGGTTCCGCCACAACAGTTCTTTTCCCCCTTGGCTGCAAACTATTTTATTATGGCCTGGCTCTGATAAACTTTGTTGTGTCGGGGGTTCCCGAACTTGCAGCATTACCTTTAACAATAAAATGTGAACGCACTGACTTTTCTCTCCTCTCCAGTGCGGGGATGTCGCCCGGGGAAGATAGTCCAGATGACGGAGGCAGAGGTGCGGGGCCTCTGTATCAAGTCCAGGGAGATCTTCCTCAGCCAGCCCATCCTGCTGGAGCTCGAGGCTCCCCTGAAGATCTGTGGTCAGTGATGTCGATTTACACCCACATTTTAGTTCCTTTTCTCACCACTTCACTTCATTTACTTTATCTTACTTACACTTGTTTTTTTCCTCTGTTACATACTCTACTGTGACATTTCCTTTAAATCACTTAAATGAGATATTTGCAGGCACTGAGATATTAAAAGCATAAATATGAAAATAACTGGTCTGAACACTTAAGTTAAGCAATAGCTGCCTGTCAAATATCTTCCTGATTCCTGAAAATGAATTCAGTGTCACTGTGCAATTTCTTGCACGACTTGAATCGACATACTGCTCTTGAAGTGATGTTATTACTCATATGAGAGGTCGCGACAGGCTGTGTTATGGATTGACACATTACTATAACAAAATGTCAGCACTATTTGTTTTTCCTGTGGTCCACTAATTTAAGTCTAGGTACTACATGCAGCTTGAATATTAGTTTACTATCCTTGGCAAATGTTGGATAGTGGCAACACATCTTAATTTGTAAAGAGCAGCTCAAACAGAAAAGCTCCGGGTCGGCTGCACCAGTGGCAAACTCCCACTCTTCAGAGCACAGCCCAGAGCAGCAATCCATTTCTTTGACGCAGAGTTTACTTATGTAACCAGATGGGATAACACTGCCTCAGCCTGGGTCATATATTCAGCCACTGTCCTGTGCAGGTTACAGAAGGTAGATTCAGGGGAAACATGTACACAGAACAGAATGTGTATCACTGTCATACACACGTAACATAGACAAACCACACTTTTGCAAGTTAGCTCTGAAAAACTTAGCACTATCTCAGTCTCTATCTGTCTCGTGCACATCTCAGCATACTCCCACATGCTTTATCTCTTCCCCCAGCCTAGTGCTGCAACTGCAAACAACTCTGGACTAATACATGTACAAATACAAATACAATACAAAGGCTTATATACTGTATATGCTCAGGAGTACACACCCGTCTCTCTCCTCATACAAGTGTCTGCATGCACATATTTACTTTGTTTGATTGTTGTTATATAGACAAAATGTTTTATTGTGCGAGTCTTATTAAGGCTCATTCAAGCTGCTTTTTCGTACGAAGATATGAGATACGAGATATGTCAATTTCAAACGATGTAACAATAAGCAAGTTCTCTAGAGGGCAGTGCAAAGTCGAGAGTTCCGGGACAACAACAAACATGTCGACTGGTTGTTAAGGATTCATCTATGTGGACCTGACCCCGACACGTGTCTGTAAAATATGCATGAGTGTGCAGCGGTGTTACTGTCACAGTGTGGGGTTTCTTTGTGTCTCTTTTTCTTTCTTTGTTCTGTTGCAACGGCCTCTAACCACAGGTTGATTACTCATCTTTAACCCACGACTGTTGGATCACCAGTTCCGACTATAAAGACCCAGCAGTGACTGCATTCAATTATTTACTAAGGTCACATGGATCAGATTCTACATATACTCACTCTCTCTCACATGTTAAACTTAAAGACCCTAGCACAATTCTGCCAATGTGTAATATATATTTGGATTTTTCAACGCATTGTTGTTGACGATGATGTTCCCCGTACAAATAATAATAATAATCAAACCCTCATTGTGAGGATGTGTTAGAAAGTAATTTGGACAGATGATGATTATTAACAGCAGAGTATAATCACAACCCTCTGCAAAATTACCAAGCAGATTAATTTCAACCACAATAACCTTGTGTTGATTAAGAACTAAATGCTCTTCATTTGTTAGCCTGTTGAATTAGCTGAGGAAAGACCAAAAGTCTGGCAGCTGCTTTGTTTTTATTGTTTGGATTTTGTGGAAACATTTATCACATCATTTCTAAACCCTCAGCAGTGTCTGGTCTCGGTTGAATATGATGCCATTTGTTATTGTCTGACGGAAAAGTAGCACAAACCGTTCACAGACTGAAGAGGAGGAGATAAAACTGTTTTAGAATGCACACTGACATTTTCAGATGTAAAGGATAGATTCAAACACTTGCCAGTTGTGGACATTAAAACGTGTTCTGGTTGCTGTAATCATTATATTATATTATTTATATTATTATTATTATTATATTACATGTCATTTGGCGGATGCTTTTATCCAAAGCACCTTACAATTATTCTATGAGGGGGCCATTTAGGGGTTCAGTATCTTGCCCAAGGACACTTCGGCATGCAGATGGGGAAGACTGAGGATCGAACCGCCGACCTTGTGGTTGGAAGATGACCGCTCTACCCCTCAGCCTCCTGTTCAGAAAAGATCCCCTTTTATTGCGCTTTGAATGGAAGTGATGTGACTCAAAATCCATCAGCCATGACAAAATCCTTATCTTCAGAGCTATGGAATACAGGAGGGACTTTTGAGTACAAGCATCCTTCATGTTGTTGCTGTCCTGTCACTGCAGATCAGCATGAAAACTCTGTCCACTGGTCCAAAAAAAGTTGATTCAACTAACTCAGACTGCTTGAGCACAATATAAGCCTCACATGAACCTTTGTCCCCGTGTCACCTCGACTGAAATCACTTTTAGAAAGCATCATTTAACAGCCAGTAGAAGCTGGAAAAATAGTTAAAGAAAGAAAAACCTGTTTCGTTGTTCATGTGGGTTTATGCACAGACTTAAAAACTTGTATATCTATGCTTTCATTAACAAGTCTTTTATTTTCTTAAACAAAGTCGGATTTAGGCTGAAACCAGTTTATTTCTACAAACGTTACAGAATTTAACAGCTTGACCAAAAAAAACTGGATCCCATTTGAGAAGTGAGCCGACCACTTTGCATATATCTGTAGACAATAAGAAAGTAGACAAAACTATCAATGCTAAAATACTTCAAATGATAAATTACTTATGATATAACAATAGATGTAACCATATTGTATTAGAATATTGTCAGTAACTTGTATGAATTAGTCACCTGAGGTAGTTTCTTTGGTTATTGTTTACATCCAACATTGTTATATCAGACCTTTTAAGGTGCAGATTAATTTACTTTATTGCTAGTTTGTTTCTTTCACTTGTATTTGTGCATGTGGTGTTTCAAATGATTCCTGAAATAAATTACTGCACATATTTTGTTTTTCATAAATCATTTTTTCTGTTTTCTCTTGAACATCTGCCTGTTCTCTTTGTTGGGTGAAGTGGATCCTTTTGTTTTTAGAAAATTAATTCAAGTGCCATGCTGTATAGAAAAGCAAAGACAGACTATATTACAGTTATGCACAATCAGCAGTTTTTTGAGTGTTTTTGTTGTTTTCATTCTGAACAGTATTGTTTAGTGTTCCTCACACTGCTGTTGTTTTTTGTATGTTGGTGCTTCTGAACCAGCTGATGATCTGACTGCACAAGGTCACACTACAGCATGCTTGATCATAGCTTTTATTACTTAACTACCAGTGTTCTAATGCTTGGCCAATAATGGACATTATCTTGTGCAAGCATAGGCAATATTTTTATTTACCATTTAGCCTTATCTTCAGTAGGCTACATTGTAGCACTGCAGCATGAATATATTTCTTGTATTTCCCATAAATATCCATTTATGTACCACAGTCACAAGATTACTACTGAATACGATTACTGATGTGCACTTTTATTATTGTAGAGCGGCCGTATGACCTGTTCTTTTATATTGTGCTGTCTTGAGATATATGTTCTCCATTTATAAGACTGACCTTCCCTTTGTTGTTCTTTTTTTGTTTTCTGCCTTTTACTCAGCTTTTAAAACCCTGAATCTCTGCTGCTATTCTTGGACTGTTTTGACTCTGCAGAGGCAGTCCTGAGTAAATAATTCACTGTCATCCTACAATTTGTTGTGAGGAAGGAGGCAGGGGGGCTGCTGAATTGAAATTCTCGGTGAAGCTCACAAACTCATGTACGCAGCAATAACTCAGGCTGCACTGGTCCTGCAACGACTCCTAGAATTTGATGAAACTGAACTCAGCTCAGGCCATTTTCAAACCGACAGCCAATCAAACACTGGCCAGTAAATCATTCTGAGCAGGGGAAGTAACAAAAAAACATAGACCACTGCACTGAAAATATCAGCGAAGCTAAGCGGTCGTTTGGTATGCCATGAATGAAAGAGCATTATTTTATAATCCAGTTTACCCAGCTTTTACTACAGAGCCACAGCTCAGCTGAAGTTAGCCCGGCTCTTACAAAGTTCACTCACCTCCAGCTGTCGCTGCAGAGATTACAGTCTATGTTGCCATGTGTCTGCATCTGCCATTTTATCAAAATGTGGCTTTGGCATTTCTTTTCCTTTACTCAGAAAACTGCTTCATAAATTAAGAATGCTACTTGTTTACTGCTTCATGGCCATTTCTGTTTTGGTGCAGGCATAAGCAAGAATTATTGTTTTCTGTGTGATGTCCACTGTGTTTACTCAGTCCTCTGTCGGTTTCTGACCACAAAGACTTAAAAACAGTATTTGTAGGTTCAGGAAGTTCACAGGTCAGTTCCCAGCTTTAGTTGATTTGTGCAATGGAGACTTAAACCTTTCCCAGTAGGCAATGGATGACGGGGGATGCCATCCCTTTAGAACTGGAATGACCAAAAATTCATCCCCTATCAGCGGATACCCCATCTTCTATGAGAGAGATCCATGTGAGCATCCTGTAGTTTGTGCTGCTAACTACTAAGTCGCATAAGTTTCAATTATTAGTTGAAACCAAATGGCATTGAAAAGAACAGGAGTGCAGTACTCGTGGTCTGTCACAATCCGCAGCACCAAGTACCCGCATAGGTGGCCATTAAAACATCCATAAATATTTTACTGTTTTCTGCAGGTCGGCAGGATTCGGTATAAATTCATCAGATACTGCTTTCATTGTGCACATGCTAGAACAAGCATACAGCTCTACTGCAGGAGTGTCGTCCCCCCGCGCCCACACCCTGAGCGATCAGCTCCAAAATGTTATAATCTGGAGATACACACCAAAGTAATATTAACATCATGTTTGGTGAAAATCTGTCTCTGTGTTTTAGATCAAACTCCCTCGTAAGACTGAACAAATTGCCCACTGCTTATTCCCAAACACAGAACACTAAAGATATGACTAGTTTTGTGGTTGACTAACATTCTAATAATTCATCGTTTCATCCACCATCACATTTTCCTTCTCCTAAAAGAAGGTAAAGCTCAAAACGAGTGACCTGGATTATGTTACTCTAGCGCTGCATTAATACTTTAAGACTTGTTTCATTGATTTTGTATATTATTGATGGGAAGGACTGTGAAGTTGTTACCATGCAGCACTTGCATCAAAACTGTGCATGGCAGGCTGGGGATGTGAGAAATGATTGATGATGCACTGAGAATAAGAGCTGTACTTCAGACATTCATGTAATCATTCA
The DNA here is from genome assembly GCF_022539355.2 of Hippoglossus stenolepis. Lineage (NCBI taxonomy): Eukaryota > Metazoa > Chordata > Actinopteri > Pleuronectiformes > Pleuronectidae > Hippoglossus > Hippoglossus stenolepis. Next base: position 8,092,315 of record NC_061492.1, read on the forward strand.
TTTGCAGAAAACGGTGCTTTTACGTGCTGCCCTTAGACACAGGCAAAAATAACTACAGGCCCGTGCAGGCATATAGGTTTGGTGCCAGCTGTGGTTTGTGTTTTGGTGCCGAGATCACTGACAGGCACCGTGGAAAAAAATTACATCCCAGCCACTCTCAAGACTCCAGTATAAAGTTGCAATTTTTATTGGTTATTTTAATCTCAAGGCCAGACAGCTGCACACTTTAACAAGACCTATTTTCATTTGTATTATTTGGTGCCATCTTGTAATGAAGCATTGCCATAAAAAGAGTGTGGCACATGCATTTTCTTTCTGCTTCGGTCACAATGAAGCCTGTTATTATTGTCCTTGCTGTCCTGGAGATGCCCTCTGCAGTCATCTTTGTCTGGAACACTTAGCCCAAAATTGGAGCAGCTCTTCAGTTGGTGCAGGAGGATAAAAAAGGAAGCAGGTCTTGGCTAGGTGATGAAGCGAGGCTCCCCCTGCAGAGATCCTGTGCTTTTGTGAGCGTGCCTCCAGCTCATCACTGTCTGACTGGTGTCAAGGAAAGGAGAGGGAATCCTGGGAGAGCTGTTAAAATTAGTCAGTTTATGCCACTATCTGGATGTGCGTCCTTTATTTTTGTGATTAGCCTGGATTGGAGATGTTCTCCCTTGCTTGCTCATGTCCCATGGGCCATGGCATTGACCTGATGGCTGCTCTAATGTGTGCATCCATTACCTTACCTCTGCGATCACAGTAATAGCCACGGCCATATGGTCAAAGTTTCTGATATATCACCACCAACCTGCAGGTATAGCTGTGTTCTTAAACTCCGCTTCAGAGAGAGAGGAGCTGGTGTGTATGCATATGTGGGGATGAATATGTTGATTGTTCTTTTGTCTCCAAAAACGTATTCAACAATGTTTGTCCCCCCCCCCTGTCCTCTCACATCCTCTTCTCAGGTGATATCCATGGCCAGTACACAGATCTGCTGAGGCTGTTTGAGTATGGTGGCTTCCCTCCAGAGGCAAATTACCTTTTCCTGGGCGACTATGTGGACAGAGGGAAGCAGTCCCTGGAAACTATCTGCCTTCTGTTGGCCTACAAGATCAAATACCCAGAGAACTTCTTCTTGCTCAGGGGCAACCACGAGTGTGCCTCTATCAACCGCATCTACGGGTTCTACGATGAGTGTGGGTAGAATTAAACTCCTCCTGCGCACAAACATCCCTGAAGTACCTATTTAACCAATGTTCCAATAACGTGTGATTGTGTGTTTCAACAGGCAAGCGCAGGTTTAACATCAAGTTGTGGAAGACCTTCACTGATTGCTTCAACTGCCTCCCCATTGCTGCTATTATCGACGAGAAGATCTTCTGCTGCCATGGAGGTGAGAGACGTCATTTTCAACCCTTCTCTCAAATCGGAAAAAAGTGGCTTTTTTGACGACCTTGTTCAAAATGTCTTTGGAGAAACTCCTCTTTTATTTCTGTTTCAGGGCTTTCGCCTGATTTGCAGTCGATGGAGCAGATTCGCAGGATCATGAGGCCAACAGATGTACCTGATACAGGTAGTGTGTGTGTGTGTGTGTGTGTGTGTGTGTGTGTGTGTGTGTGTGTGTGTGTGTGTGTGTGTGTGTGTGTGTGTGTGTGTGTGTGTGTGTGTGTGTGTGTGTGTGTGTGTGTGTGTGTGTGTGTGTGTGTGTGTCTGCACGTACTTGTGTGCATGCTCATCCTTGAAACTGCACATATTCACTTCCTCCCGATATCTCTCTGGATTTTCTTCCAGCCTTTCTCTTCCTGAACCATCAGCTCTTATATCAGTAAATCATTTGTGTTACATCAGCACCTTCGTCCTCCCTGTTGTCAGCCGGTGCTCCTCTTTTAGCTCCTTCCTCACTCATATGACCCTCCTCTCCCTCTCTCCTCTCTGGGTGTCCCTCAGGTCTGCTGTGCGACCTGCTGTGGTCAGACCCAGATAAGGACGTGCAAGGCTGGGGAGAGAACGACCGCGGGGTCTCCTTCACCTTTGGAGCAGACGTGGTCAGCAAGTTCCTCAACCGCCACGACCTGGACCTCATCTGCAGAGCCCACCAGGTAACTGTGAAGGAAACTAAGCTAGAGAGGCTGGATATGATGAGGTGTAATTCTTGTGTAAGATTGTGTGTCCTCATTGCAAGTAATAACTGTGACTGATACCAGGGACGTTATAAGAAACCTGAATAGAAAAGTCTGTAACCTTAAAGTGTCTCAGCCCTCGCCTGCTGAACTGCGACACATAGCAAGTCAATTTTGATGTAAAAAAAACCTTGTGCGATGCATCAACTGTGTTTATTTAAACATCAGACATAAACCCTTGCATTTTTTGCTCTGGAAAGATCTGACAACATAAAAACATATTTTAAGTCTTATTTGGGGATAAACAAATTAAATGTTTTATGATATTTGATGGTGATTCCACAAATGTCGTTTTTCGGTGCCAATGACCATTGGAAATACAATCATCGCTCTCTCTCCCCTTTCATTTAGATACGAGCCCGTTCTAGTTATCCTAAAATAGGTGCCCAGAGACGTCACCAAGATTTCTGCCAAGTGGCGAGAATTGCCTATAAGGACTTTGATGATATAAAAGACACAGACCACAGTCTTAAAACACGTATTATTAGACCTGGTGCAACAGTTTAACCCCAAATTTTCTGCTCTCATTTGATCTATTATTTATTCTAAATTTACAGAGATATTATCAATAAAAAAAATTTTCTTTGCTTATTGAAAATGGAATATGATTCAGAGAACCAAAAGCTGCTGTCTGCATTTGTAACACAAGACATCAGATACATGATAGAGGAACAAACTTCTCTGTTAATTGATGAACATCTAGCAGGAGCGTCCACAGCTATTTGTGCTCTGCGCGTTTGGGCGTTTGATATCGATTCAGCCGTAGGTGGTTTTGTACACTCAGTCTTGATGGCTGAGTCTGTTACTAGCTGGACATCTGCCTCTGAAGTATTGATCACCGTGGGCGTTGGAATAATCTCATGTGTCTTCTAACAGGTTGTGGAGGATGGTTATGAGTTTTTTGCCAAACGCCAACTGGTCACACTTTTCTCTGCTCCAAACTACTGCGGGGAGTTCGACAACGCTGGCGGCATGATGAGCGTCGATGAGTCCCTCATGTGCTCCTTTCAGGTAATGTTAAAACCTGCAGGGACATTTATGCTTCTAAAGATTTTCTTCATACACACTCTGTCTCACATACATTTATTTCTCTCTCTGTTTATGTGTTGGTGTTTTAAAGATCTTAAAGCCCTCAGAGAAGAAGGCCAAGTACCAGTATGGTGGGGTAAACTCTGGCCGGCCTGTCACCCCACCCCGCACCACCCAAGCCCCCAAGAAGAGGTGAACGTTCAGCCTCGGCTCTTCCCCTCCCTCTCACCTTGTCCGTCCTTGGTCTGCCGTCATGGCAACCCCTGTAACTCCCCTGTATAGCAAAGATATGGGGCTCATCTAATCGCCCAAATCTTTTTTTCCCCTCTTTTTTCCCCACTCACCCTCCGACTCCACTGACAGCTCTTTTCTTAATGTGTATGTGTACATAAATTTGCTGTGACCAATCTGTTTTATTTTTGTTTGCCTGTTTATTGGTATTTTTGATATTATTAACAAATAATCTTTTGGTGGTTTTACTTCCGATACCACTTGAGTTTTTTCTGAGATTCTGTCTCGTGTATGGATAATGCCTTCTCCTTGTAGAGGGGCTGAGTTCAAAGAATTATTTTCAGTTAAACAAAAATGAATATTGTTCTTGCCTTGATCTCTGATAAAGCAGAGAGAATTCCGCCAATATATTTCAATAAGACTGATATTTACGGCCAGTGTTAAATCTGTACACACAAAAAACATCTCTTAGATTCCAGTTTAACAGTTTGAAGTCATTATAGCTTGTGGTTGTTGTGCACAAGCACAGTTTGTATATTTAACCGTTGAAAAAGTCCACGTCCCTATGAGTAGCAAAGAATGTGAAGAGACCGGCTTGAATGAAATAAAGAGGCTGAATCAGTTGCTGCCGACAGTGGAGACGCTCTCCTCGAACACATCTTCCTCCGGGCATCAATTCCTCCACTCCGTTATGTCCCTCCCCCCCGCACCTCAACTCCACACCCACACACAAAACATGCCGCTTCTCAAACCGAGCTGGTAGACGTTCTCCATCGGCTATTCCTTAATTCTTATTTCTCACCAAGATAATTTCCCAGATATCACTGAACTAGTTCAGGTACAGAATATGAAAACTGGTTGAGTAGGAAGTGGGTCCCAGTACCAGGCAGTTTTGTTTTGTGTGATTGTGATACCACCTGGTGTGCAAATACAGCATTACAGTACAAATCTGATGTAAATTAAACTCGACAGCTCAAGATGGGTTCTTCATTACAACGCCAGTAAAAAAATGTTGGAGGTACTTCAGTTGTCTATTCAGCTGACCAGCGATTAGCCCGGTCAGCGCTTCAGCGTCAGTCCACTGCAAACAGTTGCCTCTTTCTTTTCTTTTCTCCTTTTTTCTTTGTTTCTTTTTCTATTTTGCTCTCTGTGGTATTCTTCTTCTGTTGGACTTCTGCGTTCTTTCTTCACATTGTTTACTTTTTACTCACTTTATTTATTTCCTAACGACGATAATAAGGAAACAATGAGGTGTTACCAAAAGCTGTTTTGCAATTTGTACGAGTTTGTTTGAAAGTCTATAAATTAAATAAACTGGATGGAAACTAAAGATTGTTTTGTCTGTATTATTTGTGTCTGTGCGTTCCAAAAACATGAAAAGTTGCTTTTCCCTCTACACTGTGTCAGCATCCAACCAATACTTTAAACACATGAAGAGGCATAAAGTGTGAGATATATGTACAGTCATTACATCATACTCAGGTAAAGAGGACGTCTCTTGCTGGTAGTATTCTAGTACTCTTCTTTTCTGCCCTAAAACAACCAGGAGGTCAGTTGCAGGAGGAAACGTGTAGTAAGTTTAAGGTGAGACAAGATACAGACATATAGTTTCACTTTAAGAAAGAGGAGAGGGTTGTATATTATTTTCCCTGAGCTGTAGATCTATCCTATCTATATATATATATATATATATATGTATAGATATATATATATATATGTCTGTATGTCTGTCTGTCTGTCTGTCTGTCTGTCTGTCTGTCTATCGAGAATTTCAGTGCAGTACATCACCCACGTCGAACGGGGGCGACATCCCTCTCCGTGCTTCAGTGAAAGTTGCTCCTGTGGCTGTTGTTGGCTCCACGGGACATACCACGTGACCTCGGCTCGTTAAACCACATGGATGGGTCACAGTCGCCGCTCTGTCGCAGTCTTAGTGTTTCCAGATCTGTTCCGTTAGTCGGGACAGCTGCTGAACCAGAAGTGCAGGTTGCTCTGTGCGTGTGTACATTTTGAGAAGATGTCCCGTCCTCTGCACCACGACAGAGACTGAACCAGGTATCGAACACACTGTTTTTAGATTCAAATAGACGTGGTGTCACTACGGGAGCCCGGAAGTGTTTGTGTGTCTGAGGATCAAACTCATTTCTGCTGCTAAGTCCAAAGTTCATCTTTGCAGGAGGAGCTGCAGCAGCTGATCTGGTTGTTATGGTCATTTTCTATTAAATAAATCTCTAAACTGTTATAATATGTTTGATAAACTCAAGTGACTTGAACTGTTTCTGTGTTTTTGACCTGACTTCCGCATTCAGTGCTGTCATTCCAAATATAGCTTATAGTCTCTGTCATGGGCGGATCTGGCTCATGGAGGGGCCCCGGGGCAGCGTTGTTGTCATTGGGCTCCCACGGGCCCCCCACTCTCCGTTACACTTCATTATTTCCCCTAGATACAAACATGGACTTGACTTACTTACTAGTAGTAGTAGTATAGTAATATCAAAGTTATTTAAACATCTTTGGGATTGGACTACAAGTTAGATGTCAATTCAATTTATACATTATATCTCAAGGCACTTGAGACCTTAAAATTTGATAATGTGTGAAGGAATATTGATGAGGATTTTTCAATTTTGAGATTAAACAATAATCAGGAAAATAATTAGTAGGTTAATCAATGTATATTTCTTTTTGCTTCAAACCTCCAGGCTGAACAAAAACTCACTGACTGAGTATCGATGGCTTCTTCTCCAACAACAGTCCCTCTCTGCTGCCTTAGCAATGAACTGTGGAGTTTTTCCAGCACAGACTAAAGGATGGCAAGGTTCAGGCGCAAATCTTGCATCGCATTATTAACTTTGATTCTGCTCGCCCTGGTCATAACGCTGGTCTTGAAAGCTCTCTCCCCAGAGGACTCTCCATTCAGCGGCCCCGTGTTTCCAGACAGAAAGAATGACGATCAGATCCCGAGAGAAAACGACAATAAACCCCATCAGTTTAAAATGAGCAACGCTGCTAAGTCGGACAAAGATGAAGAACTTGAGGCGACGTTGAGGAGGTTTCCTCCTCCAAACTACTATGTCCATACCTTCTACTACACGTGGTTTGGGAACCCCAAGTTCGATGGCAAATACATCCACTGGGACCATCCGCAGCTGCCACACTGGGACTTTAAGGTGGCTCATGGGTATCCACAAGGGAGACACAGCCCACCTGATGACATCGGGTCCAACTTCTACCCCTCTCTGGGAGCTTACAGTTCCAAGGACCCCTCCATTATAGAGGATCACATGCAGCAGCTACGTACTGCAGCTATTGGTAAAAGGATTTCACCTGAACTTTTAAATTTGGAAAAAGCTGGATGATTGTTTTGTTTTGCTATGAGATGGGGAAAGAAATAAGAAATCACCCCTACAGTATGACTCCCACTGCACATTTCATATCACTGCAAGACCTTTCACACTGCACTGTATACATATAATGCTTTATAATCATGAAGAATTATTATGATATTGTTATTATATAGTGTTTTCTTTCAGTCATGTTTGACCTGTGTTTATTCCCAGGGGTCATTTCTGTTTCCTGGTATCCTCCTGGTTTGAAGGATGACAATGGTGAACCAACAGATGACTTTGTGCCTTTGCTGCTGGAAGTGGCTCATAAATACCATATTAAGGTCTGTATGCAGATATTAATGAGTTTCATCACACAAAAGCTGATCAAATGTTTGATGACAGTCACTTCATAACATGACCGATTTATCAGTTGTCTGATAAAAATCAGCTGATATGAAAACTTTACACATTTACAGAATAAAATTAATTTACAGTTTATATTTTACCGTATATATTTATATTTATCAGCCAGCATATCAATAATTTTACTCCCTAATATTTGTATAAGCATCCTCCCCCAAAAATCTGTCTGTAAAAAGATCCATAATATTCTAAATATTAAAACAAACATGTGGATTGGAATGTCTGTGCTGCCAGTTTTTATGTTGCTGTGATGTCTGTGTTCACAGGTAGCTTTTCACATTGAGCCGTACAAAGACAGAGATGAAGTCAATATGTTCTCTAATGTCAAATACATCATAGACCGGTGAGTAGTGCTGTGTTCCTTCAGTCTCACACTGTCTCATTGAATCATTCTGTCACGGCTGGTTGCATTAATCGATAATTACTGTGTTTCCATCCGTCTATTGATTCCTGTGACATTTTTCTGTCTGGTAATCAATCTGATAACGCTCCTCCTCAGATACGGAGAGCACCCGGCGTTCTTCAAGTACCGTACAAACACTGGCAAGCTGCTCCCACTCTTCTATGTGTACGACTCGTATCTGATGAACTCTGAGCAGTGGGCGAAGCTGCTGAAACACACAGAGACTAACAGCATCAGGGACACCCCATATGACGCCATCTTCATCGCCCTTCTTGTCGAGGAGAAACACAAGAGGGATATCGTGACGGCAGGATTTGATGGTGTCTACACTTACTTCGCCACTAATGGCTTCTCTTATGGATCCACTCAGCGGAACTGGGACTCTGTCAAAGCATTCTGCATAGACAACAACCTGATTTTCATCCCGAGTGTGGGCCCGGGGTATATTGACACAAGCATTCGACCCTGGAACCTCCAGAACACTCGAAACCGCATAAACGGCAAATACTACGAGACCTCGCTGAGCGCTGCGTTAGAGGCCAGGCCCGATTTCATATCTATAACGTCTTTTAACGAGTGGCACGAGGGGACGCAGATTGAAATGGCCATTCCCAAGACAAGCCAGACGGTGTACCTGGACTACCTGCCCAACAAACCTGCGATCTACCTGGAGATAACTCGCAAATGGGCTGCCATATTCGGTGGTGAGCGACGAAGGTGGCAGGAATGATTTGACCATAGAATTCATGGTAGAAAGTATTGACATAAACACTTAGTGGAGCTCTCATTACAGAATGGATGAAATGAAATTGATGAATAATTGTATGATGAACCACATCACTTTCTTAATTTTTTACATAATGGTGAATTACTGTTAATTTAACTGATGTCTTAGTATTACTTGTTGAAACCGCCTTGGCACTGTTTGGGATAAATAACGTTATCAGCATGTGTTTTGTCACCGTCTCCGATGTATCCACCTGAAACTGCAGCATGATTCCTGTAAACTGACTATATCACACCTGAATAGAAACAAATAAAGTGCAGCTCTGAAAGGATGGAAAGACGCTATTTGTCTCACCCTGAATGAAGAAGAGGTGGGGGGGGGGGCATCAGGTAAGAACATCATTGGTATTTCATACCAGAGCTGCATGATTGATGTTTTTAAGATCATGATTGTTATCTTAATCCCCATCGGTCAAATAAACTGATTCTTATTTTAAGCATAATGTGCCATATTTGTGCTGTAAAATTGTATTTATTTGATAGGGACAGTTAATCACTAGACAAAATACTGTAAATGGGCCAGAGTTAGCTGTATAGGCTAATATTCCTCTGTTGCCCTAGCAACTTGAAATAATATATAATGACCCATTTTATATAATTACAAATAATCCAAACTAACTGCAACAGATCCATGATTAAAACACTACGGCAGATAAACGGAATGATTATAAATTATAAGTAAGCCGTATCTTAAGTTTGTATTTAAAGGTTAAAACAATTTCTACAGGAACAGTCGTAATCGATGTTATTTATTTATTTATTTAAATTTTGTCTACATTCGGGATTTTTAGCCACTCCTACTGAATGCTGAATTCAAACTCCAGGTCATAACTCTGAGAGTTGGACTATTTCGACAATGTTAGAATTAGGTTTAGGTTAGGGTTAGGGTTAGTTAGTTAGTTGTGATGGTTAGGGTTGTGTAGGGTTAGGGGTGTTAACTCTTGCTTTATCTCAATCAGGGTCCTCAAACTATAGAGGCGTGTGTGTGCGTGTGTGTGTGTGTGATCTGAATCAGGTGTGTTTGTGCACTGCTGTTATAATCGTTTCCATAGTGATGCTAACTCCTTAGTTACCGCTGGTTCGTTCAGGGATTAGACACAAGAGACACCTAACGAACTCTTGTTCACCTCTCAAAGGCGAATTCCTATTGTTGTTATAGGTGTGAGCGATGAGGCAGCTGAATGCAGGGACACAGATTGTTTGTGGTGTCAAAATTTGCACGCCATTCTGCTTTGGTTGTCAAAGAGACACGTTTTCCTACAGTGGGGCAAAGCAAAGTGGGAAGAGGGAAATTTGTGGAAGCCGCAAAGAGTGAGCTGAACTTAGCGACTGTATTTACATTGAGCTTAGTCGTTATTTGATGCTATGAAATAGAATAAACGTCAAGATCGAAAGCTGAGACTGACTCGTGAGTGGTAGAGTGCATGTATTGAGACCTTACCACTGGTCTCAACCCCCGAGTGCTACTGAGCGGACTCCAGATGCGCAAGATGGCAGCGTTCCCAGATATTCTGGCTTCATTTCTGGATTGTGGGCGGAAGTGGAGCTGCGTGGTCCCTCTATGCTTCGAGGACGCTCTACAATGCCTCTTTAAATGTTTTCTTTATTTGTTAGTAAGACATTGATGGTGATGTTTTTAATATTAACCCTTGTGTTGTCTCTGCTTACCCCCCAGGAGTCTCAATGACCCCAGGAGAATTGGATAATGACAATCCTTGGGTCACCCTAACCCCAACCCTGACCGGCCAGGGCTTGCGGATGATCACACACACGCACGCACGCACGCATACACACACACACAGACACACACACACACTCTGGGTCAATCCAACCCAGGAACAACATGAGGGATAAAGGGGGCTGTACATTTAAGCATCAGCGCCACATGACCGCTGGAGCGTAATTTGATTGGCTGATTGTTGGTTATTTAAAGATTCCAGCCAGAATCTATATCCTTGCTATCTTGGATGTGCAATGTGACATTTTTAACGTCAAATTTTGGAATTTGAATTAGGCTTGTATTGAATTAGACAGTTTCAAACCTTCTGAATTGTTGAAAATGAGTTTTTTGAACAATTGAAGAGTTAAATTTAGATTCAAAAAATTCAAACACACAATACACCAAAACCAAAGGCTTTTAAATGTCCAAACCTGGTGACACAGATTTACACACCATGTTTTCAGCCACCTTCTTCACAGAGACATCAGTGTTTTGTTTGTTACAGGATATGCAGCCAATCAGCTTCTGTTAATTACCTGGAAATCTGCATAAAGTACTTTAATACCTTGTGTGTAACGTAGTCAGTGGTGATGGTGGCGCATTATCACCTCTAACAGCCTTTTTGGTTGAGAGGCAGTCACACACACACACACACACTCTACCTCCCCATATTTGTGTTGTTTTGGCGCATCAGTCGTTGTGAGGGGGGAAACCTGCCGATCCCTCTACACACACACACACACACACACGCACGACTCTCCCGTCAATTCTCATCTGAACCATAAACTGATGATTGAAGTGTAACGTGCACTAATCTCAGCATCACACGCACACACACACGCGTGCACGGACGCTCCGCCACAGCCTGCAGCTGCATTGACGGTAAACAGAGGAAGGTAGCGCATGGGCAGGCAGCGGGGAATTATTCCACATCGCATCACATGCCTGGGCATACATGGCGTCCTCACACACCGAGCCATGACTCCGGCGTGCAGGCTGCTGGCGTAGCCTCCGATGCTCCCGTCCTTTCCTGCCTGTTCATTTCTTTCTGTGTGTGTGTGCGTGTGTGTGTGTGTGTTTGCAGCCGTCATTGTGTGCGCGTCGGCGTGCAGAAGACCGCGCGCACATTGCAGCCGACCGTGCATAGGTATCATCGAGGATCGAGACGATGGATGCGGGCTCTTCCGGATCCATCCCTGCGAACACGACACCGCGCACGGGCATGATTTCTCCCCTGCAGCCGCATCCACGCATCCTCCGTCGCGCTGCCTTCGAGGAGGGTCCGGTCCTCGGGAGGAAATGAGAAGAAAGGTCTGTTTTGACTCACGCTTGTCAAGATGGTGAGTGAAATTGCTGTTTTTCTCCTCTATCTCTCCCCCCGTGGCTGAAGCGGCGGCGGCAGCAGCAGCAGCGGTACCTGCTTATTTGACGACAAATCCCGGCCAGCTAATTATAAATCATCGGTGCTTTTTCCATTTTTATCACCAAGGAGCTTGTTTTTCTTAGCCTTTCTGTAATCATAACGCACATGCACACTTCGTATTGAGGGAATATACATGATTTAGATTGGACTCCTCTGCATCTTTGAGGCTTTTCTTCCCAGCATCATCCTCCATGGGTTTAATTCTTATCGCCGCACGTTTCTGGTGCGCAAAAAATGTGAATATCCTCATCAACTTCAGTGCACTTGACAACCATTTTCCTCCTCTATATGGCATCACGTTTTAAAATGACCTTCAGTGCTCACAGGGTGGAAATTAATTCTCACCTGGGATGGAGTGTCCCTTTTTCAGTGCTGTGGCCTTCCTGACAGAACACACATAAATCAAAGTAAAAATGTCCAATATGTGATTTTTCTTTTTTGGTTTGCAGGGGTCAAGCATTTTCGTTTGTGTCCTCTTATACCTGTTACTGATATAACATCTTGAATTTGGTGCTTCACTGTGACTGATGCTTCCCCAAAAACATATCTGTGCTTCCTGCCTCGCTCCAGACATTTCAAACCCTGCTGCAGACTACTCACCCATGCAATGCTCTCTCTCTCTCTCTCTCCCTCTCTCGCTCTCTCCCGGTGTCCCAAATACATCACAATACATTTGACACAAAAAATAATACCAAAAAAAACTCAGCTATGTTCTTTAAAATGTGAATGAACGCCTGGGCAGAGCACGTGTCCCACTCCGGGCTCATAAGATGGAAGGGAGGGAGGGAGGAAAATAACAAGTGTTGTGAGCCGTGTAACCCTCCCATATCAAATACTCTGACCTCAGCACCATCACCATGGAGACACTATAACTTTACCACCACACACTGCATATTTAATAGGCCCTTGATTTTGATCTCCGCAGCACTGATCGCTCCACTCCCTGGCACCAACATACGAAGGTATAGCCGCGTGTGCGCTGCCGGGCTGCATCCTCCGTAAAGCAAAGAGCTTATCACGGCTGCAGAAAGCGTGGTTCAGCAATGTAAGAGGATTTGCCTACATGAAAATGTATTGATACTGTAAGCCTTTAAAAGGAGTTACACTCATCTGGCCCGAGTTCATGGTGCACATCTCTGTAACTAAGTCACACACATGATGCTGTCGATGGCTGCGATGCCTCGATATCAATCCCCTCATGGCGAGCTGGACAAGTAATGTGGACAATATCAGCGTTTGAGCTGCAATTACTGGTGTTAATATGTTTCGGTGACGCATGAGATAAACAAAATCCTCTCTGAAGGTTTATTCCTGCTTGTATGGCCTCTTTATGCAGCGTGCAGGTGTGTAGAGCCCCAGAGAGCTGTAGAGTCAGGGGGGGCCTTTCTACTCTCCTCTGCCTTAAGATGGCAGCATTCTCTTACAGTACACAAGGTGTGTGCCAAAAGCTAATAACAGTTGGAAGCTTGCACCCCAAGCTTAACTGGCAACGTTTGAAACAACAACCATTATTAGCCGGAAATTTTGCAATAACCGTAGTGTTTTTGTTTTATTTTCCAGCTCATCCGTTGAGTTGTTTGTGGAGATGAAGCCTTCCCCTGCTCGCTGACAGCACATAACCTGCAACACATGCATGCTTTGTGTTTTCTTGGTGATGCTTTGTGTCCCCCCTTCTCCTGTAGACCCTAACCGATTCTCTCTGATTCTCTCCCTCTGCTCATGTAAAGGAGGCATCGCTAAGAGGACCCGTGCATTCGAGATCAAACGCGCCTCATTAGATCATTAAGGATCATTATTTTTCTGCGCAAGAGGCCTCTCTTAGCCGTGACCTGCAATTCTTTTTCTATGAGCGCTGATTCACAACGAAGATTGATCCAGCCGTCGACCCGATGTAGGAGCTGCTCCCTCCGACCCCCACGACGTCTACTCTCGCTCGGATTTCAGCATTCAGTCGAATCCACCAGGTTTGTATTAAAATGTGCCCGAGGAGGTCACACATTTTATTGCTCCCATAGCAGAGGGTGTGTACTCTTATGCTATTGCAAGAGTACACACCCTCTGTACTCTTGCTGGATTTAATTGAGACATTCCAGTCAATGTTCCAGTGGAATAGACATTACATGAGGATGTGATTAGTTTGGGTGTTGCATCTTGTTGATGATGACTTTTCTCTTCCTGTTTTTTGCCCTTTTCAGGACAGAGTATGCCATCTGCACCTTTTCACAGAATCCTACGACCCCTTCTGCTCGGCACGTTCATACTGGGATGCTTTGTCACTCTGTTTTTGATGTATTTTAAACCGTCCACCAGCTGGCTGTCAGGTCCCGTAGAGTCAACAGCATCCACGGACCGCGTTAAGAGCCTCTTCTCCACCAAGAGCGATAAAAACGTGACGACCGTATTGATATGGCTCTGGCCCTTCGGACAGACCTACGACCTGAGCGTCTGCAGCTCTCTCTTCAACATCGAGGGCTGTTTCATCACAGCCGACAGAAACTTCTACAACAAGTCAGATGGCGTCATCATCCATCACCGAGACATCTGCACCGACCTCTCCAACCTGCCGCCGTTCCAGCGACCGTCCTTCCAGAAGTGGGTATGGATGAACCTGGAGTCGCCGTCGCACTCGTCCCAGCTGCCCGGGATCGAGAACATCTTCAATCTGACTCTAAATTACCGTCAGGATGCTGACATTGAAGTGCCTTATGGGTCCATCGTAGCAGCGGAGGGCGAGGAGGACTTTGTCCCACCCAGCAAAAACAAGCTGATCTGCTGGATTGTGAGCAACTGGAACCAGGACCACGTCCGGGTGAAGTACTACAATGAGTTGTACAAACACATCGAGGTTCACGCCTACGGACAAGCCTTCGGGGAATACATCGCCGACCAGGACTACTTCCCCACCATGGCTAGCTGTAAGTTCTACCTGGCTTTTGAGAACTCCATCCACAAGGACTACATCACCGAGAAACTGTACAACCCGCTCTCGGTGGGAACAGTGCCGGTGGTTCTCGGCCCGCCCCGGACGAACTATGAGAACTTTATCCAGGGAGATGCCTTCATCCACGTGGATGACTTCCCCTCACCCAAGGAGCTGGCGGACTACCTGCTGCTCCTGGACAAAAATGAAGAAATGTACGTCAGGTACTTTGAGTGGCGGCGGCACTTTAAAGTAAAGAAGGCCTATTTCTGGGCAGAGCACACATGCCTGGCTTGTGATTACCTGCGCAGGCACAAGGAGTACAAGGCATTCAATAACCTTGACAAGTGGTACTGGGGTGGATAGTGCTGTGAAGGGCTATGAAGGGCTTGTTTTGTTGTTGAAGGCAGTGCTTTAAGATTTTTGTCCTTCGGTTGACATGAAGGTTCATGTTCGCTGTTCTGTCGAGAGATCCTGACTGATGTTTTTCTAGTGGTTCAGTGGCCCAGTGAGATGTCCATCTTGTGTTTTTTATTTGCAAGCCAATTTTGCTAAGCCTTACTTTGCCTTTTTTCTTTAATCCATTGTTATTTGTATTTATTTTTTAAGAAATTACAAATGCACTACATTTTTATTGTTGCGTTAACCCATGTTTTACTTAACATGACCACATTTGCTGCTATTTTCAATTTTCTTTGTTTTATTATGAGTTATGAATGCATGTTCGCGTGAACGACAGATAATATTCTGAATGCAAGCTTGCTTGTTTTTTCTTTCTTTAAAACTCACCTTCTCATGAAGTGGCACACAGCGGACCTTGCAATAGTGTTGGCTGCAGAAGTAGACTGACAGAAAAGTGAAAATATTTATGTGATATTTATTCAAGTGAGGCATTAAACGATTCAAAAAAGAAACAATTTCATCTGTGCTAGTGATGCAGTCACCTATGCAGTGTTTACTGAACTCAAATGTGAAAAAAGATGTGTCATGTACATAATGTGTATATTGGAAATTATGTAGCTGTAATTCTTTTCTCCATATTTTTCAAAGTTTGCATTTGCACAGTTGATCTCGCGGTTTGCCGATCTGACCACATGTACAGTGAGACTTCATCGTACTCTGTGGTCGTTGAAGGCATATGGTGATCATTACCCCGCTCGTCTCTGACAGCCGATGTGACTCCGCTCGGTGAGAGGGAGGTTACTATTTTAATCGTGTTGCGAATCGCTCATTGTCACTTGTGATGTGTCACAGTGCGGTGGGATCCCATGTGGATGGTGATGGTACAGTGCCGAGCCATTGTGCTGCGATGTGAAACTCCCACACTGCTCATTATGTTGCATACTGATTTGATCTTGAAAAGTAATTTCTAACCATGCGAGGGACAAAAATAGCACAAAATTAACACATAACGGAATCTTTCTATTACGCTGCTACTTCTGTTCTCTCATCGTCAATTTCATCTCAAATATCAACCCAGATTTTTTGAAACTGTTTTCCGCAGCATATGGTTAAAGCGAGTGTGAATGAGACGAGCTCAGACAAGGTGAGATCTGCCCACATGTTAGGAAAAATGTGCTTGCAGCGAGATCCTCCACGTTTCTGTTTTTGAATCATTACACCAGTGCTGTTCGGGGAGTTGGCAGTTGCTTGTTAAAGTTGTTTTTATTTTTTTTTACACTCCTGTTTACAGCACTACACCACTCGAGATCACACTACTAACAGACAGCTCTACATCTGTAGATATTACACCACAATCAATGTGTGTCAAACAGCGTTTTGCAGCTATTGACAAGATGGTAACATTTTTCCAAAGGTACTGTGCAAAACCATGGCAACATTTTATGCAAGATAAGCCTGTGGCTTCTTGGTCAGAGTACTCAAACGTGTCAGGTTTATTATCATTTTGATACGTCTTCACACTGTCAAAAGGGACCATTGATGTAAATATTGATGAATCCAATTATTTTTCTTATGGAATATGGCTCTGAATGCCATTACGAAAACCTGTATATAAAACCTTGTTGTAGACTGGATCGATCCAGCCCACTAACACAGATCATTCCTGTATGTGTGACCCAGACGGAGGGAGCTCGCGCAGTGTCTGCATTCATGGGGGGGGGGGAGGAAACAGTGGTGTTGTATATATTTTTAATGTTTAAATCTCTTTATAACATGCGAGTGTTGTCAGGCGGTGGATGTGATTTCACTGTTCCTTTGTAAGTAAAGCTGGTGCTTCAAGAGACTGTGAATCAACGTGAAAGGAGAGAGAGAGAGAGACTTGAAAATAATAACCTGCATCAGAGACAATGGTGTTAGTGTTGTAAGGTGGACGATTTCGTCCAGGGAGGTAATTTTACTCTGGAGAAGTTTTTATAGGCAGTAATCCTGTTGGTGTGACCTAATTGAAAAGGAGTCACGCTCAAATGCAGCAGTGATATAGCACTTTCATTCATGTGGAGTTGTGTGAGTCACTGTGCTGGTGGCTGTCTTTTAGATGGAGCTATTGTGAGATCGAAAAACTGTCATGCAAGACCTCTGCCTGTCCCACAGATTCACTATGAACCTGTCGCCCGTGGGTTTCATATTGTACAGTCTAATCATCGGAAAAAGGTTCCTCGTCCATTGAGGTCGGCGACTTTAAGAAATGAAAAGTTTTTCCCTTCTGCGTGTTGTCCGTCTTTTTCAGCCAATCTTCCTTTCTCTCTTTTTTTTTTCTTTGCACAAAAACAAACACGAGGAGCCACAACTTTCTCTGTCCCCGTTTCTGAGTCCGTGAGTGTGTCCCATCACCAGAGAGTGAATCAGGACGTCTCTGGATACTGTCTGACCTGCCCATGATTTTGTTGGAGTCATCATAAAAAACACTGTATAACCAAGTGGGATGAAATCTTCTTGTGTGACTGGACATGACGATGCTCCTTTTTTTTTTGCCAGTTCACTGAAAATGTCAGTGAGTCAATCAGTAAGGTTTTATTTTTACATTTTTTTGCCAAATTAATGTATTTTGCCAAATGTTGTGTTTGAACTGTAGATGTCTGATAGTGTCAAAGAAAATAAAGATATGGATAAATGAGCAAACATGGATGAAGCAACGAGAGTTGATGGTGCCTTTGCTGCTTACATCCACATCGCAGCAACATAAAATGCAATAAAGACAGAAGTCGTCCTTTCTGCTTTTAGAGATGAATCCACTTTCATCCATTCAGGAATTAAATAAGTCTTTTGTATGGCCTCTGCTACAGGTAGACTGGGTCTATGTCTGATGTACCGGACGTCAAGCTTCATGGCTAATTTGATTACGTTCAGTGCCATTTAGCTATAGATATTTATTTGGCCACTGCCTTTCATCCAGCGACTTGTTAGACCAGAAGTCTTTTGGGAATGTAAAATCCCCCCCTATTTATTCACATCATCACTGACTAATATTCAGGCCTATTTATATATTTATAATATACCATTGGATAAAGTATAAAGAGGGATAATCTCAAAAGGAGAACAAAGAGACGTATATATTTAAAAACTGGACTGTCCGACTTAAAACTGGACAGATGGCGACCCCGCCACTAGAGCAGGGGCAAAGGGCTTGCCTTTATCTCATTTGTTGTTTGTTCAACTGTGCAAAAACCAAAGTGCGGAAACATCAATTTAACCATTTTACAGGCGGTTTAACAAATTACATTTTACAAGCTAGAGTCAGTTGTGGAGGTGCGGTTAAGTGGATTTTGTTTTACCGTCATACTGAGCGAGCTAGCTGCTAGTAGCTAACAAGCTACTGGCTATAGTGATATATTTGCCTTACAAATGTGACGGTGGTAGAGACAACACAGAGATAAGCACATTTTCCAAATTGTATTTCTTTAATCTTGAATGTATAGAGTTCTGAGTTTGTTGGGTTCGACATCTTTTACATGGTGCCACCTAATACAGTGTTCATGCATCTAAATGGGATTTCCACAGTTGATGCCCGTGCTGTTCTACAGTCCCATGTAATGCAGACAGAGGTATAAATAGCAATCCAAAAGCCTTGATAAGTGATTGATGAGAGCAAAGAGAGTGTGTTGTGGTGGTTACGCCTCGATCCTCTAACTGTTGTTAGATACCCCATGTGCCCGCAAGCACTCTGATATTTGAAGTCATCTCCTGCACCATGCAGCGAAGATGACACTCCTTTGTCAACGGCCTCCACTCAACTCTGCAGGTCAAAGTGTGTGACAAATGCGTGTTGCCTGGATCAGTGGCACAAATAATCCACTGATGTCAGTTGGGGATTAATGTAAAAGTTCAGGTGGGGTGGGGGGGGGTATGTCTCTCCTGTTTGCAGAAATCAAGACAGGGCCACCGAGGTTTTCAGCTCTGGATGTTGCATTGACATGTTTTAAACACATTACAGAACATTAATGTACAGATTGCATCTCTTGTTCCTCAGGGAAACGCACTTATTCACTTTCTTGCCTAAACCAGACCAATTAACAAGCTGGGTCTGGTCGCCTTCCCATTCAGACCAATTTCAAATCATGTCCTGAAACTGGTCAGATCAGTCACCACTGGTCCATAATGGGTCCATAATGTTTGATATGATGATCTGTATCGTCCAATAGGAACACAGCTGAAGCCTTGTCGTTAACAACCAGGGGGGCTAGCACTGATGTGGGGAGGTCTGTTGAATCTGCTATGGAGAGAGTATCCAAAGAGCTCGACAGATTCTATATAAGAAGAACAAACAATGGTTATGGGTTCACAGTTTTCTGCCCCAAGTCACACAGTTTGTTGCTCTTATTGGTTGTTGGTTGATAATAACGCCTGCTGGAAATCGGAAAAAATGTACTAAGGGCTCCAGACCCATTCTCAAATGTGAAGTACTCTGATGATACCAGGCTATTTTTATCAAGCGTTACATTAGAAGATCGTACTATTCTCGTGTATGATAACAGTACGATCTTCTGACTGTACTATGCATGTACGATATGCAGCTAGCATCAACAGCAGTATCTTAACTTGAACATTGGACTTGCTATGTAACTTCTGAACGTGTAAATAACTAATCCTTTGCAATCAAGTTTGTCAACTTAGCAACTTAAAAATGTATAATGTCAATGTTATGTTTACAGCTAGTTTCTGCTGCTCCCATGGGACCAAAATAGGATTCAGTGTGACGTATATAATAGATTTCTAGCAGCAAACATTTGACCATTTACCTTTTCGGATATTTTAAATTCACATTTTCAATCCTATTTGACCAATAAGAAAATGAACACCGTGTTAGATTCACCTGCATATTGATGAAGGCTTTGAATCATCTAAGTCTCTGGAGAGTTTTCAGTGAACTTAAGCCTGTTTATTTGGGTTGCAGTGGTGGTGCAGAGTGTTTCAACAGAAGCAATGATACCTGGTCATTGTTGTTTCTTTCTGTCCTCTGAAGCTCTATGAGGTTTACTAAAGATTGCTTTAGTCAAAGGTAGGTTAACCTTTCTGTTATTTGATTTTGTTTTCCTGGCTTTAAATAATTGATCATTATTTTCTGCTCCAACACGTCTTACAAATTATAGGTGTAAGGTTTCATTTAGTGTGTTTTGTGCACTCACTTGCTGCTGCTGGCACCAAAAACCTTCACCTACACAAACACCATTAAATCAACTGGACTTGGAGGAGGAATGGGATGGAAGAGGAGAACATTTTAATGGGGTGTGCATTCCTAGGAGTGGACAACTTTCTTTTCTCCTCAGCAGTGGAGATCATATGTCTGGCTGTGCGACAGGTCTTGTCACCCACACACACCATGACTCACGTTGGTGAGAACCGGGGGAGGAGGGGCAGGGACAGTGATGGCATTACCCTGGGCCCTCACACGGCCTCCCTGGAGGGGTGTAAGGTTTTGCGAGATTGTAGATTGCATCTCTTCATCCCCGGTAACCCCCTGTGTGGCTATCCTGTTCAGTTGAAAAACGCCACGTTGAAAGCGAGCTCTGCGCGTCGCAGAAGACAGCAGAGGCCTTCTCAAAGGGCCCGGTCTGTGTGAGTCCACTCATTAACCACTAGAGCCGCCCCTCGCCTCAACCTAATGGATCCCACTTATGCTGTCATCGCCATGCCAACCAGTTGTCAACTCCGGTGCAGAGAGGCTTTTGTGCTCCAGAGAAACTCAACTGTGTCGTGTTGACCAGTCTGCAACAAGTCACCACCTCAAAGGAGCCACCAAAGTAAATGCTTCTCTTCTTCTGTGAGATCATTCGATTAATGTGGGGGGGAAACAGCCCCTGACACCTTATTGTAAAGCCTGAATACATTAAGATAAGAGGACACCTGAGTCCGGGTCAAGTAAAGGCCTTTTTATTAGGGCTGGACAGGCCGCATTCGAAATCTGCTGGCAGCTGCTCACTAGTTGACATCCGCGGATTAAGCGGGCAAAAGGAAAATGCAAGATCAGCGAGCTTTTTTGCTCTGCAGCGTTGGCACTGTCTGGTGTACAAGTTAATAATCCACGAGACAAAGAGCAGCACCTGCTATCCATCAGATCAGAGCAGTTATAATAAATAAAAATACAAACACGCATGCATGAGTGCAGATTAAGTCCGACAATATAAACAGAATGTACACTAATCTGCTTTGTTCAGATGCAATTTTTCTCCCACGTGATGCTGATATTATGCCAACTCAATCTAAAAGATGAGTTTTTGTTTACTGGTGAATATGGGTCACCTCCGCCCCGGCTTGTTGTCACATGATGACAGACTGTGCAGCCACACAACAAAGATTAGACACTATTCGAGAGGAGATGACTATATTCGTCCTACAGTTGGTTCTGGGGTTTATTTAAGGTCTGCATTGTTTTGTGACGTGCGGCCGCTGATCTGGACACCAGCAGGGAGCCAGCGTGCAGTACAGTGGCAATTTAATCCAGAGAGAAAGATAACCTTAGGAGTTCCCCAGGATCCTCCCGCTTGGAAATAAGAAGAACCTGAAGGATGGCACGGCTTCAGACCACAAACCTGTCCCGCTCCCGAGATTAGTTTGTGCTGAAAGGCTTATATAACATGTATCGTGTAGGTAAAAAATAACACAGCCTTTAGTTGTTCCTCAGAGGTTTGTAGACACCACCTACACGCACCGCAGAGCCGTGTTTCAACATCATCTGTCGATCCAAGAACAGACTGCAGCTTATTATTTGTTGTCGGAGTTGTTTTTAATTTTTTCTCTCTGCGAGGAGTGGTAGCGGATCGAATGTGGAGTGAAGACAGAGTTCATCCAGACAGAGTTGCATTCCTCCCAACCTCATCCCTGTCACTGACCTTCCTGTGTGTGTATACAAGGGATTAGGCCGGTGGGCTGGGCTGGTGGTCTTCCCAGGCTATTTTTATGAAGATGTCCGCCCCCACCCTGATCCTTTTGGAAAAATGATATGAGCACATGTTCCAAGAATCAAAATGTAATTAGCCAGGTGTCAGTCAAAGACGCAGAAGAATTTTGATTAATATCCAAGTGGAAAAGTGACAATTTGATTCATTTCAGATGCATTTTTGACACCTGAAACTTTATAAGCTTAATGAGTCCAACACACACAAACATTGAATACACACATCAACATAGCCTGAGAGATCTCTTATTCCACTGCTTCACACAAAGAGAATTTGATGGAGTTACAAGAGTGTCGCTATCAACAAGATGGCCTCTATTAATCTGTCATTCCTGCTCCTCCTCCTTCATTTCACCGTGGACGAGTTGAACATCCACAGGCCTGCAGCTTCCCTCCATCTGAAGTGCTGCCAAAGCACCCTCAATAGCCACTGAGAGGTCCTGGCAATATAGTTCAGTACCTGGCAACCACAAAGCTGCTGGCGCCTACCTCTCATAAGCCATCTGCAACTGCCTGTGAGTGTAGCAGGGAGTGACAAAGGCCACAAGTGTGTCCGGACACGTCAACGCATCCAAATGGCCGACAATACCTCTGCTGTGGCACCGAAATCCAAACTGAGAAAAACGAAAAATATCCTGAAGCATATATCTCATCTTTTCCTGACATGTTGCATCAGTTGCATATATACGTTGTCGTGTTGTCCAACAGGAATCTATCTGCTAGTAATCAAACTGCATTTCTCGTTGCTTTCAAAGTGATAAAGCAACAATGATTGGATCAGTTCGAGGCTTGGTGATATGTGCACCATCAGGGCCCTTAAAAGGTGCAGAATGATGCAGCGGAGCATGTCAATTCTCCCCAGAGATTACCGCTAATAAGAGGGCCAGTATTTATAGACGATCCCCCACAGTGGAGACCCCTAATCCTGCCTCACCGCTTTTCGTCCCGGTGCCTGGTCCACTCTCTCTCTGCAGCCCCCAGCTTTACAGCCTCATCCTCGCTCCATATCAGCCGAGGTCGACACAACACTGCTTTTTTTTCTCCGATTCTCGCAAAAGAAGGGGAAGAGAAACTGCTTGGTGTCTTTGCTTGGCTGGTGAGAGGGGTAAGAGATTGCCTGGACTATTAAAGGAGCTTTTTTCCATCTCTCCCCACTTTACTTTATTGTCCAATCTTCCTGCCGCTGCTCTCTTTGACCTTCAGCTAAGAAAAGCAGACGACGATGTCCACCAGCGAGCGTTTCGACTGCCATTACTGCAAGGACTCCCTGCTGGGGAAGAAGTACATAATGAAAGAGGACATGCAGTACTGCACTAAGTGCTATGAGAACCTGTTCGCCAACTGCTGTGAGGGATGCTCTTTACCAATTGGCTGCAACTGCAAGGTAAGGAAGCACCTCCATCGCCATTAGAGCCACGACTTTGATGTAACCAAGGTGTAAAATAAGAAAGTATGTATTTCTAACTATGCATCTAGTAAATAAACATCTAACTTGGCAGAAAATCCACAAGTGCAATAACTAATCTGTTCAATATCTACAGGACCTGTCCTATAAGGATCGCCACTGGCACGACCAGTGCTTCAAGTGCGCCAAGTGCAGCCGCTCTCTGGTGGAGAAGGCCTTTTCCGCCAAAGATGATTTATTGCTCTGCACCGAGTGCCATGCCAATGATTATTCCTCCAAGTGTACCACCTGCAAGAAAACCGTCATGCCAGGTACACAATCATACACTGTCATGTTTTTAATCAATCATAAAAAAAAAAGGAAAATGCATTGAAAGATTGAAAGTTAATTCTTGACCTTGGGAATGTTTGTCTGCATAACTGTTTCACCACACGATCCATTAAGTAGCTGCTCTGGAGAGAGGAGTCACTGATCCTTCTGCTATTTTTATATTCAAGACTGAACTTTCAAACTTTCAGAATTGGAAAAATTTGCTTCTACTGCTAGTTTTTCTCACGGTGAAAGAAATAACTACGTTAAAGGAATGAAGGCATTTTTAAAACCAAGAACAATCTTTCAATCTCAACTGAAACAAACACGGATGAGAAGAAATGATCTTCAATATCATAACCAATGAAAAAGGCTTCTGGTATCATGTGATACAATGGAAAGCTCACAGCCACTAAATGGACCTTTGTGGTGATTGTTTCTTCAGAAAAAATAACAGGTTTACAAAAATGATACACTAGTTATGTCATATCTATTGTTATATGTACGGAAATATGAAAACGGAAACTTTAAAGTATATAAAACACCAGACGACAATGCAAAAATTCTTTCCAAGATTATCAAGATTGCATCGTCCCCTCCCCACAGTTAAAGCTGGACTATTTTGAGCCGCACTGCTTTTCTGTCATGGAGGAACCATATGCTGACTAAGCTGCTCTCGTCCCATGTGCCAGGTTCCCGCAAAATGGAATACAAGGGGAACAGCTGGCATGAGACCTGCTTCCTGTGCCACCGCTGCCAGCAGCCAATAGGAACCAAGTCCTTCATCCCCAAAGACACTGGCTACTTCTGCGTGCCCTGCTTCGAGAAGCAGTTTGCCTACCAGTGCTGTGCCTGTAAGAAGGTAGGGTTACAGCTGAGTCGTTCATGTGTATTGACTGCTGCAGGCAATCCTCCTGACTCAGGCGTTTTAACAGTAATGACTGTTACTGCGTGTGTAACACCTAAAGAGAAATAAACGTCATTGATTGTCTCTGTGTGTTTGTGTGCATGTTTCAGTCCATCACAACAGGTGGAGTGACGTACCAGGACAAGCCGTGGCACCGTGACTGCTTCCTATGCATTGGCTGCAGAAAGCAGCTGTCGGGCCAGCGCTTCACCTCCCGGGACAACTTCCCCTACTGCCTCGAATGCTTCAGCAACCTGTATGCAAAGAAGTGTGTCGGCTGCACCAAGTCCATCACCAGTGAGTCACTGGCTGTGCTCATGTTTTCATTCACTCACACACCGCCCACGCTCACATGCAATGCCTTTATCTGCATTTGTGCAGGAGCTGTCAGATAAACAAGGTGGCATTGACCTGTATATCATGTAAATGCATGGACATATGGGCGGCCGTGGCTAAGGAGGTGGAGCAGGTCGTCCATGAACCTGAGGGTCAGCGGTTTAATCCCAGTCCCTGGCATTCCACGTCCTGAGTGTGGCAGGATGGTAAACCCTGTGTGTGATAGAGAAAGTGCTGCACATAGATGAACTGTATAAATGTGTGTGAATGGCAAAATTATAAAGCACTTTGAGTGGTAATCTACTGTGTTCGTCATCAACAAGACAAGGAAAAGGGCTGTATAAATACAATCCATTTACCATTTTCACGTGTTTTCTGTGTGCAGGTCTGGCAGGGGCCAAGTACATCTCCTTCGAGGAGCGCCAGTGGCACAGCGAGTGTTTCATCTGCATGCAGTGCTCCATGTCGCTGGTGGGACGCGGCTTCCTCACCCAGCGCGACAACATCTTGTGCACCGACTGTGGCAGGGAGAAGTGATCTTTCCACCGGGGGTCACTGCTTAATCCGAATAACAGCAGGGCCTAATGCTCGGATACAGATACCGTAGATTCATGAATAATTTTCTTCTCAGCGTGTCTGATGCATAAACAAACTTTGAATGTCAAACGCTTGGTGTTATAAATGAACATGAGTTCGCTCACACTGCCCACACACACACACACACACACACACACACACACACACACACACACACACACACACACACACACACACACACACACACACACACACACACACACATACACACACACAAACACACACATTTCCACATAAATAAACGTGTAGCTTTTAGGTCAGGACGCCATAGGTGCAATTGTGACAAGGATGAAATGCTGCTACAAACATATTAGAGCTGATGTTGACCAATTGATCAATTGACACAAGATTAATTCTATATTGAAAATGTATTGATTACTTTTCAGGCAATAAGTTCCAGCTCTACTCGAGATATGATACTTTTTAAAATCGTATTTAACAGTAAACTAAATTTAAGTTTTTTGACGGTTAAATGTATAAATCAAGCAAATCAAAGAATTCACTTTGACAAAATGAGAACTATAATACCTCAGGCTACTGGCTGTTGCTTGTGCAGAGCCATAAAAATTATATAGTCTGATAAGCTAAATTATTCATCTGTTATAAAACATAAAGAAAGTGAAAAAAAACACCACTCCTGGATCTGCCCCTTATACACATCTGCACCAGTGCAGTTGGCCCAGGCTCCATCTATCTGCCAAGTGTGGTGGAAATCAGTTAAGTGGGTTTAAGGAGAAAAGAAGTTTAAGAGACTGAAAAAATAAAATCCTGGACTCGCATTTTAGTCTGAATCTGCCCTTAAATTTACTTGGTTCTTCCCTTGCCAAAGTTACACCCTTCAAATAAATGTCACTTAGGAATCAAATATTCAGCATGCCACTTGTTTATGAAAACAAACCATCTGCTGGATATTTTCTGACTTTATTTCTAGATTTATATATTCCTACTATGACTGCATGGGGAAAAAATATGTTAAAAAAAAACTTAAATATGCATGATAAGTGCTTCTCATGTGTGAAATACTTAAAACATACAAAAGGTTATGACAATAAAGACCTTTCCATGTACATCATGCTGAGATGGATGCCATTTTATTGCCTGCTGTTGTTCATCCTAATTTCTTGTTTGCTTCAGTGCTATCCAGAGGAGAAGTGTGTGCATTCACTTATATACAATTCCTCAGAGGCAAAAGTTCAGAACAACAAATAGAACTGGTTGGTTTAAAATCCACATCTTTTATGGCTCTGTTGTCCCCTGTGAGCCACTCGTTACACAATCACTGCCATGAAACAAACCTCCGCGGTGTTTCTGTTGCCTCTTGACCTCATCACACCCAGCTCGTGCACATTGTAAACACACTACGAGTGCGCCCGTACATGGTTTGATCAGCAGATCTTTTTGCCTTTCTACTTTTCCTGCTGACCAGAGCCACCACTTTGGTCCGCGCTCGAGCCAAGGATCTCAAGTGACCGAAACTGTGGGCACCTCGAAATACCCGCCGTCTTCGCCGCACCTTGTGTTTTGACTCTTGTAAAAGTTGGCTTTCTCTGCGAGGCGGCTGGGTGAGTTGTGTAAGTGTCCTCACATGGCAGGATGAGCAGAAAATGCTGACATCGACTTCCAGGCAGGATGTAGTCACATGGGGAGGTGAAACTACTTTACACTTCATTAAGTTGTGGAGGATTCAAAGAGGCAGGGGGAACAGCGGAGAGGTAGGGACATCTTATCTTACATATCGCTGAAGAACAGCTGCGGTTTTGATGTTTCAGATTACTACAGGAAGGACTTTTTACAGCCGAATGTTATTTGTTACTGTTACTTGAGTAACCGTTGACATTAGTTGCACAACCAAAGTCAAAGGTTACTACGTGTCTGCAATGGCTTTTAAAGCATTCACAAAAACACAGATCTATGAAAAACATGACGCTCCAAAAGAAAAGGACAAATTCGGGATCCAGTGCCTCGAGTGCTTCGATCGAAATCTGTATATTGGGAGTAAAAATGCAACAGTGCAGCACCTCATCCTACCAAACAGCGCCAACGGAGACCTGAGTCCTGGTCAGAGCAAAACCAGAGAAGGTAGAGCCAGAAAACTCGGCTCCAGCAACCCAGTCGTCCAACTGAGAGCGGTCCCGCTTTTCAACCACCTGCTTGTCCTGTGGGACCGCGGCGTCACGGCCCTCAACATGTTCTCCTTGGAGCCGGTTCCTGCTTTGAAGAAAATCCAGCACGTGTCTCTGTTTGAGGTGTGCGACTCATTGCTCACAGCTCGGGCAGGATGCGTGCAGATGGTGACTTCCTCCAGCCGCAGGAGAGTGATCCGCATCCACGTGGTGGGAGTGGACAGGTGGGAGGTTGTCAAGGAAGTGTCTCTCCAACAGGATCCCGTGGCCTTGGCAGTAGATGGCACCAGTCTGTGTGTAGCCACCTGCGACAGGTACCTCCTCTGCGATGTGGAGACTGGGAGCAGCGAGGAGCTTTTTCCTCACAATCACAAAAAGCAGCTCGTCATTGTTACCTCAGTGGGACGAGGGGAATTCCTTCTGAATGGGCCTGAATCTTTGGGTAAGCGCTGCCAGAAATCTTTATGGTACATTTAGTCCTACAGGCTGTCGAGCACAGACGTCACCATGTGTCATTATATGCTTCCATTCCAAAGTTAATCAGCTCATATGAGTCCAACATATATTCATACAGCCAGGGGATATTTGTTTTGCCAAGACATCATTTCCTCACCCTCGTCCCCCAGGCATGTTTGTGATGAAGACGGGGATTTGCCAGCGCCCTCCCCTGCAGTGGCCTCAGGAGGTGCTGGCAGCCACAGTATGTTTCCCTTACATCCTCACCCTGCAGCCCCAAGTGCTGTCTGTCTACAGCATGTTAGATCAGCGGTGCAAGCAGACTGTGAGCCTCCATGGAGGGAAGGGTCTGCTCTCCACATCAGGTAAACCAGGCGATACTAATAAATCACCTAATCCTGGCACATTGAAAACCTGTCCAGCTGTGGTTTTCTTTTTGAACGATGAAGCCACGTTTGCCCCAGTTTGCACCGATCCACTCCATCATCCATTGCACCTACTCTCCCTTCACATTGAGTGTTTCTGAAAACCAAAACCAAATCTCCCCTCAGATGGCGTGTTAGTGTTCACGGAGAGAGACATTTTCAGCCTGCGTCTGGTGCCGTTGGAAGAGCAGATCCAGGCGCTCGTAGGACACGAGAGGGTCGAGGAGGCTTTACTGCTGCTGGACGGGGTTCAGAGCCGTCGTCCACTTGACTCATACAAGGTGAAATGTGATTGGTAGATTTGCAGTAAGAAGCTACAGTATGTCTCTGCTCTGAAAATGATGTCTCTGACAAATGTGTTTTTTTTCTCAAAGGATACACACAACAACATTGTAGGGGATCATTTAGTAACAGATGCATTTATTTCTTCTTTCTTTAATTTAATCATGTAAAATATAACTTTTGAGTCGGCTTGACTTCTTCAGCAGCTGTTTTACCATATTAAACTATTTGCTACTACATAATTATTGAAAAGGAATAAAAACAGAATATGAAATTTGAAAAATAGAGGTAACATGATGAGCACTGTAGATTATATACATACAATATGATTTCCTAGTATAAAAATTCCTGGATCCGCCCCTTAGCACTTGAACAAACATCAGCATGATATGACATGATGTGTCTTAGTTTGGTCCATGTCCCATACACTTAAATGTCGGAGGTGGGATTTGTGACCTATACTGCAACCAGCCGTCAGGAGGAGACAGAGACGCTTTGGCTTCACTTTTGGGGAGCAGTCATGTCGTCCATCTTTATATACAGTCTGGGTTCACAAGCTTAGCATATCAGCATGCTAACATTTGCTGATTAGCATGTAAAGCTGTTGCACACGTTGGCTTTATTACAGTATTTCTCTGAATTCCTCATTTTATGGCCCACTGATAATAACGTGTCAGCTTTTATGCCGTTTGAATGTCCTTAAGTGGAAAATATTGCCCTTGAGATTGAAGGAGAGTCACACAGTCGTCTGCCTCAATGATTTCAGCTCACATGTCGGCAGACTGAAGACGCTGCCGTGTCACGTACGCCTGTTTTTAACCGAATATCTCTTCACTGACAGGAGCTGCAGAAGGCCGTCACTTGCCTGGCTGGATTTGTTCATTTTTACCAGGAGGGTTTTTCGGAGGCCAGAGAACTATTCATGTGAGAGTAAAGCCTACAGAGTAAACACGACACTCAACACACAACACTATTCAAACTGTGCAAAGTAAATCACAGATTGTTGTGAGTTTGTCTTAAAAAAAATCCATGTTCATTCATCCTTGAACAGTGCAGGCGAGTTGGACCCCAGAGAACTCATCCTCCTCTTCCCAGACATGAGGTCGTGTCTCAGCAACGACTTTCAGTCCCAGTTTGATCAGGGGACCAAGAAGGGCAGGGCTCTTCAGGTGCTCTGGCGAGAGGACACAAACATGTTTCATCACTACCTGTCCTTCCTGGCAGACTTTCTAAGAGCTGTCAGGGGGACTGAGCGAGACTCAGCGTGCAGGGCGGAGGTGGACTGCGCCCTCCTGAGGCTGTACGTGGGACTGGGAGACACTGAGAACCTGCAGCAGATCGTCACTTCTCCTAATGAGTGCAGGCTGGATCACTGTGTTCCTGCTCTGGAGAAAAACAACAGGTGAGAATAAACATGTTGTTACATAGATGAGCTGTGATCACACTACAGATTTTGCTCAGTGCACAGACATGAAATGGTTTTCAAAGACATCCTGGAATAATTCAGCGTTTGATTTTTTGTTGTTTTTCTAATTTCTGATGGGTCATTTCCTATTTGATCTCTTTCTATTTTTCAGATTTTTTGCCTTAGGTTCCCTCTATCAAAGCCAAGGGAGGCAAACTGATGCAATAAAGGTGATTTCCCCCTTAAACACACTTCTATATTAACTCCATGTTGAAACGCTATGTGTTTTATCTTGTTTTATTCTGTCAGACTTGGGTAAATATTGCAGACGGCTCCCACGAAGACGACTCTTGCTCAGATGTGTACGGACACATAGTGTGGACTCTCAGTCAGCTGGACGACAGAGATATCGTGAGGAACTTTGCAGATTGGACTCTGCGAAAAAACCAAGAGGTGCCTATTTATCATTTAAAGCACGATTTTCAAAGCACGACATGAAATCTTTCATTTATTTTATGATCTTCATTTACTGTGACATAGTAACATCTACGCCTCTGAAGAAGTCTCTCAAGTTTTACCTTTATATCGAGACCAAGAATATTCATATAGACCTTGTATTTGCAGAAATATACATTATTGAGAAAAGGTCAGATTTCAAGAGGTTAATGCTCACAAGCTGACTGCAGAGGGCAGAGTTGCACAATACAGCTAGAATCAAACCACAGCAAAAACCCACCCACTCCATCATATTAAGTAATTATGGGGCAATTATGGGTCATCAAATCATCCAATAACAGTTTTTCTTTATTTGAAAAAAGAAAGGTGTGCAGATTTTCACCAACCGCCCTCCAGATGATCGACTGGAGACACAGGACGTCTTCGTTCTCTTGGAGAAATATCCGCTGGCGTCAGTTTTGTATCTTGAGTTCTTGATCCATGATTTGAGCAGCGAGGTGGGTACAGCAGCAGCCACCTGATCGAACACCCTGACCCTTTCATCGATGATAACCATCGGTTGTAATCTGCCCTCAGGAGGAAAGACATCACAGCCGTCTGGCCTTGGCATATGTTACTCAGATGCTGCGAGAGGAAGAGGAAGCAGGTTTGAGGTCGACCAGGGGGAAGCTGCAACATCTGTTATGGGAATCCAAATTCTACGACGTCTCCACTGTATACGGTGTGTAAACGTCTTATAGGAACACAAATCATTGGAGAATCTTCAGCAAATTACAGTAGGAGTCTTTTTTTTCTCATTGCAGAGAGAGTCAAGTCAACGACCCTGCACGTAGAGACAGCCATTCTCCTCGGCAGGAGCGGGGAACACTCCCGGGCCCTGCAGGTGCTTGTTCACCGGGAGCGAGACCCCCAGGCTGCAGAGGCCTACTGCTGCAGGGCTGCCCAGGGCCACGACGCTCCCTTCAGACAGGCCCTGCTGCTCACCCTGCTCCAAATCTACCTGAGCTCCGAGGATCCCACCAGCACTGCGGTGGATCTGCTGAACGACAACCCTCGGGCCTTTGCAGCGGAGAAGGTCGTCCAGCTCCTGCCCGACTCCTGGTCTGTTCAGCTCGTCTCCCAGTTCTTAGTCGGATCCGTGAGGGCAACGCTCCACCAGAGTCGCGTAGTGAAGCTGCAAGAGGCGCTGGCCCGGGTGGAGCTCATGCGGCACAAGGTCACTTGGGTGAGTTAAAATAACATAATCTACATTTTTTTACTGCAGCAAACATTGTGTTTATTCTTGTTTTCCTGAACCCTCCTGACCTTTGACCCCTCCCCTCTGCAGATGCAGGCCTCAAAAGCAATGTTCAGACTGGAGAAGGAGCAGAAGTGTAAGGTCTGTCAGCGAGTCCTTGCCGAGCCACACTTTGCCTGTAACCTGCACGGCGAGCTGATGCACGTGGGCTGCACTGGCTTTTTTTAGCATCGCAAAGACAACGATCGCCCAGTCTGTTGCCTGTTCGTGCACATTATGAGTTCCTCTGCACTCCAGAGAATCACATTAATTTCAAGCCGGTTAAGTGTCTGCTTCTCACCTGATGATTTATCCAGATTAGACCGTGTCATCTAAGCAAACTCCCATCAACGGTTCAATTCATGGACCTGGGACCAGACAGGTTCCCTAATTAGAAAAAAGAAAATACATAGTGTAAATAACTGGTTTCGAAAATGCAAAAGAGCACGCGTTGCACTTTTTCAGGGCGGCATGTCTGAGCTTTTTCCGAGAGCCACTGTAGACAGCAATAGCTATAAATTGGATTGTGGAGGACACTCGGGGACATACTGTATATTCACTGATCAGACAGTGGTGTTTTACATGGAAACCACCCGTGGTCGCCCTGATGACCAGAGGGAATTTGACCATCCTCCAGTGCTGTATATACGCATCCCCACCATCATGGTTTCCACTGACTGTGTATATTTGTCTGCATGGAGCTGGAAATAGAAAGTCAACATGCTGCACGTGAGATACTTCTTTTTCCAATCCAGCCTGTGCATTAATGTACATTCAGCGAAAAGCAGGTTTGAAATGAAAAGTAAAAAGGTGCAGAGCTTTGAGTCATTTCTATTATAGACTTATCTCACATGCAGCCAAATGACATCTGTGTGCTTTCCTCGGAATATGAAATCCAAGGCAGTTTTTATTTTTCGTCCCTGTGTCATTATCACAGACGTCTATTCCCAATAATCACGCACAAACTCCACCGTCCACATGTAACCGACTGCAAATAAAACTTAAACACAGGTCGCTAGCTGGATGACAGTTGGAGCGGAGATATATTTGTTTGTCGTCTGTCAGAATGTCGAGACTCGGCGCTAACCCCAACTGTTTCTTTATGCCGATGCATTTTGGGACAAGAGCTGTGGAGACGCCGAAGGGGGCTGGATCAGCAACTTGGCTGGACTGCTCATAAGTTGTTGGCCTGGGGTGAGAGACTAATTGCACTGTAGATAAATAGTGAATTATGAGCCCGTTGGATGGGATTATCTCTTTGTGAAGCCTCCGCCAAGATTTCTTGCTAATGAGGTTTTTTGTTTCCCACTGAGGGCTGAGGACAATCAGGAGCTGCATTCACATTTCTCAGTGCGGTGAAGCCTTTCGAGGGCATCACTAGGATTAAATCTCATTATATTTCTCACCGTATCAATTTGACCTGAGTCGTATAAATAAATAGAACCATATGCGAGAAAACCTCAAGAAGAAGCTTTTTTTTCTTTGATGTGGTCGCAGGAGAATTGCCATGCACACTCCTCCATACCGCCTCCTTGTAATTTTGATAATCTGCTTCTCATTCAATCACGATCTGAGCACTCGTGGAATAAGCGAGTGTGAAGAAAAGCACGAAGCATCAACTCCTCCCTTGCTTGCATGAAGGGAGCCTCTCACGGTTTATATGGGCCCGCTGTGAGGCCTGCTGCCCAGCCTGGGCCTCGGGCCGGTGCCTGGCGACCGGTGACCGCTGGCTAGACCTGGCGGCCCAGGGATCCTGTCCACTTCTGTCCTCTCTGGTACATCCTCAGGGAACACTCATGTTGTTTTGAACGCTTGAGGTTACGCTGTGCCTCAAAACATGTTTTTCTCATCCTTGATGTTGACCAACAGGCCCGAGTAACCAGAAGGTAAAAATACGCAGACACCAGAACAAATACACCTCCCAACATTTGGTGGAATCTCTCATTAAATAAAATAAGTTCAAATCACGAGTCCCTGATGAATGTAACACTCTTGAATACTGGAATATATTAGTGCCTGGACTCGGGCACCCTGGGGTGGTGGCCAGATGGTCATTTTACACATGAGGGGAGTGGATTGGATGCAAAAGTCAACAGTTGGAGGGAAGTATGGTGGATATCCAGACATTGGTCTCCCATTATAAATATCCCCGTCACCACAGAGTCAGTGCTAGGAGGGAAAATAGGAACATTTTCTTCCTGTGCTCGTCTAAATTTAAGGGAAAAATGTCTGCTGTCTGGACTGTAGGATGTAATTGTTTACATGTTAACATAGTTTTACATGCAGGGAAGGAAGCAGTTATATAAGATGCATATAGAGCCTTGTTTGCCTTCATGGTATGTTATATACATATAAAAATATATATACATAACGTTGGGGTATCAGTTTTCTACTTCACTGTGAATCACTGAGGATTGTATATAATTGTGATTTTGACATGTTTCAGATGTCTGCTCCAGAAAATGATACAGTACTTGTGTTTAGGCTCAGACACCACAGCTATAAAACATGGTTTAACACATTGAATTTTATATGTTTTATAGCAATGAGTTTTATAATTAGATGTCTCTGGGATCAGACCGACCTTATATAAGGTCACCGTGAAGAACATTACATTTACATACATGTATTTTATATTTACTTGTATTTCTTTGTGAAATAATGTTTTGCAAATAAAGCGAATTGTATACAATGATGTCCAATATAAAATATTTCTGTAAAGTCTAATGATTCAGCTTTAAGGTACTGTCTGCAGTATTCACCGCCTCACTGCATTCGACATATTGAGTTTTAAGAGGATGAGAAGAAGACAAAAAGTTATTAATGAAAACAAAGCTTGATTTTGCAATTATGAAACACGAGAAAGGCCACAAGAAAGACATCGTTAGACCACAAGGTGTGGTAAAAGTGTGGTTTTAATATTCACTACCTTTCAGTCAATTGTTTTTAATCTCAAAGTTTTATGGAGATGTGTTTTCCACTCTTTGGCACCGACTCTAAAACAGCTCATGGAGAAAATGCTGCCTAAAGATCATGAAAATTGCAGCAGGTACCTCACTAAATAAAGCCTTCGGGAAAGATGAATACACAATGCTTCTCTATGCATCGTGCATCATATTTATAGTCAAAGCCACAAATTACTGTATCATGTCCCTCATGACGCATTTTTCAGTCTTTTAGTGGTTGGTGAAAGACAAGGAGAATCTTAATTTGCAACCCTTTTGGTAGCAATAATGGTAAGTTAGTAGAAAACCTAAGCGATTGAACTTTAATTCCCACTTTCCCCCGGCAATACTAATTCTGTAGATATAGCAGAACAAGTATGGGAATAAATAGCCAAAGAGGATGATCAAAGTGCGTCTTTTTTTAAACTCTTAAAGCAACACTCTCATTTTCATGACTTGCTACCTTGGGGTTTGGCCGGACGCCACTGGGAGAGAAGCGTAGGGTGGCCCACAGGAGACACACAGGGCCGAGACAGTGACCACAGACACCCACCCTGCCCTGATCCATGGAGGCACGGGTTATATACATCATGCTGCATGCTATAGAGTGAGATCGCGTCCACAGGGCTACTATTGTTCACTGTTCACCACTTACAGTGTGAAAACAGTTTGTTTGACAGGATGTTTTAATGGAGATTTATGCTTTAATTATGCACATAAGTGGTACTTGCAGGATAAATAGCATTAGCGCAAAAATATCATTTATTTACCTCCAGATAATTTGTTTTCCAAAATAAGTAAGTTTTATTATTCTAAATAGTGCCTGGGGATTGTATGAAGATTATTGGGTGGGAGAAGGTGGTTAGAGAAGGGAGGGTAGTCTGACTTTAGGGGGGGAACACGAAAGTTGTTGTTTCCCCCATATTCACTTTTTAATTTGACAGCCACTAGTGACATTTATCTGATATATGAGTCACATTGTGTTTCATGATATGGTTGTTTACAGTTTGTGTTTCCTACATGAAAGGTTGTGAATGCTCATCTGCTCAAGTTTATAACTCACACACTTTATTATCTGTTCTCCTGCAGTTTGCCACTCAGGGGCATGTTTTCATCAAACTCGCCATCAATCTCAGAGAAACATCAAACTTCGCTTGTTTCTCTGCCCCAGACTCAGCCACAAATAGGTTTATTCCCTAACACTTTATGAGTTATTAACATAACTGTACTGCATTTGACTAATGACTCCATTTTAGATGAAGTATGAGGGTTAGTTTTTGGAGTGTGAGTTGTTTTTGGCAACCTCATGCTCTTTTCTAGGAGTGAATTTGAGTTAAGTACTCGGCACAAGCTGTCTAGTTGTGGTGGTCCGCCTGAAATATTATTTTTCTTTTCTTATTTAATGTGGAGACTTTCATGTTTGGACCATTTGGATTTCTTGGAACATAAACGGACCTGCTAAGAAAATTTTAAATCGGGCAAAACCACAATCTGACTATTTCCTTCATTGTTACATACAATTTTGTGTTAATAAATTTAATTATCTATATTTTAAGCAGCACAAAATCCAAACGAACAGATTAGATCACCTCATCTTTTACAACCAAGCACATATATATATTATCGACAATTGGCCTCATTTAGATTTCTTTGTCTTGTACATCTTAGCTTCCTTTT
Source organism: Hippoglossus stenolepis (assembly GCF_022539355.2). Taxonomy (NCBI): domain Eukaryota; kingdom Metazoa; phylum Chordata; class Actinopteri; order Pleuronectiformes; family Pleuronectidae; genus Hippoglossus; species Hippoglossus stenolepis. Next base: position 8,128,694 of record NC_061492.1, read on the forward strand.
GCTTATAGTGAAAGACGTCAATTTAGCAAACTGTAGGTGATAAAAATATGATTGTCCCGTGTGAAACAAACAATTAAAACTCTGAAGAGGCAGAAGGGATGGGAGTTCGGCGCCGCAGGGTCCCTGAGCTCTATCTGAGAGCTTGCGTCTCATGTGGTGTTTGACGTCACTGATTACAGAGCATGTGCCGCACGTTACTGTTACTGTACCCTGGGAAAGTTGAGACCATAGAATCACGCATAATTAGACATTTAGTGCCAATCCTCCCCACAGATGCACACACCCTTCACCACAACAGATAGGCCAGGAGTTAAAAATGGCCCCTGATATCAACCACTGGAGGCTGAAACTCCCTCCCTCTGCTTTCTGAGAGCGAGAGTTACTGTAACCCGCACTGTTAAGGCCCGGGGGGGGGGAAGAAATCCAATACTAACCCCAAAAAGGCCTCGTTTATCCATTGAGCTGAAGCATCTGCAGAAGAAATCTTAAGTATTGTGTTTAGAGACGGAAAAAAGTCCCACGAACAACCCTGAACTATCACAAACTATCATAAACTCAGTCAAATTAGAGGTATATTGTATTTTAGCATAGAATTACAATTCTATTTCTACCGATCGAATATCTCTGGGCGCATCCAACGCAGGGCTTTCATTGAGTCTTTCATGAACTCTAACTACCACGGAGCGCAGAAGAATGGAAGGATTCTCTGCTGACGTGAAGCTGCACGACATCTCTGCACTTTGTGGTTTCATGAACCAACACTTACCCGTACTGGAGGGTATTTCAGGAGTGCCTGAGCATCAGCATCGAGGAAAACGTGCAAATAACAATTACCAAAGTACAAGATGTTTTCCAAACAAAATGTACACAGGAAAAAATTATATGTATTTTTTTTGTTTGGGACTAAACCAAGTGAATTTGTGTGACCTTTGCTCTCCTACTAATCGTATCAGTTAACTTGGAACCTGTTGTGCACAGTAACGACTGTAAGTGCGTTTGAGTGTGACACATGGAGAGGAGTCTTTACGTGTCTCAGGAGAAGTACTGCATGTATGTAAAAGTTGTATGAAGCCGTTTGTAACTTCAGAGGAAGAAGCACAGAGTCTGATAAAAAAAAATTGAAAAAGAAATAACAAATTATGATTTTATAAAAGCATACTGTGCGCCAAACAGGAGTGTTTCAAGGGAATTTGGAGGCCCCAGGCAAAAGGGACCTGGGCGGCCCCCACTGAACGGAACCCACCCCAAAGACACACATGATACCAATTCATTCCAATCTTGAAACAGCTTTTGATATCAAAATGATAAATAAGGTAAAAACTTTTAGAAATTGTTAAGTATTAAGCCCCTCTCGGCTCGGGGCCCCAGGCAGTTGTTTGCTTTGCCTTCGCTGTAACAACACCCCTGACGTCAGAGATAAAACCAGTGATTTTGACTTTTGAGGCCCCGTATCATTTCAAATGTCAGGGATTGTTTAAAAGTTGAGGTTACCTTCGGATGAGAAAATTCAATAAATCAACATTGACTTGAAAGAGCAGCATTTAGTTTTTCCTTAGGACCCTCCAGATTTAGCTTGTGACCCTGATCTGAATGCTGTTCTCACCACTGCTCGGTCCATGTGATCTGTGACGGATAATTTGCTGACTGAGTCATTCAGCTTTCAGCAGATGCTCAAACACTGTGGGTCCAGATACAACAAGATATCAAAGCCCAGTTATGGTTGTGGTGACGGCAAAGTGAATCACGGAGTCCTAAATAAAGCTTTCTAACTTTCCATTGTCTCAACACAGACACCGACGCCGCTTGAGCTCTATAACACAACATTATGTAGATTTAACATGTTGCTTAATGACGCAACAAAACCATGGCAACAGCAACGATTATATGTATGAGTAAAACAGAGCAAGAGGCCCATAAAACCCTGGGGGGGGGGGGGATATGTGAGGCAAAACGTGCTGGAGATATTTTTAAATGCTTTGAATCGTTCTTTTGAAGCACAAAGAAACTTCAGTAAAACAGACACAACACTGAACAGGTATAAACAGTTTCATTTGTCTAAAAGTCCCCGTTAAAGTTAAAACTTAAAAAAGGTTTTGGATGATTTTATTATTTTTTATTATTGTATTCTATTAATACCAACAAATAAAAATAAAGCAATTTTTCATTCAAATCGTGAATAAAAACAAAATATTCCACATTCAGATATAAAAGCCACAGTTGCACGATTAATTATTCGTGATGGTTGTGGTTTGAAACATCTCGCAGCTGTCTGTTGAAGGCGTGTTTGACAAAGTGTGTGTCTGTGCGACTTGTAGGTGCGACTCCACATACCAGACGTTTTTTTTTTCTTATCCCCCGGTGATTACTGACATTTGCAGTTTACTGGAGCATTTCATCACAGAGCAGAAAGTTTGAACCGTCTGGAGGAGCTCGCCTCAGCTCCTCGGCTCCTCGGCTCCTCAGCTCCTCGGCTCCTCGGCTCCTCAGCTCCTCGGCTCCTCGGCTCCTCAGCTCCTCGGCTCCGTGCACAGACCGGACAACAAGTCAAACAAGATGCATCTTATGTTAAGCCAAACTAGAAGAGCCTGAGAGACTGGGGCAGATTTTTACTCCCCATTAAAAGAAAGCTCATGAGTTTATAATGTCAGGTTTTGGCACATTTCCGACCTTTAATTTGGAGAGGGTGTTTCGCAGTCACGAAGCCTTGGAGAGATAATGGCGGGTGAAAGTATAGCTTACAGTGGCTTCATGTGTACAGGCGTGGAATATAATTAGCTTAATTTCACTGAAGCAAACCACTTGTCTCTGAGGTGTAGGTGGGATCAAGCTCAGAGCAATCAGCTGAGGTGCTTCACACAATGTGTATGAAGCCATAGTGACGGGCTTTGAAATAAGAGTCCAAACATGAAGCTAATCTCATTTCGGTTTTAAATCTCTTATTTCAGATCTGTTGAGAAAACAGCAAATGTGTGCAATTTACGCCGGCTTAACGACAGAGCAGCAGGAGGAGGAGAGGGACTGTGTCTCCCTCTGTCATTAAAAACACACTGTAATAAAAACCTGACTGCAAATGCTCTGCTTCGGTTTGACCTCACGTTCGGGTCAACTAAAATATCTTGCATGCTATTGTTCAACAAAAATATATTTAGTATCGTCGGAATCCTCAGATGAACAGAGGTGGAGCACAGTGGCGTCTACTCGACCTGCTGTGGGCCTTCATTGTTCATCCCTGTAAAAGCACAATGAAACCAGAAATAAATACTCTAATCATCAAATGACAAATGTCGAAGTAGAATAATTAGAGCTATATTAACGTGGCATCAAATTGGTACATGTAAAGTGACAGGAGTAGCGGCAGAATGATCAGTGCGGTCACTCCTCTGCAGCGACGTTCTGGATTTGAATTATAGACTCATGGACGACACGTCCCATTCTACAAAAATGATGCCAGAATATCCTGGATACGGGTGCTGCCATCTTTGCCATCATTTTCAGTCTGAGTCTGTGTAGTAGTGATTGTGTGGTGGAGCCACGGTTTCGAGATCCCACTGATACTGTCAGTCTCAGCTGTCAATCATGATGTTTCACCACGTATTTATAGCATCAAATAACTAATTAAAACCAAACTTTCCAAAACAAATGAGCATTTAAACAAACCTCAGTGTGATAAGAACTACCTTCAATGACATTTTTGAAAAAAAATTATTTGACGTGGATTTTTCTTTTTGGTGAATGTCCCATCCACTAACATGGAGTGGAGAGGGTTTATGACCTATACTGCAGTCGGCCACCAAGAGGTGATCAAGATGTTTTGGCTTCACTTTTGGGGAGCTGTCATTTCGTCCATACAGTCATGAGACCAGCCAACCAGGCCAGGGCTAGCTGGTTAGCATGCTACGAAGAAGCAAACACGTGTAGAAGCATTACAAGAGCTAACGTTGTTTTTCCTCACTGGCTTTTGGCAAGTAAAAGTAGTAACTTTAATGCTGATTGTTGTTAATGCTAACACTATGCAGCAATAGTAAAAACGTACAAATAGCGCATTTAACGAAACATTTGTTGCTATCAAAATTATAAAGATGATAAATGTAGCAGCCTAAATTAAGTTTATTTGACGTTTGAATAGAAAGAGTGGGCTACATTATTTTATGTTTTAAAACAAATCATTTGCTTCAATACAAAAAGGATGAAAAAAAACCCACATCTTTTATTCACTGCTTGCTGGATGTGATGCAGCAGCAACAGCCATTGTTATATTGAAGCCTTTTTCCATCTTTGGGAGCCATGTTGTCAAATGTCTGTCACTTCATTAAACAGTCACTCGAGAAAGCTGCTGCCATTGAAATATGGCACTACAGGACTTTCCAGACATGGTTCAGTCCACCTGTCTGTCTCTCTGTCTGTCTGGATTCTACCAGCGGCTACAACCACAGGTTTATTCAACCACGAGCTGTTCGCAAACTGACCAGAATGTGACTAGACCAATGTAAACAGTGCAGCAGAAGAAGTGCACCAGTATTAGGACTGTAATTCTCTCTTCCTTCACCACAGGACCTCAAACTTCCACATTTGGAGATTTTTGTTTAACATACAGACCTTTAAATATCTGAGAAAAACACCAATTGGAAACTCTTCAAAGTCACATACAGTATATGTGCCATTCAGCACAACTAGCGCTTCACCTTGTGCCATCCAGACTGAACTGTCCAGCTCCGGCTTCAGAGAGGAAGACATATATTTACAGGCTTCGGATGTGCCTTAGAAGCAAAGCCCATAACCTTTGAAAATGGTATTTACAGTAAGTGCATTATGCAGGAAAAGGGAGATTTGGTACAGGAATTATAGAAGAGATTAACAGAGGATCTTTGTCGGGAAAGAAGGTCAGAGACCCAAAATAGTCATCAGGCCTGTCCTAGAAAGATCTTCCAGCAAGCTGTCATTGCCATTAAACCTGTACATGCTGCAATTGAGGTAGAGCTCCCTGGGAAGTGACATTATAATTATTATGTTAGAAGGAAAGGAAAGTTTTACATGTGGATCAGGCCCGGTTAACAGGTCTACAGCTGTGGTCACTTAAGACAGCTGCAGCGTGCCCAAATTACAGAGCACAATGACTCACACTCTTTCTGTGTTTAAGACCACTTGGCTCGGCCTCGGGACGGGACAAGCCCTCACAGTAAAACAGGCGCTGCACACAGAAACTGTTGGCTCATCAAAATAACAAACTCTTTGTTCTGCTTTGCCGCTTCGGCCTCGCGGACCACCTCGAAGCATTTATTATTTCTGCCGTTTTTACGTTGATCAACTCGAGGAGAAATACCTTGAATTTTGCGTCCAGGGAAGAAAGAGGCCACGCTGGTGCCTTTGAGAAGTGTATAAAAGAGCAATAGAACATGACGATCCCCCAAGAAGCTCTTCAGAATTTCATTGATACATTTACATCACCACAGTTTTCATTTGTGTAACGCTGCTGGCTCACATGATTTAATAAAATCCAGCCAGGATTCAGCCCATTAAGCACATCGGCCTTAACCTTTCCCCAACAAGCCTTTCATCAAGAAGTGCATGTAAGAAGCTATAGAATTACAAGTGTGCACATCATCCTGAACATCAGCACTACCTGCTAAAAAATGGATGGGGGTTAATGGCTCATTACATATAAATGCAGGTTTAATAGCTCCTTTACAGATGTGCTCAGCTGTTTCTTTGTGAGAGGAAGAAATTAAACCACTCGTGCTTTCAAAGCTTCCTGCAGAACATTTCAGAGTAAATGTCCACCTAACGCAACATGGACAAATTTAGCCTTTGAGCTTTGTTTTCAGATTTGTATTGTCTGACTGTCTGGGACAGCATCAAATGACCTGGGGTTAGACATGTTTAATGCTCCATGGTTTCCTCTATTGTGGGCATTCAAAAGACACAGCAAAGCCAACAAATTCCCTTGACCCATGCTGGGTTAGACAAATTTCCTTTTCCACAGTCGCAGGCCACGTGAGGCTCTGGACAAACTCTCGACACCGATGTTTTTGCATTTTCAGAATCCACCTTTGGTTCATCTCTTCAAAATATCCTGCAAACATAAAGTCTGGTCCCCGTAAATCCCTAAAACAAACACAACGAGGAGCCAGCTACCAGAGTGCAAACCATAAGGAATGAAACTTTTAGTTTGTGTGTTCTCTCGTCTTGATTTATTCTGGGATGTTCTTGTGTCTGTGGATCACCAATAACAAACTCAGAAAACATCTGCACCGTGAAGTTAGAGAGCGTCAAAAGAATCCTGGAGTGTTGGTTTTATGGGAAGACGTGTGTTGACTGCTCGGTCACAACTGAGTTCAATTAACAAACCAACTGCATATTTGGCCTTTTTATAATAGTCACATTAGCGAGTTGTTATTGGTTTCTGTGATGTTTTAAATGCACTTCAACCAAGTTGCTTTGATATTTCTAGACCAACAAACAGGTACACAAGAATCCAGACATTCGACGTGGCCTGAAACTAAAGGCCCTTTGACTCGAGGCAACCAGAGGGATGAGGCCATCACTTAATAGGACTTAAATAGATGGTATGATATGTATCTGTTAATATTTGGGCAGGTTGAAACAACCTTTTTGTAGCTCACATCTGGTGCAGACATGGTTCACAATGGATTCAGAGTCTGGGCTAAAACCTTTTAAACTAGAATGTCACTCAGTAGAGTCCACAACTCCACCAAGGCCCAACAGTCCCCTTATAAAATCACATTTAAATTCACTAGATGCAGATTTTAATTCACTTCACCACTATTGACTAACTATTAAATATCAGTCCCCTAAACGTGTCTGATTTTTCCACTGAAATACATGAATTACTCTCACAAAGATAAAGAATGTCAAAATAATACATGCCTGGATCTGCCCCATTATTCTGATCCTCCTTGGGTCAGTTGCATATTGATCCACGATTGTCCCCAAACTGGGATACGATCAATTATACTTGTACAAACTATATACTTGTTCTTAAAACTAAGGTTTAAGGTGATGAGAGACAACATTCATATTATGACATAGCATCAGAGTTTGCGTGTGCATCATTCTCTATTAAACGACAAGAAAAGCCAAGTTATTTTCAGACAGTGGACAGGACGGTTTTGTTTGTTTGTATTATATAATGTAGAATTATTCCCATTTAGACGCAGTTAAACTACTTTTCTGGCTCTGGTGGCAGTAAAGGCCCACACAGCGTCCATCAGCCAGCAAAACAAACCTCGAAACCACACGCTGGTCGAGCCTCGACCTCTGCATTGTTTTGGACACGCTGCGTGTTAAGCTCCAGCTAACTTCCTGTGGTCACGTCTTTATATATATATATATATACATGAACAGCACAGAGATATGTGAACTGTGTGGGCACTAACTAACAGTTTAGCTCCGACACTTACTGTGAGACAGGCCAAATATAGTGTAGAGAAACAACACTTGTCTTGTCCCTCATTATGGCACAGAGCTAACTATCGGCTCCTGCCAATGTGGTGACATTGTGTTGTTTAAAGGTTCAGTGTGTAAGATTTAGGGGAACGGGATCTTTTGGGCGGAAATTTAATATAAAATAATCCTAGTGATGTTTTCAACAGTGTGTTTCATCTAAATTGTATGAAATGTGGTTTTCTTGACCTTAGAATGAGCCCTTTATATTTACATCGGGAGTGGGTCCTCTCTACGGAGGCCGCCATGTTTTTTACAGTAGCCCAGACTGGACAAACTAAAAACCTTTTAGTTTTTATGACAGCGGACGGCTACCACAGGTTGTCTTTCATGTTTGGAAGGGGAGGGTGAGGTGAGGGGTGTTCAGCTGCAACATGCAACTTCACCTCTAGATGTCACTAAATTCTACACACTGAACCTTTAAATATTGTTTCTTGGTTATCGCTCTGTATTCCAGGCACAGAAAGTAACACTTCCCTCCCACACATTAAAGTCCATTTAATTATAAACTGAAAAATCGAATATAAATCCGCCTCTGCACTGCTGCACGTTTTCACCCCCTTGTTTTTCACGACTTGCCGACAGTTTTATTTTTTTTTATTCCAGCGTTTGTTGTGAAACGGCTGACGCTGCCTGATACAGTCTGATGCAGGCTTGATGTAGCGGATTAGTCATTATCCTTAAATACAGAACGCCACCACCTATACTTAAGCTCCAAAATCCCATTTAGGTGGTTTAATTTAGCTTTGATATCTTTAAATGATCCCACAATAAGCAGATACCTCGAGAAGCCTGTCTGCTGGGAATGTTTGAAGGTGAACCAGAGAGAAGAGTGGAAAGTCATAATGAATGAGAAGTAGGGATTGTTTCCTTGCTTCAGGACAAAACAAAAAAATCTATACGTTATTCTGACCTTTTTACCTTTGTAGTGCATCGTGTGCACAATAATTATTTTTGCAGCACCTCATAAACCGTCTGGCTGAGGTCTTTTCGTTAAATTACTTTCTGGCTGCTGCAACTCTGAAACTCTTGATTCCTCGGTTAAACAAGGACGACGAACGACGCCTTAAAGCAGCGGCTGACTCAGACTTTTCCAGAAATAAACTTAACAGCAAATTGAGCTACGAGAGCAGAAACAAATCAAATCAGATAGAGCAGCGCTGGACGTGGTCGAGCGGCAGCGAGCCACTTCTGGCTTTCAGGAGCGTGTCTGACAGCGGTTTCGGGTGATAACATCACGAGCGGCGCATGGGTGCAAATTTTCCAACTATTTCCAACTTATCAACTTAATTACATAGAACATTTCATGTGTTTACACAATAAAACACCCTGAAGTAAAAAACTTTGAGTATTTTACTCATGTCTGACTGTTTGTTGAAGCTTAGGAAAGCTTGCACGTCAACTCACTGCTCCGCGTTCATACACACTCACACCTGAGAGTTGCTGGACGACACCCAGCATTTACTTTCTCATCCATAACATTTTTCCTGCCATTGTGGGGTTTAAAACTTGGCTCCCACCACCAGCATCAGTAGCACCACCACCATTTTTCAGTTTCTTTTACACTTCTGGCTCCATTTGGGCTCATGTTTGTTTTCAGGACTCTCTAATTTCCCCAACAATCACTCACACAGGCCCCTGTCAAGTCTGCCATTCATAAAGTTTAAAGTAGCTCTTAGTGGTCCTTGGAGTTTATTGAAACATTAAATTTGTATCCCAGCAGTGATGGTGTATCTTTAGCAGTTGCCTAACTCACGTGCTCGGTCGAGTCCCCCCCTTACATCAACCGCCAATTATGTTCTCCTCCTGGGTGTGGGTTGAGCCTCAGTCAGCACGGCGAGGAAACCAGAAACATCAATTCCTGGCCAGCGGAGCGAACGAAAACAGACAAAATGCAAAAACCTTTCCTCAAACTCTGTTATCATCGCATAGTACAAGCACAAACATCACAAACATTGCCAGGAAAACTGTCCAGTAGCGCTTTCTGGGGAATTAAGCCCAATCTGCAGGCTGTAGTTAAAAATGGACGCAGGCCTGAACAAAAAGCCGGACCTCACAATGCCAGCGTTCGTCCTTCAGGAAGATCAGACGAGGACATTTTTGCCCTGTCACTGATTCCCATGCTTGTTCTTGTCTTCAATTTTACCGCTTGGAAAACATGAAAAATTTCCTTCAAAATATTCTTCTACATATTAACTATCACCAGCAAGCATTACACAAAACCTAAAATCAACCAAATCCCTGAAACAAGAGGCTGAGCAGCTTTCTCTGAGACTTTGGGTGTGTCTCACTCATAATTAACCATTTTTCGCCTTGTCTAAACTCAGTAAAAATCACTTTATGTTATCAAGTGTGTGAAGTGAGATGAAACTGAAAGCATGTTTGTGTTTTACAGTGAGAGGCTCTCTTCAATATAACAGAAAAGCAACGTCACCGCCTTCAGTTTGAAGGCTGTTAACCTAATTCCTAATGGTTATTACAATAAGCCCTGGCGACCACATCAAGCCTCTGCGGCGCCGTAATGAGCCGAGCAGAGACGGGCCAGGTCGTGCACTTTCACAGCCTTCAACTCTGCCAGTACAAGGACAAGGACACAGAGTCCTGTTCAAATGAGCATGGTGGCGAGTTTAGAAAATACAAAATATGCTGCAAGGTTATAAACAACATCCAAAGTTTACTATGGTTACAAGGCCTCTGCTTGGATGTTTCATCCCCTTTACAGATGTAAGTTGCTGCTGTTTGGTTTTTTCTTTGCATAAAGAGATGATTCATTGTTCTGAGCACATTCGGACTAAAAACGGAGAACCTCTTCTGCGGTGGTTTCTCCATGTTTGAAAAAACATAAATAAACTGAAATTATCGGAACCTATAAACATATAAAGTCCTAACCCCACCCTCCCTTGCTCTGTCATTTCATCTCAATCTGACTAAAAGTGGAATGGCCTGGGCCTCCACTCGGGGCACCGGCATAAAGAGATTTTAAAAGAATATAGTATAACTAGAAAATATATAAAACTGGTGGCACCAGCATCGTGTGGTGTGGTGTTTACCAGTAACTCATCAAAACAGGAAGTTTCCGCTGCTTGGTACTCGGGTAAACAGGATTTTATTATTCAGCTGATAAAGTAAAAGTGAACATGTGAAATAAAATGTGTATGTGTGTGTCTGCTTGTGTATGTGTGTATGTGTGTGTCAGTGTGTGTGTGGGTGTGTCTGTTTTTGTGTGTGTGTGTGTGTGTGTGTGTGTGTGTGTGTGTGTGTGTGTGTGTGTGTGTGTGTGTGTGTGTGTGTGGGTGTGTGTGGGTGTGTCTGTTTGTGTGTGTGTCTGTTTGTGTGTGTGTGAAGGCGTGCTCCGTGGCCCATTTAAAGATTAAATATAACTTAGCTGTAAAGAAAATGACCTGGCTGTCATTGGGCAATTTACATCACATCATGAAGTTTTACATGAAAGAGAAGTACAGGATAATTTATAATTTCAGTTCTCGGGGAAATTCTGTTCCTAATTTTTAGACTTCTAGTGCGGTGCCCGTTCTTAACAAGCAAAAATTGTTCATCTCAGTGAAGATTTTATAATCCGTGTTTTTCATTTATGAAACATTGTTCCTGTGCGTGATTCATCTATAACTTTGAAAGATTTACTGATATGCTGTTATTTTTTCATACGTGCATGTCAGCTATTTCAAAGATCTGTTAAGCGTTCGTTCATAACTTTTCAAAATCAAAGCTCTCTAATTCAGCTCGATAAAAAGCTTTGCAGCAACAAATCGAATGTTGAATTGTGTGATTCTATGAATATTGTTGCCATGGCGAAGATCAGCAGCTTTGCTGTGTGGCTGTCTCTGGTAAATAATGAAATTATCAATGTGTGTTCTGGCAGCGATTGTTAGTTTGATTCACTTACAGTCCGCTGCTGTAGTTTATCTGAGGACGTAAACCAGTTGAACAGTTTGTGAGATATAGGTTCATATATACAGACAGATATTTGTGGAATTAGATAGTATGATGTCTGTTTGTTGCTATAATTCAGTGGTTTATGCTGAAAACTGTGTTGGTGTACAGTGTTTTAAAATCTTGTTCCGTGTGCCCCTGCCCCTCTAAATGTCTTTGTCCGGCCCTGGTTCTCCTTTGTCAAATGTGCATGTACCACACCTCTGCACCTTCACTGTAAATCATCTGTCCTGTTAAAACAGTTAGAAATTTAGATCACAAATTACATTATGTTTTTACTCGACAGGAAGAGAGAAACTTAAACAAAGCTTGCCAAACACGATGAAGAGCTATAAGTCAGAGAAGGTAGCACTTTGGAAAATTACAGATAATTTGCTCTAATTTAACAACAACAAAAAAAAAGATGGTAGGGGGGGTTCACACAAGCTTCATGTTGTAACATCTTTAATCATAACCCTGTTGAGGGATGGCTGTCACACTCATGTGTAGAGAAGACGCCTCATATAGGAACATGGTTGAAGCCCTCAATTGTGCAACTCATCGTCTTTTCTGCAAATACACACATGCTGTCAGCGGGATGCACAGTATATATATCATAAGAACACAGGAAGAGCATGTACCACAAACACTCCCATGTTCAGGGGGACTCTGGGATGGGACACACAGTACCCTACACATCGTTTACGGCCACTCGCCTGTTCCAGAACATGTGATTATTTGGGTGTATGCATTTCCTATGTGGCCGGCCTGAAATTGAGAAATTACAGTTGGAGGATCTCAAAGTAAGCAAGGCGAGTTGGAGGGTGAGGGCGAGGGAGGATAATACTGGAGGATGGAGCTGATTGAGGAAATACAACATTGTGACAGAAACCAGCTGTAATTGTGGAAAAAGGCCTGAAACCTCTGATGATGTATATACACACTGAGGGGGCCAAAAATATCAAGTGACCACAGCAGGCAGGGCCCTCTTCTTCTTTTTCTTCTTCACAGCAGGAGCAGCGGCTTGTTTGCTCCGTGGAGGGGGTGCGGTGGCACAGTAAAACCTGCCCTCTGGTGTTCCAACATGGGTAGTGCACATGAGGGCCTTAGGACAGTAGGTTGCATTCACAAGGAACCAGCAGCAAATGTCTCCTCCAGTGGCTCCTTATATAGTTTTATTAGTTCAATTACACAAACCTAAGAAAAATGTTTGTCCTGAAATAGAGACTGAAATGAAGACCACTTTGTCCCCTGTTAGCCACACTGACACAAATAATAACAAGAAATAAATAATAAAAAACTAAATATGGTGTCGGTATTGCTTTAGAAGTAAACAGGATTATTTTCTCTCGATCTAAGACGTCTAAAATCTTTCTTGTCCACCACTTCCCCTGTTTACCTTATCATGGCCGGCATGAAGGAGCCCAGACGGTCGGGACAGGTGAAGACGAGTCTCCATGTAAATTTGCACTCTGGTCCTGTACATCCTCAATGCGGACTTTGTGTAGCAGCACAGGTACCTCTACCATTCTGGTGACTATTTTCAGAGCTGTCCTATAAACATCCATTAATATAAACATGCCCCGAGCATATATAAAGTTTTAATGTTCGACACTTGTAAATATAAATGGAACAAGGGTGGGAAAGAAAATGTGTCGTCTGTTTTGTGCAGTCCTTCATTCATTCATTCGTTTATTTATGTTTTTTGCCTCAAACACGACTATTTTCAAAGTTCTTGAAAGAAGAGCTGAAATAAGAGGTAATCATGTGTCTGGATATTCAAGACATGGAGGCATCCTGATGTGTCATGCCCCGCTTTGGGCAGATCTGTCTGCTAATTACAGCCTCGCACCGAGGAGGGAGGTACTTGCATGGTGGGGGCTCCTTTTTTTTTGTAATGATGCGAGGGGCAGATATGGTATAAATACCCACATCATTGTACTGGGAGGCAGCATATCCTCAGTTGTGCTCCTACCCTAAGGATATACAGAAGCACCAGAGGCTCACTGGTGCAGAAGACATTGTTTTTTCACCTCCTTTGGAAGCTGGTATGTTTGTGTTTTCTCTTCCTCTTCTTCTCTGCTCTATCTCTGGAGGAGCTCAGGCAACATCCAGGCTTTGTGTAGGCCGAGGCAGGCTAAGGGGGAACGGGGGGCAGATTTTGGCTTCTTGAGGATCCAGGATGCTTTAACTAAATCCAAACTTTAGCTACATCTACTCTAGCTCATCCTATCTTATGTGCAGCTTATTGCATTTCTGTGAGGCTGTATAACATGTGCACTTAGCTGTAAAAACAGTTTTAAAAAGAGAGAAAACTAAACCTTCCTGTAGACACTTGTGCTGACTGCTCCTCTTCTTCTCCCTGCAGATTTGACCTTGCAAGATGGACATGCGTGTAGCGAGCATCCTCCTCCTTGTGGTGACCCTGACGGCCGCCCATGGAGAGCGGTACGTGGTGAAGAAGATGGTGAAGGCCGCCCCTCAGTATCAGCCCTACTCTGTGAAGAGCCATGGTAAGAAAAGCAAAACTTCCTACCTCTAAAAGTTTTTTCATCACATTTTACAAACTGAGCCTTTAAAGTCAAGATCTTTTGCCCTAAAGACTTATTTTTCCTTGAGGAACATTTCAAGTTAGTCTTGTCTTACCTCTGCGAAGGAATAAGCATCTTTATTGTGGCCAGTGTGAGCAGCAGCATGAGTAGCCTGAAGGATGTTAGCCACAGCCAGTTGCACTTTACTCTGAAAACTCAACTCCAGCTCGCTCTGAAACCTCCTTGTGCTCTGATTGGCTGCAACAGCATGCGTGCTGCTCCAATCACACAGTCCATTTAGATCTGGAATCTGAACACCAGGATATTTACTCAGTGCAGAGCTTTGCAGTTTCATTCTGCTGGAAGTCCTAGGATTTGATGCAAAGATCATTTCAGGATTTCTTAATTTGATTTTAATATTCATTTTTCCTCTTATTCATCCAAGGCAAACACATTTACAATTTTATTTTTATTTTACAGTTATCACAATAGACACTATTTCTTAATATTTTTTTAATGTTTCTATATTTTTTTATAACTGTCTGTCTCAACTCTGGTACAGAATATCCATTTTGCTGGTATAGATTATTGAAACTGAATATTTTAAGGAGCACAAATGTATAAGACTACTACTACTACTTTGTATTTAATGCATTTTTATCAAATCTGGTATTTAATTTCTCTCTTTTCAGTCAATTTAGTGGTAAATGTTGCCAGTTTTTTTGCTTCCATACAAAGGCACATTTCAGTTATTTTCTAACATACATTAACTTTGCTTTAAAATAAGATTCTCTAATTAGAGCAGAACAAATATCCACATTTCTACTATATTCAGAGTCTTGCAGAAATCTACTACATTTAAAAAAAAAAAAAAAGTTAATTATGGTCTGGTCTAGAGTGTGGACTAAAATGCATTACAAAATATGAAACGTTGCTGTTTTTCTGAAAAAAAGAAATTTTACTGCTATTTCTATTTGAGAAAGTAGCTGTTAGTGAATTATTTTTAGGTTGACTGTCAATTACAGTCCAGTCACCCAGCTGTGTGGTTTGTTTGGGTGTGCCTGCTTCGCACAGAAGTAGAAACATCTGTTTGGCTTCATCCAAACAGTTCGCCAAGGAGTGAGCCTTTTACACATGTGACCACATCAAGGCAACAAATAAAAAAGGCTCCGTCTCATTTAGACCAACTGTTTCACAAACAAGCCACACAGGTCTCTGTGCAGCTTTATGACCAGCACACTTTAATCTTTTTATTTTATAAATAAGAAATTAAAAACATATTTTAAATACATATTACATAAAAAAGTAGGGACAATTTTTTACATTTTATAAGAAGACTTTGAATGTTTAAGATTGGAAGAATCAGTGAATCAGCTCCATGTGGCCATTCCTCAAAAGTACAGGATTTGTTGATAGGAATAAAACTTGATCCACCTCAGTAATAAAATACCATTGAACCATTGTCCATTGGACCAATAATCTAATTTTTTTTTTTCTGCCTACACCATTTTTTCTCAGGGAACAACACACAAAAGTATAAGCAAACTAAACAAAATATTCTGAAAAGTAAATATATAGTATATTAATTTTAATAACACAGCTGATGACTGCTTTCACTTGTGTTAGTGGTTTGTTTGTATGGTGGTACCGATGATGCTCACTCTTTCATTCTTCACAGTGGTGTCCGTGCCTGGTGAGCCCGGCCCTGCAGGTGAGCCCGGCCCTGAGGGACCTGCTGGCCCTCCTGGCCCCCCAGGTGAGAGCGCCGAAGGCCTGTCTGGACCCGAGGGACCTCCAGGATCTCCTGGAGCTCCTGGCCGCTCCATTTCTGGAAAACCTGGATCCCCTGGTGGACCTGGCAAACCTGGCAGCCCTGGACAACATGGTGAGAAAGGTGACACTGGAGCCCATGGCTCTCAGGGACCTAGGGGAGCACCAGGTTCTCCTGGAACCCCCGGCCCCGCTGGCCTCTCTGCTTCTGGAAAGCCTGGATCTTCAGGTCTTCCTGGATCAATGGGACCTAGAGGAGAGTCTGGTCTGAAGGGACACCCAGGTATCCCTGGACTGCCAGGTACAAAGGGAGATAGAGGGGTGGGAGCTCCTGGACCACAGGGTGAGACAGGACCTGAAGGACCTATGGGCCAATCAGGTGAACCAGGTGCTGCTGGAGTTGGAAAGCCAGGAAGGACAGGTGCCCCCGGAGAGTCAGGAAAGCCAGGTAGCTCAGGTAGAGATGGTGCCACTGGTCCCATGGGACCACAGGGACCTAAGGGACACACTGGTGCCGCAGGTGTAGGTATGCCAGGTAAACCAGGCGATAATGGTGCCCCAGGTATGCCCGGTCCAGTTGGCTCTAAAGGCCATCAAGGACCTGCTGGTGCCACTGGTGCCCCTGGAGTCCCAGGATATGGAAAGCCAGGTGCAAATGGAGAGAAGGGAGAGAGGGGAGCCACAGGTGGCACTGGTGCCACAGGTTCAAAGGGAGAGCAAGGTCATACAGGTTATACTGGTGCCACTGGTGCTACTGGTGCTACTGGTCCTGTTGGACCTCAGGGTGAGAGAGGTTTCGCAGGTGAATCTGGTGCTGCTGGCTCTAAAGGTGACACAGGTGCAACTGGAGCTCAGGGATCTAAGGGAAACAAGGGAGATCAGGGAGTGCAAGGTTTCCAAGGTAAACAGGGTTACCCAGGTGCTGCTGGTCCTCCTGGACCCAGAGGTGCCAGTGGAGCGACAGGCAACAAAGGTGATGGAGGTGCCCCAGGTACCCCAGGTTCCCCCGGTATTCCAGGCCCTGCTGGACCCAAAGGTCTTCCTGGCCGTGCAGGTGAGCCAGGTGCTTCTGGTTCTGATGGTGCTGCAGGTAGCAGAGGCTCTGGTGGTCCTCAAGGTCCTGCTGGTACTCCCGGCCTTAAGGGACACCCAGGTCTCCCTGGTGCCCCTGGCCCTTCTGGGTTGGCTGCTAAGGGTATCCCCGGACCACAGGGTCCCCCTGGCCTGCCTGGTGATTCTGGTGCTGATGGAGAATCTGGCCCAGCTGGACCTCCTGGTGCCCCAGGTCCCCCTGGTGAGGTTATGTTTGAGAAGGGCAAAGGCTACGGTGAGGTCATGGTCAAGTCCCCCATGTCTGCTTTCACTGCTTCTCTGGCCACCCCTTACCCTGCTGCTGGCAGCCCCATTAAGTTTGACCAGATAGTGTACAATGCTGAGAATCACTATGACCCTGAATCTGGCATTTTCACTTGCCAGATTCCCGGAGTTTACTATTTCGCCTACAGCATCCATGTCAATGGAGCCAATGCTCTGGTTGCTCTGTACAAGAATGGCCAGCCTGTTATGTTCACTTATGATGAGTACAGCAAGGGCTTCCTGGACCAGATGTCCGGCAGTGCCGTCCTCTTGCTCGACGAGCAGGACACAGTTTACATCCAGATCCCCGATGATGAGGCCAATGGTGTCTTTGCGGCCGAAAATGTCCACTGCTCTTTCTCTGGGTTCCTCATTGCTTCAACGTGATAGGTTGATACAATAGTTCCCAAAAGCCAACCAACTAAATTTGCAATCTATTTCTCAAATTAAAGTAAACTCCCTGTTAAATTTCCCTCAACCAAACAGACAGGCAGTTAACAGTTCTTTGAGGAGTAGTAGCATCTCGACTTGAAATCTACAAGAAATGGGTGCTTAGAGGAAGGAAAACTAATTTATGAAAACAGGTGATCAGGGATGGGGGAAGCAATCCACAAAGGTACCAGTGAGCTTTTGTAATGGAGACAGCATGTGAAATGGAGGCGTTACAACTGTGTTGTGTCATGACTTTTTCTCTCTGTTTCTTTTATACTGACTTCAACTGCTTAGACTTAATTAAGTGTTTGTCTGTTTCTTTGTTTGTTTTTGTACAACCTTGTTTTTTGTTCGGATGACCAATAATCTTCAAAAGTACACAAATACTGTCTGTGCAACATGTTGTAACTGTTGTCCTTGTACATGACCTGGATATTGTGAAATGGTGACGGTCAAATTGATCGTTATGATGAAATAAGTCAGTCCAATTCTGTCATACAAACAGCATTTGTTTAACATCAACATCGTTATATCCCTGAACAAGCATTATGTCATGTAAAGCATAGTGACCAAAAATAAAAGATGTCTTAACAAACGTTTTGTCTCAGGAGCACTTTTTAAATGGGAAATGGGAAAAGACAAATGACTTGTTGGTACCAGCCTCCTCATGCACTGGGGTTACACTGATTTCCTGTTCCTGGGCACTTCAACACATTATAACAGTTTGTGGCCTCACAATATTTTTGCAACTAATCACAAACTAATAATTACATCTGCTTACTTCCCTTTGCAACACAGAATCAGCTCCACTGAGTAACAAGGAAATGACCAGTGAAAGTATTTCGCTGCAAAAATATAAATAAGTTCATTGTAAACCATTAAGAATAGATGGTGAAATATCATCCCCAGAGCCACATATGGGTGATACCATCCCCCTCTGATAATCTGCTGGAAATAATGCTTCACTTAGGTGTCATATTACTCAACATATTCTCATGAGTCTGTGCCAATAGAAGAATTCACCTCCTTACTCCAGAAGTAAGAGCTGTAATGCTCAATCAAAAGTAAAGTTATGCAATTTAAAAGCCTCTAGAACTCAAGGCTATTGAACCAGGTATTGAAACATGCCTACAGGTTTCAGCAATTCAGGCCTTCATCAGGGAAAACACAACATGGCCTTCCTTGGGCTGTTTTATGCCTAGTGGTAAACAGGTGATCAGTGCAGACTGCCCAAGTCATATGCAAATAAATCAATACATGCACAACGTCTTAGAGCATCCCAATATTGAGATACTCCAAACATACCAATAAATATACCAAATAAACAATTACAGAAAAGGAGAAAAAAAAAGTCTCCCATTTAAACCTGTGTATTGTGTAACTTTCAATGTATATATATCCAAAACGATTATTTATTATTATTATTATATTAAAAGTAAAATTACTCATCATGCAAAAGCCACACACACCTTTCAGGTCATTGTCATATTACGTGAGTGTGAATAGTTGTTTGTCTCTATACATGTCGGCCTTGGGGTAAACTGGCAATCTGGTAAACCCTGTCTTTAACCCAATGTCAGCATGGGATTGACTCCAGCTCCAACTACAACACTTGAAATATAAGAATTATAGAGGATGAATGGCTGGATGGATATTATTAAATGTTGTATTATTGTGTTACTGCATTTTAAAGCATTTGATAGCTTGTTTTGTGGGAGGTCAAAGTATTTTTTTTTTTTGCTGTAACAAGGCCCCCTATTTTTGAAGTTCACAACATGTTTTATCATTTGGGGAACTTCATAGTTATCATTTCATATTCACCATAGGCAACTGGAAACACAGCAAAATATTTACCTTGTGAAGTAGAAGCATAGAAGGAACAGAATCAAAATGACATGACTAGATTTATTAGAAACCTGCATCACATGAACAAGAAATGAAAAAATAAACACAACTAAGTTCCTAGTCCACTTTAATGGTTTAACCAGTTGACATGGGGCCTTAGGAAATCCAGCACTGGGTCCAGTATAGAAGCTGAGACGGATGAGGATCATAATATATGAATCTTCTGCCCACATGATGGCTGCTGGTTGTCTGCTTGGCAGCCAAAGTTTACAAAAACGTCTCTACCGTGCGAGTCTGGATATTGGTGTGCTGAAAATAGTTGGCTTGTGGGACCAGGGACAGGGATGGTCCTCTCGCCGGGCAGCAGCTGTTTGATCTGCCCTGGGAAGGAGAGGGAGGTGGTGGTTAGGTGAGGGGCCCCGGGGACCGAACGGAGAGGAAACTGGTTGAAGGAAACCACTGGGGACTTACAGCTGAGGGGACTCAGAGATGTGGTCAGTGCGAGAGGTGGGACGACGGGAGCCCAGACGGGGAGCAGCCTCTGGTCAACTCCACAAGCCACACTCCAAAATTATCTGCTGCACTTAAGAGCATTTCACTTTGGAATATATTTGTCTTTTAGAGGGCTCACTCATCTGTGTTTATTTGAATGATCTGAGGAACAAGCTGGTATATGAAGACACCCCGAGGAGGATGGAGACTGTGGCATGATGGGACATGTCATGGCTGTGAGATGCATTTGAGCATGGGAGACAGAATGGGAAGCAAAGGGCCTCAACAACCTGACCAAGATGGATGTGACGACCAGGAAGCAAAAATAGAAAGATTATGTGTAAAACACACCCTTCCTGCGGTGTCCAGAGCTGCAGCACACAGGGTAAATATGAGTGCAAAGGAAATAAATGGGTTTGAAATGAGCGTGCAGCGCTGCAGCTGTGGGCGTCTAAAAACAGACAGGTTTTGCTGCAATCTCTTCTATTCTTAAAAAGATCCCGGTGGTTTCATGGAAGGAATCCCAGCGCGGTGATGGGAAGCCCAGGGCACCGGTTCGGTCGGGGTTGGCTGCAGCGGTTTTCTGCAGCTTCATCACCAGACGGCATAAATATGTCTGTTGTTTCAAACGCTGTCGTTTATGGTGTAAAAAAGCAGCAGCTCCGTGATTGGATGAGACGCAGCTCAAACCCCAGGATCTCATCACATAGTTACGCTGCGGTTTCTTTTCAGGAGTCATTACCTCCAAACTACCGGGAGGCAGAAAGCACATCTCACTTTGCATCAGTGCAAATTAGGCTGGTTTGGAGAAAAAACATGTTTGTGACCATCACGTATTTTAGGTTGTGGGGAAGGTGTTCCGTTGTGGATCGCTGCTGACTATTTTCTACAGGTGTTTATCTTTACATTTTATACTTTGAGGGTTTATTCATTTGCTTTATTTATTTGAACAATGGTTTTAAGATTTATTCTATTCTTTGAAGGCTCAGATCTTACTTATGCATTTCATACTCATGTATTTTCTCATTGTCTGTTTGTGTGAGCTCAAATACAAATCAATGATTAAAGTATTGGATTTAGGACATTCTGTTTTGTTGGATTTGATCAATAAGATGGGATAGAGGGCATTTATGTGTCAATCTACATATCCAAAAAGCTATTTATATATTTTGACACTTTGTATGTAATTTCATTATTTTAAGCTAATTATTGTAATTACACATCCTGATGGTTTCACACCCAATTTATAATTCAGTGTGAGAAGTTATTGCATCTTATCTATAAAGAGTTGATACTCCAAACTACTGGGTTTTTTGTAAATGGGCGCCTGTAATGTTTTACCATTTCAATATTTTACCACATGAGGGCGCTATAAGGCAAAGAATCCATGGGGTGCGTTTCTCCATCTCAAGAGAAATCTCAGAGCAACTAAAGCTACGGGTGTTAATGTGAGGAATGTTTTTATATTCGCTCCACACGATAAACAAAATGAGCCAATTCACACTTCAGTCCTTTATTCTTCAGTGCTCACAGAAAAACAAACGGAACACTTTGTCGGCAATGTTACATTCCACATCGAATAAAGTGAAGCCTCATTATGTACAAAAAAAGATGCTGCTCAAAGATTAGCGCCCCCTGGCCCCTCGTTTTTGTGCTTTTTTGTAGCGTCGATTTTAAGTGGTGTAGTCATCACAGCTTGATGCAAAAAATCTGCTTAAAACATCTCCCAATTTTATTCAATCTTACAAATGGTGAAAAACAAGAAAAAAAACTTCATTTACAATGGGTAATCTGTTAAAAACTTCAGTCATTTAGGTACATCTCAGTCATAAAACCAGTAATATCAAAGTCTATACAACGTGCATTACTACAGAGTTTTGAAATGGTGGAAATCTAAATGGAAAGTGATGAGCATCTATTGTTTTTGACAGTTAACTAAGTCTAGTTCATTCAGGAATGGTTGTGTCCACAGGAGCGTCGAGCTTTAAAGAGTTGTAAACAACTGTGCACTGCAAAGACAACATGTAAGACTTGGTTTCCCTTTAAAAAAGATCACAATGTGTCACATCTTGCAGACACAGCTTTAGCTGCTACATCCAATTGCCCAGCACCAAATACTTAAGATTAAATATGTCAAATTCAGCAACATGTCAACACAGTCATGGTTTCATGTAGAAAAAAAACAAAAAAACACTCACACTCACATTCGCACTTTCACACTCACCCACGTCACAAATGCAAGCACCAATGAGCAGTGAAGAAGCAGCACACTCGCCAGTACACCTCCTGTCCATCACTGCCACGGACATTGCAGTCATTGTGGACGGGGTGGTTGCAGAATAGTAAACAGAAACACCAACAAAAAAAGAAAACAAAAAAAATCCCTGGTTTTAGACAAGTCCTCGCATTCCTTCAGACGGGCTCCATCATCTCCTTCATTCTGGTGTCTTGATCAGCAGGATTACTCGGTGGCGGCGGGGGCGGCCTCCGGACTGGCTGCCGTCTCTGGCTCAGCGGGTGAAGCTTCAGCTGGTTTCTCCTCTCCACCTCCTGCGGCTTCTCCCTCTGCCTTCACCTCCTCCACTGGCTTTGGCTCCTCAGCTG
Organism: Hippoglossus stenolepis; assembly: GCF_022539355.2. Taxonomy (NCBI): domain Eukaryota; kingdom Metazoa; phylum Chordata; class Actinopteri; order Pleuronectiformes; family Pleuronectidae; genus Hippoglossus; species Hippoglossus stenolepis. The sequence goes on from NC_061492.1 coordinate 8,151,112, forward strand.
CAGCCTCCTTGGCTCCCTCCTCACTGGCCTCGGCTGGCTTGGCCTCCTCAGCAGCTGCCTCCTCTGATGCCTCCTTCTCTCCCTCCACTGGCTCTGCTGCGGCTGCTCCTTCCTCTGCAGCCTCCTCAGACTCCTTCTTGGTCTTCCTGAAAGAGAAGCCGCTGAGCTTGAAGGAGGGTTTCTTGAAGGAGAAGCGCTTCTTCTTCTGCTTGCCGTCCTCGCTGGTGGATGGAGTGCCTTCCTCCGGCTTGGCAGAGGCTTCCCCGTTTGTGGCTGCGGGCTCCTTCTCTCCGTTGGCCTCGGCACCCTCTACTTTCTCGCCTTCTTCTTTGGGCACCTCCTCGGTTGGAGTGCTGCCGTTGGCCTGGACATCAGCTTTGTTGGCCTCCTCTGCAGTCGGAGAGGCATCTCCATTGGTTTTGGCATGGCCGTTCTCCTGGAAAAGAACACACATTTAATTCCTCCACAAATGCATCACCATGCCATTTAAATTTAACAAAAAGGGAGGGGCAGACGCTGGTCTACGTTTGCACATGTGGATGCAAGACTAACACCTGCAACATGTGGCGTGCTCACATTTAATTATATGCACCGACTGGTAGTAACCAATTGGGAAATGACCCTAAAACTGCAGCAGCATCTGTTACCAGGAGAGTGACGACAGATCTGTGGCTTTCAGCAGTAGGCTATTCGGTTAGACTGCAGTACCGCAGGGATCCTGGGGGTGGCGTTCGGTGTGGAGACGATGGGAGCCAGATGGAAATTTGGGAATTTTTAATCTGGTTTTAACGCCCTGTGTTTTCAATAAAAACGCATTTAACGTCAAATAATCAATAATCCTCACGCACTTTAATGTGTGCTTGGTATAAATCATTGATTTTGTGGGTTGCGTGTGCACAAAAACGTGCTTTCTTTCTTGAACCCGGCAACAAAGGCGTGGTATCTTTTTTAGAAAAAAAAAAATGGCCATGCCTCAATGAGAGCGACCGAAACACCAAATCTGCACAAACTGCGCCTGAATCCGATGAAAACATTCGAGTGCAAACGATGTGAAATGTTTGAGAAGAATTTGAAAATGACATTTGAATCAATCTCAGTCAGAAACAGGTCATTAGATTTAGTTATTAAATCCCCATATTTGCAAAACGCAAAACACATGCACGCAACAATTAAAGCGTTTAAACCGCGTTGAAATAATTGCGTTGCTAACAATGTGGCGCTGCGCACAGCGGCAAACTGAGACAAAGCGCTCGCCGGTGAAAATGGATCCGACATGTGGCCACTTTCCCCTGGACGCCGGGTGAGCGTGCGGGTGCAGCTTCGGTGAGGGGGGGGGGAAACATCGGCTCCACGCATCGCCACTAAGGAATCAAACATTTATTTTCTACCGACCTGTCCGTTCGTCTTCGCCGCCACGGCCGCACCTTCTGCGGGCTTTTCCACCGCGGCGTCCTCTTTCCCAGCGGTTTTGGAGGTTTGCGCTCCCATGCTTTCTCTCGGTCCAACAAAGGAGCCCGACCGATCAAATGAATGAACAAAGACCGCAAAGCTTCCTGCTTCCCCCCAAAAAAGACACTCACGCACGCACGCACGCACACGAGCGACACCTCCTTTCTGCGCAAAAAACACACAACGCGACGCGAGAGGAGACCGCAGCAGAAGGAGACGCGGAAAAAATGTGGCGAAGGGGCTCAAAAAAAGAAAAGGGAAATTCTCTCTCTCGATTTTTTTTTTTTCCTTTTTTTTTTTTTCGCTGGAACCCGAGCGGAGTTTTGCAGATGGAGAGAATCGGCCCCCGCCGCAAATGAGATGCGGGAGAACAACGCCCAAGTCCACTGATGAATGGGCGCCGGGGCTATGACGTCACGACCAGCGCGTCCCAGCCAATCACCAGTCCCCGGTATCCAACGAGCAAAGAGTGGGGGGTTGTGGGTTTGGGGGGTGCACGGTGGTCACGGACAATGGAGGAGACACAACAACATGGCCTACAACTTGTCTTCCATTAACGGTACCCTGCAGAAAGTTCCTCTCTAACGGAGCTTTAGAAAACGACCTGTAGATGTGTGATGACTCTGATTCTAAGCAGGCGAATGTTCTCCCCCCACAAACAGCTGCTCCTCCTGCACTGAGGGAAACGCTGTGTTTAGAAATCTGTGTTTTTCAAGAATAAAAATGGCCCCCATTTGTATTTTTGCTTGTAGCTGATTTTGGGGCTGGGCTGCAACGCAATGTCAATAGTTATCGACAAAATGGATTTGAATCAACATCAATACAACAGAACTCCAATGTATAATGATGTGATACTTGTGCATTGTGTAAATACACTGATGAGGTATTACATGTAATTTATGTGGCTCAGATTTGTCAGTTTGAAACAATAACCTTCACTCAAAAGCAGAAATAAGGCCTTAAATCTAAAAGAAATAATAATGTGACATGTATCCTTGAAATTATCGATATTGATTAATATATGAAGATTTTCTTCTTGATATCATTTTTGGTCATATCGACCTAAGATGACTTTGAGTTCATGTAATTTTGGTATTTGCTTATTCTGGCCATCCTCTCAAACGTCCAATTAAATAGGCTTTATTTGTAATTGTAACACAATATGATATACAGTAGCACACCCTACAACATGGCTCACAATGGTTGTGTTAGTATATGCTAGCACCAAAACAACAGCATGTTTTGGAGCTGACAAAGCAGAGCTCAGCTGGTCTCATGTTCCATCACCATGCAGCCTCCTGACATATGCTCACTAACAGTAACTATAAGCGCCTGTGCCCACAACTCCCAGCATCCCTCTTCTTGCATAATAGCGTCTTGTCTGCTCGTTGCAGCTGGAGCATCCCAGTGACCCAGATATAATGAGAGTTTATGGTCGTCCTCTGCTGCTGCTGCTCCCTCCTCCAGCAGCCTGCAGTGCTCCGACTCCACCACCAGCCACAAGTCTCCTCTCTCTCCCTCCCTCTGCATGACCCACATCTCCATGGTTACCAGTCCAAAATGGCCCCGAGGAAGAGGAGGCTGCGTGTCACCGGCTCGGCAGTCATGACTCCCGGTTGGGGAGAAGTAGGGTGAGAGTGAGTTCAGAACTGTACGCGGTGCAGACAGCAGTTTGGGGATTAGGGCAGCTTCTGTCACCCACCCTCTCTCCGGCATCAGAACTAGGCCATGCTCATTGTTGTGATATTCTGATTACATGCAAAGCTGTGAGTGTTGTGTTGAGCTGCCGTGAAAGAGTAAAGTGGAAGACAAAGCCAAGCAGGGCATGACATGTTTTCAGAAAGCACCGGGGACCCCAGACATTTCAAACACTTCACCTGTCAGGAACACACTGTCTGCTATGCCTTTAATATTAAGGATCCTAGTGTGTGCGTGTGTGTGTGTGTGGGTGTGTGTGTGTGTGTGTGTGTGTGCGTGTGTGTGTGTGTGTGTGTGCAAGAGCTGCAGGCTTCAAATCAACACAACCTTCAATAATTTATAATAAGTTATGTCAAATCTAACCATTCAATGCCACCATCCAGAAAACAAGGAACCATTTTTTCAAATATTGTTATTTGGTTTATTTAAAAAAAATGTATTGACCACACAAGTATTTTTGTTATTTGTATTTTAGGCCTCTTGCCAACCAGTTGCGTTGTCCATTTATGGTAAATGTTCACCTCTGCCCCATGTTTAATGATGTCAGTTTAGAGTAAGAACTTGACAATCTGTACATAATTCCCTTCATTAAAATGAAAAGCATTTTCTTCTTTTAGTGGACAAAAACAATATTTATAACCCAGGAAAATAGGTATAATGTTTTATATTCTGAAAAAACATTATTAAAGATAACTAACTTTAGATGTTGCTGCATTTACTGATATACAAGCATGAAAGTCTGAAATGAGCCTAGAAAGGTCATCCCACTGTCTAACAATACTTCCTGCCCACACACATTACATTACATTACATTTAGCTGACGTTTTTATCCAAAGCGACTTACAATAAGTGCATTCAACCATGAGGGTACGAACCCAGAACAAGAATCAAGAAAGTACAATTTTCTTAAAGAAAGCCAAACTACAAAGTGCTATAGGTAAGTGCCATAGAAGTGCCACTAAATCGCTATTTTTTTTATTTCATTTTTTTAATTCATGGTATAGTCGGAAGAGATGTGTTTTTAGTTTGCGGCGGGAGATGTGTAGACTTTCTGCCGTCCTGATGTCATTGGGGAGCTCGTTCCACCATTCAGGAGCCACCATTTATGGAACGAATAGGTTTGCAGATATGACATCAAAATGTGTCAAGATACTAAAACAAGCTCAAAGCATCAAGCATAAGTTCATTGTCAGGTAAAAATCATAAACAGTTCATGGTTGCAGCTTCTCCTGTGTGTGGAGTTGCAGCTTTTTTCTGACTTATGTGATTTTAAATGATGTATCTCTGGCTTCTGGACAGAAGAAAAATACATTTGAGACCTTTCACTGTTGGAAAATGTGATGAATATCTTTCACTGTTTTCTGACATGTGACAGATAGAGCACCTTGTCCTGTAGTCTGATATACAGTTCTACCAATCATAGAGTGGCTATGACAGAGAGGCAGTTTGATTCCCTACTCCCCCCCTCCACATGTTATAGTGTTATTGACCAAGTCACTAAACTAAATTGATGCATCTGCCAGCATGAATGTGATACGTAAACTAAATGATTCTATATTATATTATTATATTGTATTTGACTGATTGTGTTTCTGAGTGTTTTTGCTCTTCAGTCTGATCTGTAATAACATCTGTAAAACTGGAGGAATGCTAAGTGAGTACAGGTCAAAGGTCAACATCGGGTTTCAGGAACACAAACCTGAGTAAAACTTGTAAAATATCAAAAAGTAAAATATATATAATAATGCTTGAAAGACAAATTGACTTCTGTTAAATATCTGTGTTGGTTCATGTATTGTTGCCATTTAGATGAGTCAACACATGAGTGTGAAATTTTACCCCCCGACACACACTCACGCTCGTGCTGCCTGTGAAGGCATATGCACATCTACAACACAACCGACATATTTAGCTTTTATTTGGATATTATTATTGTTTTATCATTCATGTTATGTTATTATTGTATTGACTCTTGTAGTTAGTCATGTTGATTTCACATTTTCTGTTTTGGGGAAACATTATTGTCTTTATCGATCCGCCCACTACTGCCCCCCCCCCCTGCGCTGTATATTCATTCTCTATGTATTTATTGTTAAACTGTTCAAATAGATAATTTACAAATGACAAAATTACAGTCTGGTTGAAGGCTGGCGAAAGGCAGTGGCTGAATTTTGCTGGTGTTTTCCTCTTTCATTTTCTTGGTCAGCTTCCAGTGAGAGTAGTTAACACCTGAATATGAGTGTGTGTGTGTGTGTGTGTGTGTGTGTGTGTGTGTGTGTGTGTGTGTGTGTGTGTGTGTGTGTGTGTGTGTGTGTGTGTGTGTGTGTGTGTGTGTGTGTGTGTGTGTGTGTGTGTGTGTGTGTGTGGTGTGTAGTGTGTAGTGTTAAACTCTACAAATAAAACCTCAGACCTCAGCAGGGGGATCCCACTTATTAACAAATTAACAGCCCCTCAGGCTCAAAGAAAAGGAAATCACCTGCTCTTGATTTGAGCTGGAACCAAATCTCTCATATTCTCAGACCTGCATGGTAAAAGCCACTGTTTTTAAAATCCACATTTCAAATAAAATAAAAATAAATACAGCAAATCGAACTCTACTTGAGTTAAACAAAAACAGACAATTTATCAATCTTGTCTTGTTTTTTTTTTTTCAATCACTCCAGAGAGGAGGCGGTGTCCTGCTACATATTGTAATATCTGATTGGCCGTAAATTCTGTCCATCAAATTTCTATGGTCGATGTGGATCCGCATCAGTCGGACGCAATAACATCTGCGTCAAGATAACGTACAGACACCGGAACACTGAAGGTTTGCATACCAAAATAAAATCCCCAAAGCTTTTATTATATTTGAAATGTTACATTCTTATTAAAACAGTGCGTTTAACTAAGCTATTTAACAAGGTCAAACCATCATTGCATTTATATTATTTTACACAGTTCTATCTGCTTTATTTGTACTATTTGTCTCTTTCAACTTATTTTTGAATTTTTACACGGATGCGTCCTTTTTTATTTCTTTCACCTCTTTGATCCTAACTCTTTATAATCTTATATTTTGCTTGAACATGGATTCAAACCGACTACCTCTCTGTGTATGAAATGTGCTGTATGAATAAAACTGCCCGGCCTTGTATAGATTAGCTTAAAGGTTCAGTGTGTAAGATTTAGGTGAAACAGATCTATTGGGAGAAATTGAATATGAAATAATCCTAGTGATGTTTTCACCAGTGTGTTTCATCTAAATTGTACTAATTGTTGTTTTCTTTACCCTAGAATGGGCCCTTTATATTTGAATACTTTATATTTACATCGGGAGTGGGTCCTCTTTACGAAGGCCACCATGTTTTTTACAGTAGCCCAAACTGGACAAACTAAACACCTTTTGAGTTTTTATCACAACTGAAGTCTACCACAGGTTCTCTTTCATGTTTGGAAAGGAAGGGTGAGGTGAGGGATGTTCAGCTGCAACATGCAACTTCACCACAAGATTTCACTAAATTCTACACACTGAACCTTTAAATAAATAAATTTCATTGTAATTCAAATAAATGTTGTTTTTAAAAAAATGCTTATCTTTGTTTTCACACACCTACATACTTCAAATTGTAAATATCCATCTATATTACACAATCATTTTCTAGTGTTTATAATATTTTCATATTTTATATTCATACTTGCACAAATTCCTTGTGTGTGTTTAAACCCCTCTTGGCAATAAACCCTGATTCTAATTGGGGATTCTCATTTAGTTTCAATTACAAAAACCCAGATGGGAGTTTTCTCGTGAAGGGGACTCCCCGGATGTGGTGCGTGTTGCGATGCGCACCCTGACGCGCGTCGCCCTCGTCATCCTCTGTGCGCACGGCGGCGACAGGAGCTGAGGACTCGGCTGCAGAGACGACTCCTGCTCGCTCCGCGGCTCCGACCCAACGCTGACAGGGAAAGTGCGGACACGCCAGCGAGGCTCCTCCGCGAACGTCTCCCCGCACACTCCGATGGATTAATGTGATTTTTCTGCGGTAAGTTGCGTTTCTTTTCTGCCCCCCCACCACCCCTCTTCTCCTCCTCCTCCTCCGTCTGCGTTGAATTTCAATTGGTGCACCCGCCTGGTCCCCCCGGTTCTACAGCCAGATGGATTCCTGACGAGAGAGAGAGGAGATAAATAACACAGAGTAGGTTCACTGTGGACGATCTGCACATGCAGCTGTGATGGAGACACACACACACACAGACCCACACACACACCCAGATGCAGTGGTGGTGGTGATGGTGTGTGTGTGTGTGTGTATTTGCGCTGTTGTGATTGTGGAGAGGCTCTTGTGTTGCAGCAGCAGAGATGGACGCGCTGCAGAACAGAGCTGACCACTGAGGCCACGCACGCACACACAGACAGACACACACACACACACACATACTCTCACACACACACACACACAGGGGCCTGCAGACAGCCTCCGATTTATTGATTTCCCCCTAAATAATTGTCACAGACTGTTGAAGGGAATCGCATCACCACGCTGTTAAATAGCAAATTAAAGCGGTGTCATAATCTGGTTATCTGAAGGGTCTGGAGGTGCAGCCATCCATCTTGGGTTGATATACTGTGTGTGTGTGTGTGTGTGTGTGTGTGTGTGTGTGTGTGTGTGTGTGGTGTGTGTGTGTGTGTGTGTTTGTTGTGAGGTCCTGAATCTGTTTACATAGTCACATTATGGGGACAAAAAACCAGTCCCCATAACATAGATCATTACAGTCTGAGGGGAAAACGTGTTTTAAGGTTGGGTTCAGGTTTATGTTCGGGTTTACATTAAGGTTAGGTTTACGTTTGGTTTAGGGTTTTGTTTAGGTTTACATTAAGGTTAGGGTTGGGTTTAGGTCAAGGTTAGCATATGGTGAGGTTAACGATAAGGTCAGGTTAGATTTATATTAATGTTAGTTTTAAATTTAGGTTAGGGTTAGGATTAGGATTATGTTTACATTAAGTTTAGTTTTCGGTTAAGGTTTAAGTTAACGTTAGGTTTACGTCGACGTAAGGTTATAGTGAGGTTAATGTTAAGGTTAGTTTTACGTTAAGGATATGTTAGGTTTACATTAAGGTTAGTTTTATGTTAAGGATATGTTAGGTTTATGTTAAGGTTAGGGTTAAGGTTAGACAAGTAGTAGCTATGCTTAAGTTTCCAGGAAGTCAATGCTGTGTGTTTGTTTACATGTGCAGTAACTCAAAGCAGCAGTTGTGTGTTGGTTTACAAACAGCAGCACAATGCAGTCTCTGCTCCATGACACAATCGTTGTGCGTGATGTGTGTCACCTTTGAATGAAAGGACTCACACACTGTGGTTCATGGACTATATACATTTCCCCTCAGGCCCTCTGTGTCCATACTGTCCAACCGTTACTCTGCAGACACGCAGACACGCAAGCAGTGAATCCTGGAATTTCAGGATGTCACGTTCCCATGAAATGTGTTTTCATAAAGGTGTAGATCTCAATAAAGGTCCAGTTGGTCAATTTATTTACAAGATATCTAGTAGTTGTTTTTGTGCCTCTCAAGAAATGTCACATAGAAGCCATGTAGAGTTCCAGATTGGTGGAATAGGCGAATGACACACATGTCATTGGAAACTACTTATATCCATAATTGTTCCAGTCATTTCTGAGGCAAAAATGCTTAACATTTGATCCTAAAATGACGATTTTCTGCTTCACTGTGTTTTAACATGATTGTAACCTCACTGTCTTTTGGCTTCGGTTTATTGGTCAAACAGAAAAAGACCTGTGAAGAGACCTCAGGGTGTAAGGAAATAGGGATGGACCTGTTTTGCTGTTTTCTTCTGTTTTGTTGAAGCAACAATTAATCAGTAGAATGGCCCACAGTAGAGCGCATACCTCCACCAAGGCCAAACAATCCTACACATGATTGTCTAGTTCTTATGTTCTTATAGTATAAAAGAGGACATGGTCTGATAACCTAAATTATAAATCTTACATGATACATAGTCCAAGAAAGTTGAAAAAGACAATCCTGGCTGCCCAGGATACATCTCTCTACCAAGTTTGCGGGAAATTGGTTCAGTAGTTTTTACTTATTCCTGTGAACAAATAAACCAACAAACAGACATGGGTGAAAACGCAACATTCCTAAAAATACTCTATAGATTAATCAACCCCCTTTTTAAAGAATGGATTTATCTGCTGATAGGCGGCAGTGGCATGGTGGTGCAGCAAGAAGGTTCCGGTTCGAATCCCGGATTGGTAAAGTTTGCATGGTCGCCCTGTATCTGTGTGGGTTTTCTCCAGCTTCCTCCCACAGTCCAAACCCATGCAGATTGGAGTTACGTTAATTGGAGACTTCAAACTGCCCGTGAGTGTGAATGATTGTGAGAGTGATGTCTGTATGTTGGCCGTGCAACACACTGGCGATCTGTCCAGGGTTTATCGATGTCATCTGGGAGGGGCTCCAGCCCTCCCCATGACCCTCCAAGGATAAGCGGTATAGATAATGGATGGATGGATCTATCTGCAGATTATTTACTTGATGATGTAAATGTCCATCCCAGTTTCCAGATCGCAAGTTGACATGTTCAGATGTCTTGATTTGTGCAACCCAAAGATTTATGATACAAAGCCGAGAAAAGCGACACATGCTCACGTTCTGCTTAAAAATGATTTAATTCCTCCGATAGGCGTTAGATTTCTTTTCTGTCGACTGACTAATCCATTAATCAACTAAGTGCTGCAGCCCTACATGCAGCTGCTGTATGGCTATTTCCATTGGATCCGTGCACTGACCAATGCCCTCCACTGGCATGAGATTTGGAAAGAATGATGAAAAATCCCTCATTGTAGACTGACAGGCCCAAGCAGCGAGAATCTGCTCATGCTTCTGGAAAAAAAAAAGAAACAGAAACATTAGTTCAGGTTTCTCTAATTTGGCCTTTTATGCCATTCGGAAAATGTCTACGTACGAGGCACAAATCTCGCTGACTGACTGAATGGATGTTTACAATGGGCTCAGTGATTTAACAACATGACTCAACTGTGAACACTGTGACACCAAAAGCCCAGTAAGGCTTAAACCCACACATACATACTGTATGAAGCTCAGCTGTGGGTTTTATAACTAGCTTTGAAAGCCTTAACACTGTGTGTCATTGTGCAGATAATCATGCAGCGCAGTGAAATGTGGCCATTGTCTTGTTGTTGATACACTGAATGAACTCAGTTGTCCGACACAAGCAAATATTGTAACTATTCAGAGAATGGCAGCCATAAGGAGGAGAGTTGTTCTCGAGTCTAGTAAACACAGCAGCGGGTTTTGCATGATTTCAAATGGAGCACGTCCGATAAATGGTCCCCATTGGGTCATTTCATTAATGACGTATAACAGGTTTTATTGTGGTTGAATGAGGTCGTTATAAGTGGGAGGGCTGTGGGTGGTTTGACCTTGTGTTGTGGCGTGTCAATGATCTGAGTGTCCAGGGACCCCACACTTCAAGCTGAACAGGCCTGTCTTGTCTCGGATTGCAGAATGATTGTGTTCTCTAAGTTCTCCGGGGATAAATAATGACGTTTGTTATGAGATGTAATAATCAGCTGAGCACATTATTACAGTTTCAGTCAAACTTCAAAGACTCTGTGCGGCCATTGTCTACTTTAGTGTGATCTTTGTTCAATACGCCAAGATCCTACAGTGCCTTGAAATTCAATCAAGCTGCACCAGGCACTCATAGATGTCCGTCCTTTTAAATATGGAGATAAGTGAAAATGTAAAAAAAAAGGCCATATCTCGCAATGCTTTGATCGGATCCGCACCAAAATTTAAAGGGTTACCTTTTTGGCCCATGTCCCATTCAAGTTTCATGGAAATCCGATCAGTATTTTCTCCCGTACTCCTGCTGACAAATAAACAAACCAACAGATGGAGGTGAAAACATAACCTCCCTGGTGTTGGTAATAAAGAACAGAAATAATATCAGGTCAGCTGGTTTTCAGTTTAACAGTGTGTCCCCATTAGAGAACATGAGTTGACCAGACAGATTAATCAATGTTTCAAATTAAGTTAGTTTCGTCCTATACTTTATAAGAAATTTAAAAAACTGTGTAATGAAGTAGGGGAGGGATGAAGAACTATTTGAAAAAATATCAGAATAAGAAATTTGATACAAATACAAAAAAAAAATCTATAAGCACTTCAACACTCGGCCCATATGCATGATTTGTGCGTAATGCAAATAGCTGTTAAAATATACATGTGCGGCTTGTATTGACTCCACAGGCCTTATTAGACATATGGTAATGAATTAGGGCTCCAGTTTATAACTATGTTAATAAGTTACATTAATATATATATGTCATTTATATTTTCAATGATCGATCAGTTGTTAAGCTATATAATATAAAAGATCTGTGATAAATACCATCATGATTTGCCAGAGCTCAATGTGATGTCTTCAGATGCAGTTTTCTTTTCAATCAATAGTCCATTAATAACCCAGAAGCCAAAGATCTTTAATAAACAGTGTTTGCAATTGACAGAGAGAAAGAGCACATCATCACATTTGTGTTTCATGTTTTCCGTGTATTAACTATTAAACGCTTATACAGTTCAGAAAAATTTAAATTTTTTGTTGATTGATTTAATCCATTAATAATCAGATGAATTAATCTCTACACACATGCAGATCTTTTACTCTCTGTCACACAACATCACGCTGCACATATGTCTGTTTCTCAGGCCTCATTGACCGTCTCCTGTTTAATCCATCAGTTCTGCTGTGTGACCCTGACATGTCTGTCTTTTTCATTTAGTTAGTTAGCTTCACTACAAATGGACGAGGATCTCATTATGGCTGCCAGCTCTGTGCGTGTGCGTGTGTGTGTGTGTGTGTGTGTGTGTGTGTGTGATAGTGTAGATGATTAACACTTGTGCCCGTACAGCATCAATATAAAGGCCTTCATTTCATAAATTAATTTCCATTTGAGCCCAGTGGTTGTGATTAATGTGGAGGCATTAACCTCGTCCTGTTGCTTTTTAATTTCATCATCTTCTTCCTCATTTTCTTTATCTTCTTTATCTTCTTCTTCATGTGTTTCCTAATCTTCTTCGTCTCCTTCGCCATCTTCCTGGCTGTTTTTTTTGTCTTTATCTTCTTTTTCTTCTTCTTCTGCTTCATCTTCCTTTTCATCCTCTTGATCTTCATCCTCTTATTCTTTTTCTTCTTCTTCATCTACTTTTTCTTCATTGTCTTCTTCTTCTCCTTTATCTTCATCTTCTTCATCTTCTTGGTCTCCAGTCTTCACTTCCCGATGTGAACGAATCCTTCTACAGCGTTGATAAATCATATTTAACAGATTTGGACTGACATCCTTTCAGACTGCATCTTGAGCCAATCAAGATGAGGAGTTTTAGTGTGATATCTCTGCCCGTGTGTGTGTGTGTGTGTGTGTGTGTGTGTGTGTGTGTGTGTGTGTGTGTGTGTGTGTGTGTGTGTGTGTGTGTGTGTGTGTGTGTGTGTGTGTGTGTGTGAAGTCAAGCCCACCCTCGCTCCCCCCTCTTATCTCCGCCTAGTGCTGTTAACTGTTACAAGACATTACGTGTCTCCGATCCCCATCCCCATCGGACCGCGCTTATCACGCCAGTGTGGTCCTCTCGGAGGCAGGCTGTTCATCTGGGCCTGAGAATAGCGTGATGAGCGGGGTCATGTGACACGCAGGCTTTGCCACGGAAAGGGAACGAGCCCCGTGGTTGTGATGCCTCCATGTGCTCATTTGTTGCGAGGAGAGAAATCGTTGTGCCACAGGTTGGGAGGGACCGAGCAGGCGAGCACGTCTCTGTGTGTCCGAAATGATGAAATGCAGGGAAAACACCCAACTCAGATCCAGGGCTTCGTCTTGCCACATTGAATCACAGAGATCTGAGAGCCACTGATGAATGGCTCCGACACTCTTATTGTATTGAAAATGTGGCAAGCTTCCTGTAGCTGTGGAACGCACTTCATGTTTCTGATCTCCAAAGATGGCGGATTTTATTGCACCTATGCAGCAGCTTCAGTCTCAACTCAGACGTGATTCATATGCAAATATTAACCGAGCGAACACTGTACATAAAAACAACACGTGAAGGGACCATGTGTATATAAACAATATAAGATGGCCTACTTCCCTGCAGCAGACACGTTACATGCTGGTGTATTAAAAGCGAGGCTCGTCTCAGGCCTTCTTACTTGAAGAGCAGGAAGATTTTTATAATCCCCACAGGCAGCACGACGACATGAGATCTCCCCTCATTTACTCTGATCCCTCCAGGAGTGGAGCCAGTGCTATTTCAATCACTGCCGTCAGAGTGTCCCAGTTCATGTTTGTATGTATGTGCGTATGTTTTGGTTTCAGACTCATGCTCCCCTGTTTCCAACGCTCAGGAAAGTCGCTGTGTATCCTAAAGATTATTGCCTCCGCTTAAGAGGTTATTGTTGCATCTGCGTTTGTTTGTTTGTCTGTTAGTTTGCAGCATCGCACAAAAACTAATGGACTGATCTCCACTAAAACTTGGTGGAATGATGTGGTCAGAGATGAACCCATTTAATTTTGTTGCAGATCCGGATCAGGGAGCGGTTCCTGGATTTATTTTCTTCATCATTGCAGGACAGGGTGTTTCTATGATGTTTTCACTAATTTTCTAGGGAATAATTCATGCATCTGGATGAAAAGTGTCATATTTAGGGGACCAATTTCTATGAGTGTGTACAATTTGGTGCAGCTCAATTTAATTTAAGGGGACAGTTTCTGTCTCGCCAGAGGTATGTGCTCTACTGAGTGACATTCTCGTTTTTCCCCATCAAACTATCTATTGATTCTTTCTTGATTAATTGTCTAATCTATACAAAACAGCAGAATGTAAATGCCCATAATAATAATAATATCCCGACCCCATGGTGGTGCCTTCAAGGTCCAACCAACAGAGAGAAACTGCAATTTATCAAAAATTTTCACGTCTAATCAATAAGTTGTCCGACTGTTACGTTGTCATGTTGACAGTATAACTGTCATTTCTGTAGGTTTGGAGAGACGTGCTTTTCCACCTGAAATTTAAATTAGAGGCTTAACGTGTGTTTTTAAAGTCTATTTGTGCTGCAATAAAGAAGCTGCTGTACGATGTGAGGTGGTATTAAAGTCTAAGTATTTTAGAGACGCTTTCATCGTCCTCCTCCTCCGTCTTGTGTTTCAGTCTGTGGGCTCAGCTTTGGTTGGAGCTCATACTGCAAAGCTACCGCCGGGCTCGTCTCTACTTCTGGGTACTTTATGGGGTTTTATTGGCAGTAATGAATTACAGTGTCCTCCCTCTCTCTGCAGTGGCTCCTATCTTTGAGTTAGTTAGGTGCGGAGTAAATATACTGTAGAGGACTGGAAATGTGCACAGGAGGTGAATTCTGTATTTGCTGGGCATGTATTTCATCTTTTAGATTTCATAAGACCTCTTTAACGCATTAATGACTTTTACTATACTGTAAAACGTTGGATATTTCATCAAGATCCAGGAATCATTCTTCACACTTGCAATGCTAAAGAAAGGAAACACCTCCATTTGATCGGATCTGCACCAAAATGTAATGGCCTGTTTTTTGGCTCATGTCCCATCCTTCCAACAAGTTCAGGATGTTTTTGTGTAATCCTGCTGACATCAAACCAACCAATGAACAGGGGCGATAACATAACCTTCTGGCGGAGGATATCATGACAACATGAAGCTTTACTTTTTCCACAACTTGTTTGAAGGCATTTGAGACACTTGTCTTTACCCTGTTGCAGTGTGCAACAAGTTACACATGTGTTTGTGATGCTTCAGCCTTTTCTGGCTTGTAAATGTAAAACAGGCCTCAAGGAATTCAGTCATTTACTGTGTGTAGCTTTCCTTGTTACCAATTAAACTCTTGGAGACATGTCCTTCAAGACGTGTCTCTGTCTCCAAGAGAAAAGACTTCAAAAACCTGACATGATCGTTTCTGGATAGTTCCTCAGCCTGAAAAATTTAGTAATTTCAAGGGGTTCAATTTATATTTCCATTTTATTCATTACTTTGCTCATTGATAATTTGGTCCATAATTTAGAAAAATATTAATAAAACCACTTTACAAAGAACGATTCACATTTGAGAGGCTGGAATCTGTAGATTTGGGCAATTTCTTTCTTTAATTCTTAAACAATTGATGATGATCCAAATAATTGTTATCTTTATTCTATAAACTAATTCATGAACTGACTAACTGTGTGACCTCCAAATCAAAAGAGACTCAAAATATCCTCGGGCTCAAACTGTTCCCTTTAAATCATCTTCAGACGTGCGACGTTGCTGGTTATTTTTATCGATTATACATTTGTTCTTCCTAATGTTTTCCATCTATCTCACCGTGAAACACATTTCTCATTCGTCTTGTTCCATTATTTACCCGCCACATAAAAGAGGCACCACCTGTGAGTGCGCTGTTATCGTGGGTGTAAGTGAGTCTTTAGCTGGGTCAAGAGTTTCTCCCTCTCTTCCTCCATCTGCTGAAGCGCTGGCGTTTGCCCCGAGCGCCACTCCGGTAAACAAGTGTGTTTCCAATTAGCCGTTTCCGACGTCAGCTGGCCGCTAATGTTTGATGTCGGCGGCCTCCTCCTCCGCAGCCATGTTGCAACCAGCTTCAAGAGCTTTGAGATATAATATTTAACAGTTCTTCATCAAAATGTATTCAAACAACAAGATCTATGTTACGTATTTTGTTGACAATGTTCAAACCCAAAAGAAATCCCCAATTTTATTCAGGGTAACGAGACGTTTCATTTAGGTCGCCTCCTAATTGTGTCTTATCTGCTTTACCCGTGGTTTGATCCATCTCTGCTACAACTTCTGGGGACATGACAAATGAAAAACACACTGCGAGCCAGTTACCCAGTCAACTGATTTTTCCTTCCACTGTTTGAATTGGTCACATGTAATGGATTATTCATTGCCATTGTCTTTGTGTTCTGTCGCCGAAGCTCCCCATTAAAGAGTAAATGGTAATGGGGGTGAAATCCCATGATCCTATGCTGCTTCACGCCATCATCAAACTAGTTCTTTTGTTATTGCTTTGGATTTAGAGACCCCTGAAGACATTTACTTTTCACATATGAAGAACACAGCTGGAGATGGTCCGGGTCAGATTCCTTCCCAACAACAGGAGCCTGACGTCTGCCCTCATCACCAAAAGCTCACATATCTTGTTGTCTTTGCAAGTTGACATCTTCGTCAGCATCTTCTACGTGTGTGACGCCTCTTTTTCATCCTGAGATATGTGTCTTCTTCTTGTTTTTTCTTTTGTTTTGCGTCCGTCGTGTGTTAGAAGCGTCATTTTGGTTTGAGAGCAGTTATATTGTAGGTTTAAAGTGGGGGGTGGACACAGCGAGGGGAAATGTGCATAACTGGGTCTATAGAGATAGTCAGGCTCTTTTTAATTGGTAAAGCCGACTGCCTCACTTATGACAGAAACTGCTTTAGCTTTGCTTCAGTCTCCCTCATGAGACTCTGTGTGTTTTATTTCTGTGCATTTAAACTCTGTGCTGTGAATCCATAGATGGGCGTGCGGCTCCTCGTAAAACAAACAAAAATAACGCGCATGCCAACTTGTAAATGCAATGGCCGGGTGTAAAGTGTGGTCGTGCAGTTAGAGGGAAAAGTAAACTATGATAATTAGTGCAGTTAAATTCTTTTATGGCAACCTTAACCTGGATATTCTCAGCACAAAGTGTCTCCCATCAACATCAGTTTGTACACAAACGCACACATTATCCTTACACTGCAGCTCTGTCACATTATGCTCCTCTGTTTAATTAGTAATGGACATTAAAGTATCGTGTTTAATTTCAGCCTAATTGAAAGATTCTTCATGAAGGCTCTGTCGCTCTCTGAGGAAGCTTTGAAATAATGGAATATTGAATCATAATTTCCCCAACGGAGACGGTATTTGGAGCTATTACTTTACCTTCGTGCTAATTCCGTCTCCTCTTTCTCTCTTCGCCCGCAGAGAGTAGAGGATGGGCTGCGTCCAATGTAAGGATAAAGAAGCAGCGAAACTCACTGATGACCGGGAGACCAGCGTCTCGCACAACTCGGGATACCGCTATGGGTCCGACCCCACGCCGCAGCACTACCCCAGCTTCTCCACCATCCCCAACTACAACAACTTCCACAACGCCGCCCAGCAGGGGGTGACCGTGTTCGGAGGGGTCCACACATCCTCGCAGTCTGGGACGCTGCGGTCTCGGGGAGGAACAGGTGAGGATCATATCTCCCTTTTCATCTGGGCTTCTAAGACAAGGTGACCCTAACTTTGAGATATGTCGCTGTCATCAAACGGGGGTCGAATTACAATTGGAGCAATTAGAACGGAGAAATAAAACGTCTAAGTTGCAAAGTTGTCTCTGATTACCACTCTGATGGCTGGCTGATTTTTCTCCTTTGTGTGTGCTGATGTTGTGGCACTGCAATAAAGTCATCTCTCTGCTAAAGATGAATGTCCACTGGCTGCAAGTTAATGGAAAACAGAGTGACCTAAATTATCACCGGTGTTCTGCGAGGCACATCTGACGACCAGAGAGATCGGACATTGTGCTGAATAGTAAAAATGTGCTCCTGGGCCTGAGCAACGTGCATCACAGTCTCTTACTTAAGATTTTAAAGATGCATACCATGTGTGATGTATAAATTAACAGCATCTCAGCTACTTTGGGCCTGTTTTTTTGTTTCTTCTGAAGGTTGATCCCAGCTCAGATAAACACTCAGCAACTGCGGAGTCAACAGAGTCAGTGTGTGTATGAATAAGAGATTACTCCAGGAGGGCAGCACAAAGAAACATGGAGGAGTTAAATTTAGAAAGCCTCTCAAATAAAAGTAAAGTGGGACAGAAGTTGAGCAGAGGCCTCGTCTGACCTCTGACGACTGCAGCATGTCGGCCTTTTGCTCATTGTAAAGCATGTTTCAGTTGGCGTTGCGTTAACAGGGAAATGTGCTGGGCCTCCTTGCAGCAGTTGTCCAGGGAGGATTCAGATCACATCAGAAAATGAAATCATTTCACAGTTTCAGGCTTATTAAGAGATACGGGGACTCCAGGGCTGTTCCAGATCACATCAGATAAATTTGATTGCCCCCTAATCTGGACCAGCAGCGTTAACTGTTCACTCGGTCACAGACGATGCTTTGTCTGATAAAGAGGAGTCAGGTTTTATGTGGTTGTTAACAAAACAGGGACATTTATTTTCTTGCATGTTAAACATGCAACTATTATGTTTTTTGCCACTTGGGGGTAACTTGTTCCAAATTGATTGTTATAGCAATCGAGTTAACAAAGCGACATATTTACACATTCAACTAACACCGAGCAATGTTAGCATTTTATTTGGAGTTGTCCCAATCTTTACTCCTCATTTAGCTTGTTTATGTCTCCACTCACTCCTGAAGAAAATGTTTATATTTTTAGCTGCTGTTTTCCATCATCTTACAGCTCATCGCTTCTCGCTAGCTGTGACTGCTCGTCATGTTGTGTTGCTCGGGTAGTGCACGGTGCGTCTATTTTACTAAAACAGCTGCAAAAACTAATATACAGAGGTTTCAGGCCATAAAACCAAAACAATCAGCTTAAAAATGCTTATATGTTAATGAAGTATTGATTAATGTAGCTTCAAAAGGCCCCAAAAATGTCATAAAGTAAATAGATTACTCACAATCTCTCAAACATAAGTTATGAATTATATATTATCACAAATAATAAAAACAGACCAAAGGACTTTGGTTTCAATTGACACTGTAAAATATAAAATTCAAATAGCTGTAGAAAAATTATACCATTGATATTATAGTTCCCTATAAGCTTCACTTTCCCCTTGCTCTTCAGCATATTCACACAGCGGCCATTTTCATCAGACGTCGATCTCAGGGTGGGTTTGAGGTTTTGCTGAAACACGATGAGTCACTCTCAGCTGTCAATCATCATGACTTTTTATCCCATTTCTATAGCATTGAATAATTAATTAAAACCAAATGTAATGCAAAAATTTGCACTTACATATATGAGGGTGATAAGAACTACTGAAAATGACTGAAAATGTATTTGACGTGTATTTTAACTTTTTAGTTTGGTCCATGTCTCATCTACTAACATGGAGGAGTCAGGTTTTATTACCTATACAACAGCCAGCCACCAGGGGGTGATCAAGATGCTTTTGCTTCACTTTTTGGGTAGCTCTTGTGTCGTCCATCTTAACATTCTGTCCATGTCTGTCGTATGTTAAAGCACTTAAATGGAAAACATTAATACTTTAAACTGCGAGACTAAAATAAAGCAGCAGATGTGATGTAAAGAGTAAATTAAGTGATTGTTATTGGTGTTATGTGACAAGCAGCCCATGTGTTGAACACATTAACAAACCACAATGAGAATCCCATCCATACAATTCATACCGTGCCGCTGTCAACACAACGCGTAAAGCTTTGCCTCCCTGCAGGGGTGACTCTGTTTGTGGCTCTGTACGACTATGAAGCCAGGACCGAGGATGACCTCAGCTTCAGAAAGGGGGAGAGGTTCCAGATCCTCAACAGCACGTAAGTGTGAAAATATCTGCGCGTCACCATTAGACAGGGTGGCGGTCGTGTTTTCCCCCTCTGTGGCGAAGGTCTGATTCCTGCGCTTTGAAAGGAAATGTTGTTTCCATCGACACAGATGGAGGAAACAAGTCTGTAATCTGTAGAAGACTTGACCTGGTTTATGCACGTTGTTACATTTAAGATCTGACAGATTTCTCCCATTGTAATGATGGCTGTCTCACTGTTTGCGTCACAGGAATAAAAAACATCTCGTTAGATTTGTGAGTAAGAAACAGAGACAGAGTGCGTCTGCTTTTATACAATAAAAATGTTGTTTTTCTAGTCTGTTTTTATTTGATTTCTAATGAGGTGTCAGACAAAGCCAATAAATGTGCATCCACTTGATTTAACTGGTTATTTGTGCATGAACAGGGTTTCTGCTGGGTCTTATAAAATCTAAAAATGCCTGAAATGTAATCATCCCGAAATTTAGGCCTGAAATAAATACCTCAAAATATGATGCACTAGGTTCAAACGCTGATGAAGTGTTCATCCTAATCTGTCTCTTTCTCCCTCCATCACTCTCTGTCCTCCTCCTCCTCCTCCTCCTCCTCCTCAGTGAGGGAGACTGGTGGGAGGCTCGTTCTCTCACTACAGGTGGAACTGGTTACATTCCCAGCAATTACGTAGCTCCGGTGGACTCCATCCAAGCTGAGGAGTGAGTAGAACTATCCCTTATTTATTTTTTTTATATAAGCAAACGCTCTCTCGCACAGTCTCAGCTTCAGCAGCAGAGATCACATCATAAATATTTCAGAGCTCATCTTGCTGCCTCTTTGTTAAATGTGGCATCGCAGCACGAACGGAAAGAAAGAGTTTACAATATTGGGGGAAAAAAACTCTGTTCAGACCAAATGTTTCTCTTCGTAGTTTGATCCCATGTTTTTCCCCCTGCAGCTGGTATTTTGGCAAATTAGGTCGAAAGGATGCAGAGAGGCAACTTCTCTCCAATGGCAACGCTAGAGGCACTTTCCTCATCCGTGAGAGTGAAACAACTAAAGGTACTTTCTGACTTTGCTGCTTCCAGCACGCCGACATGCTGAACGCTTTTAAACTTCAGGCAACGGGCCGACGTGTGAATAAATAAAGGTTTAGCAAAGTGCAAATTAGAAGCTGCTTATTTATAGAGGAGCTTGCGATGAAATCATCCGACATCGCAAATTAAAATTCAATTTATTTTCTCATGTCATTAGTTTGTCAGTTGCTCCACATTCATTGTCCTAAATCGTTTGCACATTGTGCTAAATATACACTGACACACATCACATGTTCTGTGATCCCTTAGGAAAACCAGCATGGTTTAGTGTTATCAGATATTTTCCTCCATATTACTTGAATTGGTCAGTTTAGTTTTTTATGTTTCGTGTTGACTGTCCGTCCTTCCCGTTCTTGTTAACAAGATTTCTCAACAACACCGTATAAACGATGACTTGGCCTCAAAGATGAACTGATTAGAATTTGGCGGTCAAAGTCACAGTGGCCTCACAAAACAGGGTTTTGGCCTCTTGAACATTTATATCTCATGTCTGCCTTTTAGAGATTTTCTTCAATATTTGACCATTTGTCACTTGGACGCAAAGATGAACTGATGAGTGGATTTCAGTGGTCAAAGGTTAAAGGTCACGGTGACCTCATATGAACTGCACTGGGTCGCTAATCCTACGTTATCCTTGTGTCTGTGCCAGGGGCCTACTCCCTCTCCATCCAGGACTGGGACGACGTCAAGGGAGATCATGTCAAACACTACAAGATTCGAAAGCTGGACAGTGGAGGCTACTACATCACCACCAGGGCCCAGTTTGAGACGCTGCAGCAGCTCGTACAGCACTACTCTGGTGAGAGTTATGGGCGGGGGGGGTTGTACAGGAACTTCTTGACCTGACTGATCTACTCTATGTCTGCTTTCCCTCTCGTTTAAATTCCAATGTCATATGGTTTAATACTTCTTTAATATACTGATGAATTCCAACTGCGTGCTCGATCCAGCCAGGGCTGCAGGACTGTGCTGCCGCCTGATTGTGCCGTGCCACAAAGGCATGCCCCGTCTCACCGACCTGTCCGTCAAAACCAAAGACGTGTGGGAGATCCCGCGAGAGTCTCTGCAGCTCATCAAACGTCTCGGAAACGGCCAGTTCGGGGAGGTCTGGATGGGTGTGTACCGTTTTATTGTCGAGCTCTTTTGGCACAAATGGAAAAGAATTGTACAGCTGTGAGCAATGTTGCAAAACATTCTGTGTGTGTTGGATCATTAAAAACGAACACCCAGCTAATGTTACCCACAGGGAGGGGTGTTTGCTCTGCATGATCTCAGTCCATATTAACTGGATCAAGATTGTTCCATGGTTTCTGATTGGACTCAGGATCTGAACCGGCCTTTTAGACCAGTTAAAACTTGGTATATGTCAACTCTTATGTCTCTGACATGTTCTTTTACTTCATTTGAGTTCAGTAAAACTTAATTTGTCCCACATTGTCCCCGGGCAGTAACAGGCTCCATGCGTGTCGGATTTGCTGCTTTGCTTCCAAAAACATGGATTAATCCGAATCCAAGAGTGTCCAAATGTTTCTCTTCTAGCTTGAAGTTGAAGTCCTGAAAACTAGTTCGACATTATTTTATCAACATTTAAAGCACACTGTTTACAGAGAGATGCCAGTTTAGCAGTGACCACTCGTTAGTGTTGTCTTGTGTTAGACTCTGTGATGGACAATATTTTGGGGCTTTCGGTGGAGACAGTGGGTTTCTGGGCCTAGACTCCATCTTCCGTACACTGTTCACAGTCCAACTATAGTTTCCTTGATCACACAAGTCGAATGTTTCTCCAAAGAGCAATACTTTTTTAGGTGTTTTAGCTCCAGACGACATTTTGGCTTATCTCTATTAACAGCGATCAATTAAAAAGTCGATGCATTTCAGTCAGTGTATTCCGCCTCTTTTGTTCTCTACACAGACTGTTTGCCTGCTCAAACGTGATTGGTCAAACTAGAAACAGAAACAAGAAGGCTTCTGACCAAAATATCTTGTCCTTCACCTACAGAATCTATTTATAGAGATTACCCTTCGTATAAAGTTACACAGATATTACAATCTCAAGGTAACTGATAACTTCAGTAGATTTCAACAACACATTTTACTTTCATGTCCTGTCATACCTCTGATATTTCATTTTGTCAGACTCTGAATCATAATTTTTTAATTTGACAAAAATCTCACTTTGGCATTTCTGCAGGGTTTTATTTCCAATCATTAATCTTTTGTAAATTAAATTTTAACAACCTCGTAAATTTCCTTTCTCGTCAGGCACGTGGAACGGCACCACCAAAGTGGCAGTGAAGACCCTGAAGCCCGGCACCATGTCGCCCGAGTCCTTCCTGGAGGAGGCTCAGATCATGAAGAAGCTCCGACACGACAAACTGGTGCAGCTGTACGCCGTGGTGTCCGAAGAACCCATCTATATCGTCACCGAGTACATGAGCAAAGGTAGAAGCTCAGTTTAAAGTCACACTATGAATACTGCATATCCATATGTGCACACACCTACACAGTGTGTGCATAATTTACACATCTGCATGGACAGTGCAGTATGTGTTCTTCCTCATCGCGTGCTGCTCATTCCCATGTACACTGTAGAAAACACAATTTCAACACAGCCATACAAACACAGGTGTGGTTTTAGCTGGAGAGATTTAGCTCAGAAACACTGAGATCCTCGGTTACCACAGTAATAACTAACAAATAAATATCTGAACCAAGTGTAACGTGTGGCAGGAATCCCAGAATTGATGTCACGTTAACGACAACATGTTGTTTCAGTTTTGATCCAAATCCGAGTTGAGTTCGAGCAGCTGAAACAGCACAATCCACTCGTTTCATCTGTTTTCTTTCTTTTTTTTCCTTTTTCAGGGAGTTTGCTCGAATTCATGAAGGACGGAGAAGGACGAGGTCTGAAGCTGCCAAATCTAGTGGACATGGCAGCTCAGGTACGACGCCGAATATGATCCGACATCTTTTAAGAGCGTTATCCACTTTAAACAGACCCAGCTGTTAGCAGTGAGTTTCATTAGGGCACTTCTCACATCAGCAGAATGAAATGACAGAACTTTGTTTTACACATTGGCTGCTCTGTGATCACTTTATACCAAGATGTGGACAAATGGACAACAGGTTATGTAAAATTTGCGCAGATTGTATTTTATTCTGAAGCCTTAACTCATCACTTCCTGTTGGTTGATAAGAAATTGTACCTCACACTTTTTTTTGGGGGGGGGGGATCTATGGGTCTTCAGCCCTGGTTTTTCGTAGGCTGATGAAATGGATGTAACGGTTTGGGTCGATATCTTGTGGTGGTTAGTTTAGTTGAAGAGATTAACCAAACACGTGCTGGGGTTTCCACATGTCCGACCTTTACCAACATAAGTATAAACATTACCAAGCCTGGTTGAAAGGCGACAATCTTATCATACATGAACAAAATAGAGGCCACGCGTACACGTCACATATGAGTTGAGTCAGAAGGAGGAGCCACCAGATGAGGCTAAATTCGTATTTGGCCCAGATTTGATCACCTTGATGTTGTTGATATTTACGTTACATAAATCTTGTTTCCCAGGTGGCAGCAGGCATGGCGTATATTGAGAGGATGAACTACATCCATCGAGACCTGCGCTCTGCCAACATCCTAGTCGGAGAAAGTCTGGTGTGCAAGATCGCTGACTTCGGATTGGCCCGACTCATCGAGGACAATGAATACACAGCCAGACAAGGTAGACTGGTTCCACTGGGTCACACCAACTTCTTGTAAATCCATCATAAAATAGATTGATTTACTAATTTGTGCTGCACCAATGAAACAGTTTTGGCTTCGGAAGACGGATGTGGTTGCTAGGAAACATCCGAAGTGCTGTCCAATGAAAAACAATCAACTATGTAAACAGGAAGTCACTGTAGCATCACAAGCTGGGACAAAACTTACAAAAATAAAAGTTGCTAGATTGATAAAATTGAAGTTGAAATCATATTCCTTCTCCAAATCTTTCAGTGTTGTAATTATTACTCAGCAAACACTTAAACAACACTTATCAAACACTTATTATAACTCGGGAATTACAATAAAGCTGCAACCAGCAGCCACAGTTTAATAAGAAACACTTTTAATTCATTGATCCCACTCTGGAAATGTTTTTCTTTCTTTTATAGCACGTTGATGGAAGAGAGATTAACTTCTGACCCGTTCATTTGCTTTATCCGTTGTCTGACTTTAACCTTTCTGCAGCCGCCTCTTCGTCTCTCACCACAGCATCTTCTAAAAACCTCATCGTCAGAGGAAAAAGTCAGCGGGCTGGCAGATGACTTATTCCATGCAGTCAATTCCAAAACACATATTACACACACACACACACACACACACACACACACACACACACACACACTCTCATAAGAACACATGCTAATGTTCAGAATAATTACAGTAAATGGGCGGGAATATGTCCCGGTGACACCAGTGGAAAACAGCAGTATGTGTGGTTACACTGTGGCACCGAGACAACAGAATATCACATTCACAAAGGGCACAGTGCAGACTTAAGACAGAGCCCATGTTAAGTACACAAATCAATCTGTCACTGTGTATCTTGTTTGAAAGAATCACACAGACGTCGCACAAGGGGGACGTCCACACTCCGTTAGTCACTCTGTCAACACGCTGGATCGCTTGTTAGCGTTTTAAATGTTTACTTCATTCTGTGCCCAATGCAAACGAAGACGAGGAGAGATAATGGAATCTTTCCTTTTTTATTCCCTGGTGACATGTTGCCATGTTCTCACGTCTCTGCACTAATGAAATATCAGATGAAGGAATAAATCCTTACAGACAGGCTGACCTACTTCCTCCTCAGGATGTTGCTTTAATTATCTCTGACACGGAGGTTATGTTTTCACCCCTGTCTATTGCTTTGTTTGTTTGTTTGTTCTTTTACGCAGAAAGTGTGTAATCGAAATTTCCCCAAAACTTGTTGATGTAACTTAGGTCAAGAAAAATTCCAGTAAAATTTGTGGTGGATCGAGGCAAAGGGGCGGGTCCAGAATTTTTTTGGGGACTTTCTTTAACATCTTCTTTTAACCTTTTTGTTACATTCTTACCAATTTCTCAGAAAATAATTCATGTATCTTCCCGTTCATCCATCCGATAAGATGTACCTTTATTAAACTTGCCTGAAGGGAAATCCTCATCTGACAAAGTAACAAAAAAGAGTTGCAACACAACAAACAATAGAAATAAGCATTAAAAACTGAATCTAGAATAAATAAGGTAAAAACAGAAAGTGTCCAAATTGTAATATACAATATTTGCAAGCTATCATTCTTGGAGTTTAATCAGTGGTTTTCTTTACTGTACATCCTTTGGGGGGGAGTACACCCCAGACTGGGGTGGAAACAATCAGTCTAAGGACAATTAAGAGTCCTCAGTTAACCCAACTCACATCTGCATGACTATGGACTGTGGGCGAAGGAAGGACAACCTGGAGAAATCCCACAAAGAAACAAGGAGACCATGCAAACTCCATACAGAAAGACCTTAGCTGAACCAGGTTTCAAACCAAGAGGCAAATGTGCAAACTGCTGCACCACCACGCCGCCCTGCATGGATCTTAATGAAAGAAATCAGGCATATTTAGGGAACTGATTTCTATGATTGTGTGTAGTTAGGTGCAGCTTGATTAAGATTTAAGGGGACTTATGGGCCTTTGTGGAGGTATAAACTCAACTGAGTTCCATTCTATGTCTCTGTCTTTCTGCTGAAATCACAACATTGGCGTAGCAAAAATCTCAAGCATCTTTTCTGAATTTCTTTCAGGGGCCAAGTTTCCCATCAAGTGGACGGCTCCTGAAGCCGCTCTTTACGGGAAATTCACCATCAAGTCCGACGTGTGGTCGTTCGGCATCCTGCTGACGGAGCTGGTGACAAAGGGCAGAGTGCCCTATCCAGGTGAGTGTGTCCAGCCCAGTGGATTATGTAATCACATCTCATTTCTAATCATGTTTGATTAATGCAGCGTGCGTGTGAGTCTTCTGAGACAACAGCCATGGTTCTGTATGCTAAAAAAAACCCAGCACGTTGCATAATTCACATTACGTTGTGCATAATCCAGAGAATTGTTCCAGCCGACTGTGACAACATGTGAAATGAGTCTGTGTTCATCTGCTCCCATACGCATTAAACTGAAGTCTCCTGCATGAGGAGCAGAAAAACAGAAGAGAAGAAAGAGCTGCATTTTTTAAATTAAAGAATTATAATAAATCCATTAGCATGGGGGGTTAATGACTGCCAGCTTTTTCATGTATGGACACTGGTTTAATTTTCTTCTAAGCTCAGCGATATAAACCATTCAAAATGAAATATATAAAAATATAATAAATATAATGTCATCAGAGTTTTGTTATTATTTTATTATGTATGTATTAAGAGACCCCTAGTGGCCAGAGTTACATATTGTCATTATAAATATATAGATTGAAACTGCACTGGTTTGCAGAGACATATAACAGCAGGCCGGTAATTCTAGTCTGTGAGTATTTAGCTGATATATATTGTTATCAGTTTTATTTTTTTAACTTAAATATATATTGGTGGACAATGTGATAAAAATAAAATGAAGTAAATTAAATCTGTAGAACTTTCAGTCAATCCCATAATCAATTTTGGTGGAGTTGTAAAAAATATCCAAACAATGTGAAATGTCCAGAAATACAAGGCAGTTACATCAGGGTGAGGTAGTTGTTGGCAGGCTGCATTGTCAGTGAGGTTTATCTGCGTTCCTCCCTCCAGGCATGAACAACCGCGAGGTGCTGGAGCAGGTAGAGCGAGGCTACCGAATGCCGTGCCCGCAGGACTGCCCCGTGTCGCTGCACGAGCTGATGGTGCAGTGCTGGAAGAAGGACCCGGAGGAGAGGCCGACCTTTGAGTACCTGCAGGCGTTTTTGGAGGACTACTTCACTGCCACTGAGCCCCAGTACCAGCCAGGGGATAATCTCTGAGCACCGCCGGCCTCAACTCATGTCATTTCACCGGCTCTCCACTAGAGAGAGCCAGACTCCACGTTATTCTCTCTCTCTCTCTCATCCTGTGGCTCTAACCATCTCAAAGGCTCATCGACTGACTTCTTGACTTCCAAGCTTCACACATGCACACACACACGGACATACACACACTTGCATACACACACACATGCACACACAGGGACGGACTGCTGTCAGCAAAATGACCATCACTTCAGTGGATGTTTTGTGAGGTGGGAGGGGCGTTTGAGATGAAATGACTTGCCATGGATGAACCAGATAAGTTGTGTAACTTGTATGTAGTGTAAATACAAAATGCTTGTTTACTTATCTCTTTTTTTTTGTTTGTTTGTTTCCTTTTATATTACTTTTGATATTTTGGAAAATATGTGGGTTTTCTTTTTTAATCCAAGGTTAAAAGTTATTTCAGATTTACGGCTCGTAGAGGAATTGCGTGAGGCTCACAGTTGGTAACAAATCGTGGCACATGATAATTGTAGGAATGCTAATAGTTAGTCATCATGGACCGAGATCTCTCAGAGGTTTTTCTGGGAGTCCACTGACCTTTTTTACGAGGTTAATCTTGACAATACTCCTCTCTCCTCTTCTCAAGGAACTTAGATGTACTTATAACACCTGTTCTTGCCTTTTCATGTTTAGTAATATCTCTTCTAACGTAAGGGAATGCCTTCATGCTTTCTACACACTAACGTAGTGCGTCATGGACTCTTCCACCCAAACTCTGTGCAGCATCTTGCACTGATATCGAGTGCATTCATTGCATTTCAGCTTCGGCCAAATGATTTTTAAGAATCGGCTTAAAGTAACTTTTAGTTTAGCTTAATCCACGGGGGGGGGACTGACGTCCTTTCTCGACTGCAACCATTGTTTTCGGGCTGACTGCTTATTATACTGACAATGTTTT
Organism: Hippoglossus stenolepis; assembly: GCF_022539355.2. Classification (NCBI taxonomy): domain Eukaryota; kingdom Metazoa; phylum Chordata; class Actinopteri; order Pleuronectiformes; family Pleuronectidae; genus Hippoglossus; species Hippoglossus stenolepis. Next base: position 8,179,891 of record NC_061492.1, read on the forward strand.
AAAAATGTATGTTTCATTAGCGAATGGCAGCAGGCTGTGTAAGAACCTGTCTTCTCGCTTCAGCGGCCAAACAAACTGCCACTTCACGAGACGGGAATGAAGGATGTGTTACTTGTGTTTGTCCCTCCATGATGTGTTCCTGGAAATAACATGTTGTTTACAAGACCAAACGTGTGTGTGACTTTTTTGTGTTATTTTGCTCAGCATCACGGCCAGTCCTATGTGTCCTCTACGCAACACGGTTATGTGATTCGCCCGGAGAAATGTGCAGCTCCGGACGACGGTTTTATCATCCTCAAGTATCCCACTTCTCCCCCCCGCCTGAGAAGCAGCATTCCAGGACAAGACACCTCGTCTGTGTGTATTCATGTTGATTTTCCATGAGCAAAAAAACTAGATTTTGTACGACATATTAACCCTAATTCAGTAGAACACCAACTGTTTTTTTTTTTGGTCTCTGCATTATTTATTGTCTCTGTCTGTTACTTGTACACAGCTGGTTTTGAAATAAACAATCTTGCCATCATCAGCCTGTGACTTGGAAACAATAAACACTTGTCAGTAACTGTTTTTTTTTTTTTTACTTTCTCGGAAAAACGTTTAACACCATAGGGCCAATGTTCCCCACCAGCTCTGTGTACATACATGCAGCTCAAACGACGTGTGACGTGTCCGGGGGAGCGATTGAGTTATTCTGGTTTTCCTTCAGTCTGGACTTGACACAAAGATAACGTGACTGAACTCACCGTGTATGCAAATCACTTTGTAAGTGGCCAACAGCCATCTGCGGTACATTGAATGATTTAGTGCTTGTTTAATTACCTCAGCCAAGGAGGTTTTGTTTCAGTCTGGATTTGTTAGTGAGTTACACAATAACTACTAAACTGTTTTACAGGTAAGTTTGTGAAGGGGCTGGAGGGGGCATGACTCAAGAAGGAACTTAAAATAGTTTGGTTTTATGCATCAGGGGGAGGAGACTTTCTTTAGTTATAAATAGTTCATGGGTCCTGATGAAATAATCAGACATGTTTCTGAGACTAGTGTGTATGAGTGTGTGCAATTTGGTCAAAATACATATTAGGATCTAGTGCATTTAAATGCAGTTTCATAAGGGGACTTTTGGACCTTGGCAGAGGTTTATGCTGTGACATTGTAGTTCGCTATTTATTTAAAACTTTCTTTGTGGCCTCTTAGCATGAGAATATACTGTTGCTAAGACACATTTAATCTCTTTCACATTTTCATTTCCTCCTAAACTTCTTCCGTTTGCTGAGGAGAATATTTCCTCCTAAATCATAGCTCCCACAGACTGAGCCTGAGCTCAACTTTCCTGGCCGGTCTGGCTGAGCAGCACAAACACTACATTCTTGGCTCTGATTGGCTGCAGCTCAAGCAATGGAGAATTTGCATATAGCAGACTTTAGCACAGACACAGACACACAAGCCTCTGCACCTACATGAGTGGGAAGAAGCCAGCAGAGAACAGGTATGCCTTTGTTACTCTCCATTCACACTGAATTGTTCCACAACAATGAATAATAGGATTGTGTTTCGCATGCCATGTGTGTGTATTATTCTCTGCATGCATGTGACATTATTTCTTGAGTATCCTTGTATGTATCTTACATACAAGGTCTTGGTTCAACTATATTTTAAATCATACAACTAACTTCACTAAAACTGTGTGTTTTCTAGGCCAGACTGTAAAAGTCCCACAGACTTGTTGCTGACGTCACCTGGTTAAGATGAAGAAATCTGAAAAAGTATCAGAAATGAAAGTCTTCTCAGCTGCAGATGACTCTAAGAGTTCCGTGTGCCTCTTGGGCCCTGAAGTCACTGTGAACCAGATTTTTTATGTTAAACCACATCATGAAAAAGTCCCCGCGAGCTGTTGCTTGGACGCACCTTCTTTCTGCCACAGCCAGTGCAGAGGTGGACCAGTGAGCCATGAGTCAGGGATCTGGCCTCCTCGTGTGGGGCAGCATGTCGAGCTGATGGACCACCGGCAGCTACGAGACACTGGAGCAAGTTTTTCCAGGACGGACTTCCATCATCCCCCTCCCGGAAGCTGTGGCCCACGACCTGCAGACCCCAGACAGAGTCACAGCTGCTGGGACTGTGGACCAAACCGGTGTGGAGCAGCAGAGCCTGCAAACAGGGACACGGCTGGGTAACTGAGGAGAAACCGTCTTGTATGATGGTGTTTAGAAATTCAACAATTTGTATTTGGCTCGAGGATGAAATTGGTATTAAATGTTTGTTTCTGACTCTCAGAGGGGAGTATGAAGACAATTCTCAGCTTCAGAGCGATGAAGAAGAGCTTGAGCCTCCGCTGCCGCTGAGATCTGATGACGAGTGGCAACACTACAGCCCCTTTCTACCTCCTCACCACTGTACGCACAACTATGGTAAGAAAGAGTTTTTGTTTGTTTGTTTTCTGTTTGTTTTCTGTATTTTATATTAACTTCTGTTTTGAAAACATATTTACTTACTCACTTATTATATTTATTTATAGTTTAGTTTATTTCATTTATTTCAGTATAATCCAGAAAAACTTCACAAAAAACATAATACACTTTATACTAAACATTCTATGAACAAGAAAAGGAGCCAGATAAAGAACATATATATAAACACAACATAACATAAATATAAATACATAAATATTTTTAGTAGGAAGAACAGGGTAATGAAAAAATATATATCTTCTCCAATATGTGATCCTGACTCAGTTTAGAAACTCTTCACCTGAATGACTTGAATGATTTATTTGTTTATTTTAATGAAGTCATTATCACACATTGTACAAAAAGTATAAACAATATACATGTAAGTCTGTTTGTAAAAATGTAGGTTTGAGTGAGTAGAGCAATTGAATACTTACAGAATCTGGAACAAACATTATTTTTTATTTTTATTTTACTATTACTATTATTTTATTAATTATCATTTCAAATGTATAAAGAGAAAGGTTACAATATATGCTTTTTGCAATTATAAATGTACAACCAATTGTTCATACACCACAAAACAGACAATGTGGCACATGTGTGACTGACATTACAAAAGAAAGGTTTTCAGGATTTTTTTATAGATAGTGTATAATTGCAAATGTTAATTACAGCAAATTGGTAAATTGTCTTAGATCAATTTAATACCATTAGAAACAGTTATGTTTTTAAGGGCTTGTAACTTTCTCCTAAACAATTATCCAAGTATGTTTAAGAGTGAACCTGTTCCAACCTGACACATGTGCCGTCGCACACGAATGTTTCACTCTGTATTGACAGGCCTTCCTCACACAACGGATGTCCGGTGTTATCCCTCTGCAGCAGAAGGGCAGTACGACCTCAGATTCCCACCTCAGCCTCGCCCCCTCTCTGCCTCCGGCCAGCACAGCAGACCCTGTGATGACCCCCCCACGTGGTAAAAACAAAAACCACTCCTGAATGCAAATACAGAAATATGTTGTACATGAAGGCGTCAACCCTTATACACACAGATCCACAAAGTCCCTACAGGGTCACGGGTCATGTGTTTGAAAAATGTGAGTCAGGTGCTGCGGCGGCCTCTACTTTGCATCTAATTCAGCTGAACAGCCTTTGTTTGTCTTTCTTTCTCGCTGCCTCAGGTTCCAACGTCATGATAACTGTATGAGCGACGGTGTGACACAGGCAGGCGTCTCGGTTAACGTGCCGCAGTTCTCCGTCCCCCCCATCATGGGGGTGTCACAGGTCAGCGTGATGAACCTGAGCCCTGCAGGAGCCGAGGCGCCTGTGTCACATCCACTGGAGAGAAGAAGAACCGTCAGTCTACCCGACGAGTGCCGTGAGTCACTTTACTCCAGGTTTTGGGAGGGAGGCCTGTTTGAGCTATTACATTTGAGCACGATGTGAGATCAACAGTCACGGTCCGCTGCTTTTCACAAAACATCAGCAGGGCCCGTTGGGTGTGTCGGGGATTTGTATGTGTCTCTATAAACCTGCCAAGCCTGTTTCAGGGGCTTAGTAAAATAAACCAAAATAAAATTTCAATTTAAGATGAACACATATTTTCCGGCCCGCAAATGGATTTATAATGTGCTGAGGACAGATCTTTAATTCCACAGGACAAACTGCATGATAAGTACAGCAAAATGAAATGTTAAATTAGAATAACGTAATAAAATGTTCCTTGGCAATCTTCATGATTATAATCAAAAGATAAACAATGAGCCCTTCAGCAGTAGTCAGTGAAATGCCGTCCAATACAAAAACACATTCAAAATGTCTCAGTGTCATCTCTACAAATTAAAATTTTATATTTTGACTAAAATTCAGATTCACTTCAACCAATATATTTAAAGGCACACAGGAAAAGTTTGCACATGGTTCATGTTAGTATATGTATTTTTTAAAAATGTATTTGTTAAAGATACTTAAACCCAAACCATGATCTCTCCCTAAAACCAACCAAGTAGATTTGTTGCCTAAACTCAAGTCAGGCTTACTACTAGAAGGCCTCTTGTATTTCATGGTATTCAAGCAAACAGTTGTTTCCATTTTTGTTGTAATTGTTTGTGATCTATTTATTTAAAATGTATATACCAACTAAAACAGAATAAAGTCTGAGTTTAATTCTGATTCAGTGATCTTTTCCCGTTCTCAGGAAACATTTTTATCACGTATTCTTCGGACGTGTGCTCAGAGATGGTTCCTTTCGTGGACTTCCTCACAAAGCAAGGTTTTCGTCCGGCTGTAAGTTAAAACCTACAGGTTTGATTTAAAACATTTAGAAGATAATCTGAGTCTCAAACATTCAACAATTCACTTAAAGTCCTGATTTCAATTTCACAGATCGACCTATTTGACGACCCTATAAGAAGCCTGGACATCAACAAGTGGAAGGACAGGTACTTAAAAGACGTAAGTAGTTTACTGTATTGTTTCCTAAAAATGTCATATATAGTTTTGCTGGATCATTATTCAAAGAGAAAGTCAAACTAAATGTGGCTTTGTACTTTAATTGTTAAATGAATTCACAATGCTTGCTTTGTTTTGATTTGAACATTTGTCTTTTCAGATTGTGAATACGTCTAAAATGTGTGTGTATTTTTTTAACAGCCGTCGTACCTGATTATCATCGCCATCAGTCCAAAGTATAAAGCGGACATCGAAGGATTGGTAGTGGACAGTCTCGGCCTTCACACTAAATATATCCACTCCATGGTGAGACAGTGTTAGCTCTTCTTTTAAAATGAGACGTAATCATGTGGAGACATTTATCTAAATTTAAAGTCTAATTTTGCAGATGCAGAATGAATTCATCCAACAAGGCAGCTTGAACTTTAGATTCATACCAGTTCTCTTCCTCAGTGCCTCCCAGGTCAGAGCTCTGCTTGGTAACAGATATTTTCCACTATCTTCTCTTCTTAAAAATAATACATTTAATACATGAAAGTCTTTTTACAGAAGCACGTCCCCAGTTGGCTTCAGAACACACGTGTTTACCGCTGGCCGCACGACACTGAGGATTTGCTGCTGCGACTGCTGAGGGAGGAGAGGTACGTTCCTCCCCCTGTTCCGATGGAACTCACCCTCATCATCAGGCCTGTGGCCCTGAGTGCTGCAGCCACACTGTGAAACACTAACTAGCGTTTATGTGTTATACGTTTCTGTTTCAGTGTATTTATGAATATGTTTTACAATCCTCAAAATCGATCCTGAACAAATCAATGACAGTTCATGGTTTTCATGCTTTATTGCGTCCAATGTATAGTTGTTGTAAATGTTTCAATAAAGTTTCTTTGTGTGTGTTAATATTTACTATATCAATATTTACTATATGTTATGGTGTGGTTTTACCTCTGGGGATGACATTGTCAGCACCTGAACCTTTGAGCAGGCATTTTTAACTGACATGTCTCAGCAACCGTTGGAAGTAATTTGGCGTAAAATTAGGTTCAAACATTTATGTTTCTGTCAGGATGAGTTACAACAACATTGAGTGATCCCAACACATTTAAAATATCGCAAAAATATAATTTGCACTTTGAACTTTACACTTTGATGTGACATTCATCAATGTGATAAGAAATATAGGAAAATGACAAGAACCATCTTAGAGGAAAAAACTCATTTGTCGTGTACTTTTAAGTCTGGTCTGTGCCCCATCCTTTAACATGGAGGAGGCTGGATTCATGCCCTGTACTGCAGCTAGCCACCTTTTGACTTCACTTTTGGGGGCAGTCATGTCGTCCGTCTTTATATACAGTCTATGTCACAGCCTCAGAAAAGGAGCTGTAGCATGATTAAAAAAGAAACACAAGATGGAGCTGTTTTACCGAATCTTTCTTTATAGTAATTTTATAATAAGCAATTCAAAATCTTGGAACTGTGTTTATTTTTGAGGCTGCCACCTGAAACAGAATAAAGGAACATAAAAACAGGAGCAAAAGCAGGTAGAGGCCGTGTTGTGTAGGTGTAATGTGTGTGCACAGTTCTCATCTGTGTTGTTGTTCATTCCTTACCCTGGTCACCAGTTTAGAGGGCAGGTTACAGCGCCCCACCAGTAGGGGTGCCCGGTTCTGCCAACTGATCCTGCACACCCCTCAGACCGCCAAAAAAGGCCTGGCAGAGCGGCTGGTGTGTGCAGAGCTCAAGCTAAGAATAACCCTCCTTCTGGGGGGGATAAAGTTACCCTGAAGCCTCCATGTTCTCTGCTCTGACCTATACCCATGTGAGGCACCAATAACACGGGGTGGGGTATTCTGTCTGCCCCCCCACTGTCACTCTCCCCAGCCCTGAGCTTAGCTTGGCTCTTTCCTCTCCTGCGTCGCCTTTCCTTTGCCCCACCGTCCCCAGACCCCCCGTCTGCAATGCTGCCACACCGGCAGCTCCAAATTCTCAAAGTGCTCCTGTAAACTTACATTTTATATTTGGGGTTTCCATCTCCTTCATTTTTTTTTTGGTCCTTGGAGAAGTTCAACCTGTGGATTACATGGATCTGGAAACAAGACTGTGATCACCAATGGGAATGGAATAATTTACAAAAAATACGTTTTTTTTTAGTTTGCTGACAAGTGGAAGCTGATTGGATTTACACTGAAGCTGTGATTTTTCTGTAACTTCAGCATATGGAGGCTTAGGCCCCAACTCAAAGGATTATACCTGAAATAGTTTCCATATCACCATGGCTGAAGGTAGGACTGCTACACCTTACCGCTCTGATATGCTGTGACACAATGCCTTGATAATATATGCTCCACCTGTAATAAATAAATGTCAATGTTTTGATAGGGTGCGTCCTCCTTGGAAAATGTGTTGAAAGTCGGTTGCTATAAATACAGGAGATCATGTAGCCACAGTATTTGCGCCGCTCTCTTGTGACAGAATGCTGACCTCTGGGTTTTCAGCCAACTTATGTCAGAGTACAGAATAAGTATTGGGAAAATATACTCACCTCAAATTTAAATGTACTGGTTCTGCAATAAAATATTCCATGTGACTGATTGATAATTGTGTGTGAAATTATTTGATTGTTCATATTGAAGCAGCAATGTTTATGTGACATTTTGCTGTAGTAGCTGTTGAGGTGGTGTTGGTTTTGAGTATTTTATATGTATTTTATTTTATATAGTCAGAAGATAAACCTTAGTGGTTGTGAAATTATTAAAGGGAGAGTACATTTCTGGTACACACATCTGTTTGTAGTTTTTGGACTTTATGATGTGGTGAAATATTAAATTAATTTGACCTATTTGGGCTTGAAACTGTCATTTCAATGAGACCATGTTAAAAGTTTGGAGGAAATTGCTTTCAACTGAGAATGGAGCAACAATTCCCCCTTAAATTCAGCTAAATAGAAGTACAAAGAAACTTTAAATGGATATAGTTAAGTTAAGTACAAGTGCAGTATGTGAGTGAGTTACTTTCCACTAAGGATTTTAGACTGTTTAATTGTCCTGCTGTGTTTTGCATAACCTGATCAAACGATTGATATATAACCATATATATATATATATTTTGGATAATGAAGCTTCAGGCCTGGAATAAGAACAATACCTCCATCATGATTTTCCTTTATTATTAGTAAACCCTTGCGATGTCCATTCAGTATTCTTTAGTTGAGTGGAAATGTTGTTTTTTAAGGATTTATATGAGGAAGTGACTCACGAGGGAGGTATGCTCGGAGCTCATTCACAGTTGGAAGGTGTCTCTAACACCCTGGCACCAGTTCAGCTCCAGTACAGCAGTTAGTTAATGATGATGAGGCTGTCATGAAATGTGGTCACTGGCTTTATCCACTGCTACAGGTGGGAATCAGGTGCAAATGTCTTTATAAAATGCATAAGATGAAACTGGGATAGCTGAGTTCTGCATTTTCTGATCTGTAATGTGACAAAATGTTGAAATCTCAGATAAATCTAATTCATATATTAGTTTACATGTATTTGGAACACACAGGAATATGACGCTATTCTATAAATGTAAAAATTAGACACTGTCTTCTCCATGTTATGTTCAAATCCTTTGACCTGACATGAAGTCTCCTTCACCTCTCAGGGATTAGCTGCAGTGTGAAAATGATCAGACTGGAAAAGTGGCTACGAAGGATCATTATCTTTTTTGCGTACTAACTTCATTAAGTCATTAAAGTTATTTTCTCACTGACGCATAACCTCAGAAAGAATTTGCTAATTAATTAATGGGGAAAGTACCAGTGGATACTTTTAGTCTCAGTCATCTAAATGCAGTAGATTGTATCCAATTTCCAAGATAGACACATTATATCAGCAACTTCTGTTCATAAGTTTTTCAACATGGTTCTAAATCACTCTTCATTGATTGCTGATTCACATCCTCCCTTTAGGGTGAAGATGATGATGTAAAAATGTACAGTTTTCAGTTGGAACATTATGTTTGTAGCAAATCAAACAGATTTCAATATTTAAGAGTTTAAAACATCTCATGAGGATAAACCGGTAGCTACAGAAGAATCATTTGTTTTATTGTATAAAATATATAAAAATTGTTCTGTGTTGGTGGATTTAACAGTGAAAAAATAAACTTGTGATGGACGCACTGTAACATTTGGCGTTTATGTGATATGCGCTCATCCTGATATATTTGCAATAAGCTATATCAGGCGATATATTGTCACTGCACTTTTCCAATGCACTTATGCAAGAGCCATTCCTCTGTGAAATGATGCTCAGTATCAACGTACATGCTATTATGTCATTATGCACTTTATTGCTTAGTATTTGGTTTGTACTACGACATATTACAGTGAATATGCTGATTAGTCCGAGTTAAAATAACTTCCAGTGTTGCAGCATTTGCATAGTAAGCAACAATATAAAGATCACATCCTAAAGATCCTAATGTTGTTCAGAGTTCTTAAAGACACTTTGTCTTTTCACAAACAGGAAGCAAACCGGCCTCCCCCACTCCAGCCAGTGGGTCCAGTGGGTCCAGTGGAGCAGCGGCACCACAGACGAGCTCTCTCAAGTCTAAAGGTGTGGGCCTCCTCAGGAAGGTGAAGGTGTCTGTGGAGCTGCTGATCGCTCTGGCCGCTCTGCTGTCCTGGTTGGTTGTAGGGGTGGTGATGTTTGACTTTGTGGAGTACAAGTCTGTCCCGGGTAAGTCACACACACACACACACAAACATATCTCCTTTTATTGTTTTTGCTCATCAGATATGAAGGATTATTGTGTGTTTGTGTTCTCAGACATTCAACAAATCATTACGGACCCTGTGCAAGCTATGAACGACGCTGTAGATGAAGTTTCCAGTCTGCTCAACAAATTTCAAGGTACAGAAGAAAAATTGGACACAGGTTGCTCATTGTTTTTTATGTTTGAAAGCAAGCATAGTAATACATAACTCTCTTTTCTGGGCCTCCAGAATGTGCACCTGATTTAAGTGACCCCGCGTCTACTGCCGCTTATGTAGCTGAAGAAATAGCAGAAGCGAAAGATGGATTTGTTCGACATTTTTCAGACAAGGACGGTATGGCAACTCGCTCGTACTCAAAGAATCACACACATTTTACGTTAAAAGTGACATAACTATATCCCTCCAAACCCGCAGGAAACTTCTACCTCAGCTACGTCGACCCTGTGGTCATCGGACGACAAGTTTTCCATTCAACCAACGACTTCATGGGTGGAGTGGTGTGCTCCGTCAGGGAATCACTGTGTGCTATTGTGGACACTTTATTGAATACTATATCGGGTATAGCTGAAGGTATGTATTCCATGTTTTAATACTTCCAAACTGTTTGTCTTCCCTGTTTCACATGCAAGTTAATGACATATGCTAACTCATCTTTAAATAAAACTTAATTAACAATCTCTTTGTTTTTCTCAGGAAAAATTGACCTTAACTCCATTGACCCTGTGGTGACAGGCAGAGGCGTCTTCAGTGTTATGAATGGGTTCATATGTGGAGTGCAGGACTACATCCAGAATGTGCTCTGTGCCATTTGGGACACTATTCTGGACGTGGTGAAAGGTAATTACTCTCCTTGTTTAACAGCTGCAATCGCTTAACGTCTTAAATGACTAATAACGTATTACACGGCATTGATTTTTCATATCAGTCCTTAGTATTTGTTGTTTTATTTGTTCTCCTTCACAGGAACCACTGACATCAGCTTCATGGATCCTGTGTCAGTTGGCAGAAACGTCTTCAGCGTGACTAACGACACTTTGAGTGGAATAGTGAGCTACGTCCAGGACGTACTCTGTTCCATCATAGACAGCACACTGGATATTATAAAAGGTACCTGCTCCATATTTAACCTTTGTATTGTTTACATGTCATATTATCATGTTTCTTATAAATTAATCTTTATTTCTTACCTATATTTATTCTTTACTTTATCAGCATTGTTACTAAATATAACTGATAGCCTGTGTTTTGTGTGAGTAACAATGTCATTTATATAGACATGGACAAAATGACAGCACTCAAGAGTGAAGCCAAATCATTTTGATCGCCCTCTGGTGGCTGACTGCAGTATAGGTCATAAAACCCTGCTTTTTCTGTGTTAGCAGATGGGACATGGACCAAAATAAAAAGTAAAATTACACGTAAAATAAATATTTCCCTAAAGAAGGGTTTCTGTCATTTTGGGTGGTTCATGTCACACTGAAATTTATTCATGTGTAAATTTTTCCGACTTACGTAGACTCTGGCTCCGCATAAGGTCACAGGGCAAGATGGTGGCAGCCACATTCAGAATATTCTGGCTTCATTTTTGTGGGAGGGGGAGACATGTCACCAATCTTTATAAAGAGTCCATGGTCTAAAATAATCTAAATCAGTTTACTGTAACCAAAGATTGTCTAGCTTTTTTCCTTTTTGTCTTCAATCATCTTTTCAAATTTTCCTGTATAACAAAAAAAAAAAAAACTGACTTTGTTTAATCAAGTAACTCACTGGAGTTTTGTTCTGAATGTTTGTTGCTCTTCCCAGGAACCACTGACATTAGCTCCGTTGACCCTGTGGCCATTGGCCGGAATGCTTTCAGTGTTACTAATGACATCCTGAGTGGAGTCGCAGGATACATCCAGGATGTGCTCTGTACAATCATGGATGTAATACTGGACACGTTAGAAGGTATCCATATTGGTTTTTAACCTTTCCCTAATCTGTGACCCATCTCAATGTATACACTGCTGTAGAGTGCTAGTTGCTGTTTCCACAAACCTCACGAGACTAAACTGTTTTGACGTCTCTGTGGGTCAGATATCCAGCAGGCTGTGGGATTCAGTCCCATGTCGGTTCTGAAGACGACTGCAGAAATCACCAAAGAACAGATGAACATGCTCGTGAGCTACGTCTCAACGATGGTGCTCGGTGATGAAGGTCGGTACCAACTACATCTAATGTGGTTGCAACATTTCTAGAAGTAAAGACATAGATAAGTATGATTTTGCTGACTGTGCGGTGTGCTGATTTTTCAGGGATCGTGTCTGAAGTGTCCATCGACCCCATGAAAGTTGTGGAAGATGCTGTGTTGGAGTTCACAGACAAGAAAGATTTGTTCGTGGCTTACATGTCAAGCATGCTTGTTGGTGATCAAGGTATGATTTCTCATTTAGCTGTATACTATAATATTCTGTCTCAAATTCTATATATAGGAAAATATTTTAAAAAGTCACAATATTAAAATGTATACTGACACCTCTTGGGCATAATTTCTTCTCTTGTTCCAGGTGAACCTGTAGCCACGCCCGGTGTAAATGTAGTAACTCAAGAAGGTTTCACTTTTTATTATTACAGCATTAATACATTTACAAACATAGTATTAACCTGTTACTGTTTTGCAATATTCTTATACACTAATTCAGCATTAACAGTCACCGTTACTAACACGTGTGTGTTTCTTTTGTTTAGATGAAACTGTAGCTTCTCCATCCGATATAACTTTGGTGAGAAAAAAAGGTAAGAACTGGACTTTATTGAATTTTTATATCAAATCGTATTTTAATATTCAAGCCAGTTAATTATCTTTTTGACACGTAGGAGTATTTCTGCCATCTAAGAAAAAAGGTAAGAAAATGTTTGAAACTTTAAGATGTGTTTTTGTACAATGTGCAATGTGTGTTGCCAGCAGATAGTTCGCATAGACCTGTCGTGTCTGTCCTCCGTCTTATCGTGTGGCCTTTCGTGCATGAAGATTTTTGTTTTTCTTACCACTTTACAAGTCTGCCTTACAATAGGTCATGTTCCATATAACCTCCATTCAAACTCCATCTGTGCTCATTATATTATGGCATGAACAAACATGCATCATAACCTCTGTACATTTTTTATCTCAATAAACCTCTGTATGCAACCGAGTTGTTTGCGTCTGTGTCTCTCCCTCAGTTTGTCTCACTGACTGTTTCATGGAACTGAATTCATGGGTTTTGCCATTAAGTTGTTTTCATTCATATCATCATGTTTTGTGTCCTATGCTTGAAAAACTGGAAATAATTTGTAATATTGCACATGTATATTTGTCTAATTTGTGTGTTTTGAAGTTGCATTCCTCTGCTGCCCTCCTCTGCATTGTGCAAGCATCTTCTGTACAACTGAACGACTGACATCTGTATTTCTACTGTTTAAACATCTGTAACACACAGGGTGTGTGTGTGTATCTTGATTTTTTGTACTGGATGTCGTGCGGCTGTGTGTGAAATACTTTTACCTTTGCATGAAATCATACAGGTTTACACCACATCTCAAAAGTGAGCAATGAGAATATAATTGATTGTTGCCATGTTTGGTGTTAGAATTTTCTGAGGTTCAATTGGGAAGGGAAATGTCAAAAGAATATATTCCTGTAAATATTCTATATTTTTCTTATGGTCAATAAATCCCATCAAACCAACAAGGAGCTGATCCCACTAAGTATTGTCTGTGTAACCAAAGCCTGATTCCAGAAATACATGGTGAAGGGACTAAATTCATGAAGCATTTTTAGTGTTAATAACCACTCAAAGTGCCTCATACTACACATCCACACACTCGCTATATGGAACAGGCTGAATTTAGGGTTCAGGGTCTTAGGGTTCGACTCAAACCACTCAATGGTTAGGTTGGTGGACGATGGGCTCTACCTCCTGAACCACTGCTGCCCACATCAAAGAGCCAACAAATTAGGATATATTGATAAAATGGCATGTCTATTAATAATAGAATAGTTTTAGAAAAAATGGACAAACTACTCCGGTTTGATGTTTGGTAGGAAACTACCATGTCCAGCATTTTTGTTATTGGTTTTGTTCTTTTCTTGGGATTTGTTGAGAGTGAGAAAAATGCAGAACAACTTCAGGTTCACAATTTACGTTAAAATGAACGAGGCCTTAATCAAATTGGGAAAATCTTTAACTGCACCAATCAATACACTCACACCATACATTATCTCAAGGCACTTTTCAGAGTAAGGTCCTTACAACAAAGAGAAACCCAACAGATCCGATCAAGCACTTGGTGACTGCGGAGAGAAAAGACTCTCTTTGTGCATGTGGTGTAAACTGTACGATGTAATGAATGGTTTCTGTAAATCATTGTTCCCATTTCACCTCATCAAATTACCTTTGTACCTTAAAATTAGTTTGGATCTGCATTTCCAAGAGAAATGCCAAAGATATGACTTTTCAGATAAGAGAGATGACACAGGCTGATGATACAGTTGCAGAGATTATGCAAGCGGCCAAAGATGAAGCTGCTCCCGCACAGATAGGTGAAGACTCAAAGACTGAGGAGGAGGAGGAGGAGGCTGAAGTTCCCACTGACGCTGCCAGTGAGACAGATGTGCACGAGGAAGAGGAAGATGATGGTATTTCACATGTTTTTTCTTAAATAGTCACATTCATTAGGCATAGGCACTAAATTTCTTACTGTCACATCACTAGTGAAACATGTCGACCTTGAAGAAACAGAACATGAACTACCACTGGAAGATGAGGCCGTCATTGATAATGATGACAAGGAGGAAGAGACAGAGGAGAAGGAAAAGGAGAAGGAAGCACAGGAGGAGATTGTAGAGGAGGAAGGTGAAGAAAAGGAGGAGGACTTAAAAGCAGTGGAAGATGAAGGAGAACAAGTCGACATTAATACAGTGATGGTTG